>NC_081352.1:33649216-33956429 GCF_029784015.1 Lycium ferocissimum | reverse complement strand
TGACCCTTAATCAACAGGAAACGTCACGAAATAGCCCTTTCGATTCATCATAAATCCATCTGCATAAAAAAAATTGATTAAATTACTAATCGAAAAAGAGAAAAAATAGACATAATGTTCACAATGTCAACTGAAATATGTCGCCATTGATCTGATAAACTGGGATCTCCAAGCCTACACCACACATTTTTTCCTCTACATTTAACTAATCACTTGTACAGAAAAGATAATAAAAGAAAGTTCCACTTGAACTACAAAATCATGTTCCAGCATTTGAAGGGGATCACTTCTGCATCACCATTAATCAGGCATTAACTATGAATTTCTACTAAACCACCACCAAGTGAGGGATCACTTCTGCATCACCATTAATCAGGCATTAAATATGAATTTCTACTAAACCACCACCAAGTGAAACCATGAAACAGAATTAATTCACCCATCCGGTCATCCCCCATTGAGACTAACGTTCAGTTACTAATGTCAGATCGAAGGAAAACGCAAAAAGAAAATCATCTATATCATGCACTATCCATGAAGTTCCATATCAAACAAGAGATGCAAAAAGAGGGTTTAACAACATACTTGCATAAGTAGAGATGCCGTAATCCACCAATAGGCCTTGTTTCTAGGCGAGATATCCTCTCTTTTTCTTCATTAAACTTGCTCAGAGGAAGTACGTCACATGGACCTTGTATCTGGCCAGCCATTACTGTGCTACTACAATTAGACAAATAAACCTGTAGAAGAAGAAGCAGTGATGTAAAGGAATCCTATAGCATGCAACTCTATTACCTACATGCTAGTAGAAAAATAGCACGTATGGTAACATGAGGGGCGGGTGAGCAATATGCATCCATTTCCAGAAGATCTTATAGCTTTATCAACAAACTAATTGGATTCTCATGGCAGATCCTCTGCTACAAATAGCTGCTTCAATCAGTGTAACATGAAATATAGGAATAGCTGATTTTCTTTCTAATAGGATGGAATGACAATCATAAAAATAATCTACTAGGTGTTTCCATAAAAAGTCAGTCTAACACAAATTGCAACATTACCCACAAGGAAGAACGAAATGCTGTCTCTATTTCAATTTCTATGACCCTCATGTTTTGAAATGTTCTAAACCTCAACGATAGATATGAAATTCATTTAACTATTCAAATATTTAAATGTTATGATACTTTCTACATTATGAGATTAACTCACTTTCCTAAATAGAACCCAAAAGCTCAAGTATCTTAGCATCTCAGCATTGTCACTTAGGCATGACCCCTTGACTATACAGCACTAGATTTATAAAGCACAAGGATAGATTAAAACTATCATTTTGGTTTTCAAAGTTACACTAGGATGATTGAAGTCCACCAGATCATACTAGTCAATAAAACAACTTGAAAAGAAGATAATAGAATCATTAAATAAGTTTTTCATCAAAGAAAAAAAATTAAAATTTAAACTGAAAGTAGAGTAATTTCGGATCTGGAGCTCATGCAATAGAAATCCCAAGTCCTTAATTAACTAAGGGAAAGGGTCAAAACAAAAATACCCCTTTACTTTGGGAAAAGGGCTAAAAATATCATCCGTTATGAATTTGGGTCAAAAATACCCCTCCCGTCATTAAAGTTTTCAAATATACCCTTCTCTTAATAGAAATCCCCAAATCCCCCCAAAATAACCCGATTTCATTTTTTAAACCCGCTCCATTATTTAGCCTTACAGAACTAAATAATAACCCATACTATCCCCAAAATAATAACCCATGACCGGTGATAGGAGGGGGTGGAGGTCGAGTATCAGGGTAGGGGGTTAGTGGGGGGCCGCGAGGATTTCTTTCCCGTATTAGGAGTATTAGTATCCTGCTTCTATGTGTTAGGTCTTGTCTATCTTTGCTGTTTTATCATGACTTCCTTACTCTTGTTATTTCTCATTTTTGCATTGCTTTGATTTGTTTGTTAGTATCCAAGCTTTCCCTTGTTTCTTTTTGAGCCGAGGTCTTTCGGAAACAGCCTCCCTACCTTTCAAGATGGGGGTAAGGTCTGCGTACATTTTACCCTCCCCAGACCCCACATTGTGGGATTCAACTGGGTATGTTGTTGTTGTTGTACTATCCCCTTATTCCCCTCCAATTCTCTCAAAGAAATGAAATCACGTTATTATTTAATTGGGTCAGGTTAAATAACGGAACGGGCTTAAAAAATGAAATCAGGTTATTTTAGGGGACTTCCGTTAAGAGGGGGGTATATTTGGAAACTTTAATGACGGGAGGGGTATTTTTTACCCAAATTCGTAATGAGGGATTATTTTTAGCCCTTTTCCAAAAGTAGAGGGGTATTTTTGATCCTTTTCCCATTAACTATTTTAGATACTATCAAGCATTATAACTTTACCCCCGAGTCCTTAATTAATTAATTCAAATACTATCAAGCATTATAAGTTTGTAATATCTTTTTTCATACAAGCTTATAAGCTTTTGAATTATCATGCCAATTTATCCCCAAAAGAAGGTTGTAATATCACAATACCTTTGTAAGTTTGTAATAACTTTTCCTATAAGCTTCTATTATCATGCTAATTTACTCCCCAAAAAGAGGTATTATCACAATATACCTTAATCACCAAGTACATAAAAGAAAAAGTCCCTTGGCTAGAATGAATTTTCCAACAAAGCAAAAGTTCTCCAAATTGACTGAAACAGTAGGTTAACAATCCAAGTACACAAAACCCATCCTCCTCCATCACTAGGGATAAAAAACGAGTAGTGCGTAAATTTTGTTTATATAAGTAATAGATAGTACAGGAAGATTAACTGGTCTGTCACTCCCCGACTTCTAAAGGCATCTATGGGGAGGTCAGATGTGGGCTGCATGCACCCCACTTGGGTCACACTGCCTACATAGTTATTTAGGATCTTAATTTTGTATTTGGGCCTAATCCATTAGCTTAGCATATAAATAGGAAGTCTTTCAGTTTAGGGTAGTCTTTGGATGATTTGGAAGAACACCTTTGTAGTGGGAGACCCCTTTGGGAATAGACCTATTGTTCTTCATTTGAACCTCATCCTGAATGCTTCATGGTACGCTACTAAGCTTTTCGTGTATGAGTTCAATTATCTTCTCCCTTTACTGAATTTTTGTAGTTGAATTGCTTTTTGAAGTAACAGAAAGAAAAGCAACGAGTGGAGTGGGAGATTCATCAAAAAGACGATTCCTCACTTCTGTCTCTCATTCATTTTTTTCACGCTTTAATAAACACTTGTAGTTGAATTATTAATTAGTTGGTTCAAGATATATATTTACTTGTGTTTACTAATTGCTTCTTCTAATAGAAACTATCCTTCCTTCTTCTCCTAAATCTATCTTGGGTTGGGTTAATTGGTAGTGTTAGCAAGTATGCAAGCTATCTATTGCTTGTTTTTGTGTTAATCTTAGTTCATTCCTCCCTCAGACAAAGCAAAGTGACAAACAGGGAGCATGGTGCAGATGGGTGTATATTCCCCCACTGGAAGGGAGATGGATAATGAGAGAGACCTTTTCGAGGTGGAAGATGGGGGAGACCTTAAAAAAAAAAAAAAAAAAAAAAAAACGCAGCCCGGTGCAGTAAGCTCCCACTATGCGCGGGGTCCGGGGAAGGGCCGGACCACAAGGGTCTATTGTACGCAGCCTTACCTTGCATTTCTGCAAGAGGCTGTTTCCACGGCTCGAACCCGTGACCTCATGGCAGCAACTTTACCAGTTACGCCAAGGCTCCCCTTCAGGTGGAAGATGGGGGAGACTGGGAGACCTTAAATAACACAAAAACAAATCTGCCTCCTTGCTATAGAAAAATGGAGGTTGAAAAAGCACCACTAAAAGAATTTTACTCGTGTTATCATATTTGTTATAAGATGGACGAGAAATGCTACAAGATCAGATGGTCGTTATCATATTTGTTCCATGTAAAAGCACATAGAACAGGAGTCAAAACATTCTTGAATCCTGGACACAAGTATCCAAAAAAAATGTTTCTTTATAGGTAAGTATCCCCAAAAATATCTGAGGTCCAATTTGAAATTTCTGGTCTTTTATCGAGGTAAATGCAAAAACCCTTTTTAAGGTCCAGAATATAGATACAAAAAGAGAAAAAAGAAAACAAAGCCATCACAAATACACTCACTTCACAAATTGACTCAAAGAAGGAAACACCCTATATGAGCCCAAAAAGCAAATATAGTCCCAACAGATTGGCCTAAGGGCCTAGCTCATCTACCATTTCTTCTTTTGAGCCATCAAAATGAAGTTGCACTTGTTATTCTCTTTTTTCTTAAATAAAATTAGTGTAAGCTACATGGGCAGCCAACAGCATATGTTATTTACCTCACTGCTTTCCAAGCTACATGGACGGCCTACAGCATGTGGCAAGTCCCTTGGGAAGTAACACCGATTGACAGTAACCCATTTCTTTCCTGCTTTTAGATCCTCCCACATAGCCTGAAAGGAACAGGGAAAAGGTTTCTCCACGTGAACATCAAGGACACATATCAAAAGAGTGTCTATATGCAAGCGAGACTACCAAAGACATGAATTTAGAAGCAAAAACTGTCGTAGACATCCACTTTAATGCAAAGAGTAAACATTCTCCCCATTGCTCCTCTGAGAAAATAGAACTAAAAAATAGTATTACAAGAGTCGTTGCTTGTCCAAACATTTAACTTAAGGAAAAGATCACAAATTTTCAAAACCAATGACGTGCATAAGTATCTTTTGGAGATGCACGCACGTGTATGAACTTGCATCTGCTCAACAGCACGGCGCTAACTTGAGGCCGAAAGCAGGAAAATTTGCACTCAAAAAATAAACGTGCACATATCAATGACTATGCTCCACAAGCTGGCTTCAAATGCCACAGGTAAAACATCACTGGTGAGCCTAGTCCATATACAATTCGGAGCAGTAATAACTCCAATACATGCAGAGATAGGGACAATAATAAAGGGTAGGGTGCACTAAGCTCCCACTATCGCAGCGGTCTGTGGAAGGGCCAGACCATATTGGGTATGTTGTACGCAACCTTATCTTGCATTTCTGCAAGAGGTTGTTTTCACGGCTTGAACCTGTGACCTCCCTGTCACATGTGGCAGCAACTTTTGTTGTTGAATCAAGGCTCCCTCAGAGATAGTAACAACAGTAGTCGGTATATTTTTTACTTGAAAAGGCCATTATATTGCAAATATAGTGACTGAGAAAAGACTACCAATCAGACGACATTGTATGGGAGATCGGTTAAAATTTAATGAAATCAAATTCTTACCAGAAGCTTTGAAGGAACCAATCTCTCATCCTCAAAACGAATAACAGCATATTCCTGAACATTGTATACGAACCCCTTGCAGCGACAAGATTGGTAATATTGCTTCTCATCTGCAACTTGGAGCACATTGCCAATCCAGTCAACGCTCTCAAAGGGA
The DNA here is from genome assembly GCF_029784015.1 of Lycium ferocissimum. Lineage (NCBI taxonomy): Eukaryota > Viridiplantae > Streptophyta > Magnoliopsida > Solanales > Solanaceae > Lycium > Lycium ferocissimum. The sequence continues at coordinate 33,950,980 of NC_081352.1, read as the reverse complement.
TCTGATGTAAAGCTAACGCAGTCAGCACCCCCATTACTGGCAATAGGAGTTTCAGCAAGATTTGTCAGTCCGACACCTTGATTTTCTCTTCTACATTCATCGCTTGAACTACTAGCTAAACTTGCTCTAGATTGCTTAGCATCACTGACCATGGACTGACTTCCAGGAAACTGCTGGGAAGGAATCTCTACACTATTGGCTACCCAAGCATGACCATTGGCCTGCAGCTGAGTAAGGGCTTGCGAGTGATCAAATGAGATGGAAACTGTTTCAGATTTTGCAGGAGGCTGAGATTTTACTTCAACCACCTTCTCTTCAAAAGATCTATCGATCATTGAGCAAGCAGGAGAGAAACTGTTATCATTGGAAGACACTGTCAAATTATTTGAACAGATTCCTGAAGTCAAATTATTTGAACAGATTCCCGAAGTCAAATTACTTGAACAGGTCGCAGAAGAAACTTGACTCTCCACATTTCCTTTACCGGACACATTATCAGTTCCTCCCATTCTTTTGTCTTTTTCCATCTTTGGCCCAGACGGTAGTTGGTTAAGATTATTTGCCGTGCCATTGGAATTCTGCAATGCAACATTTCCATTCCCCATTATCTTCGACTGAGTAACCTTATTGTCCGGACCAAAAGCTTTTCTATCTGGAGATGATTGAACAGCTGCTGTAATTGTAGGCATTTTAGAGGAATTGATGTTCCGCATCACACGACCATATTTAGGGGGCAGCGGCTTGCCATTTGTTATCGACAAACACTTTCCACAGTGCCATTCCCCTCTAGGGACACTTTTTTGATTTGTTGTTTGGAGACATTTTAAGTGATAGCCTTTGTCACAAGCATCACAAACAAGTACATTGTCAACCTCATTTATTGTTGAACTGCACATTTGGCAAGTCAAAGCCCTATTCATGTAATCACGGGATGGCACAATCCATGCAGGCCGCTCAGGAAGCAGAGGCTGTAAAAATTTCTGAACAATCTTTCCAATTTCAGAATGAGTATTGCTCCGAGGAGGAGCCTGAATAAAGGTCGTGCCTTGTAAATGAGGGTATGTGCTTGGTGAATTTCCAGATGTGCTCTGTGTAATAAATGGCCTAGGTGTTGTTACTTGTGCCATTGTTGACCTGACATCAGCACCTCCCTCAACTTTAATAGTTGCATGTGGTGCCATTGTTGACCTGACATCAGCACCTCCCTCAACTTTAATAGTTTCATGTGGTGTCACCTTGTTATCTGCCCCAGGTCTAACTGCTGAAACTGATGCAGGTAGCACCGACCAAGTTGGAGTTCTGACAGTTGAGTGATTGCCAGTAATTGCTACAAATCAATAAGCTTCATATGGTTCAGAATGAAAAAATGAATAAGAAGAAAATTCAAAGGAAAAAAAAATTCACGAAGACAAAATTCTGGCAAAGCCAACTTCCTGGATGGACGACCAGCAAACTAGGTCTATATATGTATTGTTGAAAAGAAAAAGAGAACAGGTAGGTGAATTAGAGTAGAATGAAGAATCACCCAAGCTTCTAATAAAATGGCACTTAATGGACAACTCCGAACTTAGATGATAACCCTGCTGATAACTAAGCATGTTTGACTTAATAATCACCTAGACCCTTTCTCACTTGTGCAAAGCTAGAACATGTACTGAGCTAAGTGAAGCAACTGTACAACCTAGACAAGCTATCCTTCCTACCTAACCTGAACATCATTTGGACAAGTTCCCCCACTTTTTCTGACAAATTGGTAAAGTTCCACATTGAGGGAATCATTTAACGAACAAAGATCCTGAAGCACCTTGGACAGTTTAGAGGAACGCATATTTGTTACCTTGAAATTGCAATGCATGGGAAGATCCACTTTGTCGTCCATCCATTTGGAAATGCGGTCTTCCAACTCTGGGAGGTGCTACTGAAGAAGAATCCCTTACAAGATTACCAGAGACCACTCCACCGGTCATTAAAGGCCTGACCTCACTGGTGGGCAGCTGATAAGGCAAAGATGCAGAACTTACTGGAGTCCCACGTCCCATAGGTGAAGCAGGTTGGAAGCTTCCTGATGAATTTACCGCATGACTTGGTTGAGGAAACATTTTAATATGTGACGCATTATGGCTTTCAGTTGCTGCACCCACTGCAGTTTGAGACCTTTGAGATGAATAGCTGGCAGAGGGTCGAGAAAATCCCTGCATCTTTTCCATCTAATAGCAGAAAGGAAAAAGGTTAAAGATAGAAATTGGGTTTGACATTTAAGATGCAACTCAACAGATTGACTTCACTTCAATTGGTTATTGAGAAGCAGTAGACTTGCTTCTCATCAGATCCATGAACTCCAAACTGGCTAAACTCCACAATCAAAGAGCAAAAAGTAACCCGAAAATTCAAATTTCATGATCTGCATGCACTTGATCAATCAATTATCCTTCAACTCAAATGCTAAAGACCTCCCAAGCTTCTATTTAATCTTTTTTGACAAGCAAACGCGAGGAATAGTTACCCTGAATGGTAATTCTATACGAATAGTTGCAAAGGAGATTAGAAGCTCCGAAGCAACCAAGGCTTCCCTAATTCCAAAACAATTGGGCAGCCTAATTACCTCCCCACCCCACCCCCTCTAAAAGAAGTTCATATTAACAAACTATAGAATTAAACAAAAAATGCAAATCCAAAACAAAATAGACGGATTAATATACTAATTCAACAGAAGAAGCAATTGTCTACACATATAGTTCCTACATTTAATTCATTTATAATCTTTCTTTTTATAGGTAAGTAAGATGTATATTCAAATTAGGGACAACTTAGCACTAAGCTGGTGCTAACGCAGTACACATAACTGGAAACCTTCAGTACAAAAACGAATAGAAGGCTTCCTACTGTGAAAGATCTATCTTTGTAGAGATTATATGAAATCCATCATGCTATTTTCATCCTTTACATCCTGCAGATTACACCAAAAAGCGAAGAACCATAGAAAATTGTATTTAATTCTTTTAAAAACTTTCCCATCATACAAATCACCCTCAAACAAACAATGCATTGCATGCCAAACTAAATAGCTAAATCCTGCTTAAAAGTATAACTACATCATTCTCTTTAATAGTACAACAACAACATACCCAGTGTAATCCCACAAGTGGGGGCTGGGGAGAGTAGGATGTACGCAGACCTTACCCCAACCTTTGTGGGGTAGAGAGGCTGTTTCCGATAGACCCTCGGCTCAAAGATAGCATAATCAAAGCAGGATAGCAAGATGAACAAAGCAAACTATGTAACAGGTATTAGTAAAGTTGAAGAACAAAAAATAATATGCGTATACGAGGTAAAACTACTAAATATGGAGAACAAACAATAGAATGTAACCAAAAAATGAAAATCCAAAACTAAATAGACTAATTAATCTACTAATTCAACAGAAGAAGCAATCCCCTATACATATACTTCCTACATTTAGTTCTTTTAGAACTTTCCCATTAAACAAACACCCTCAAACAAACAATGCATGCCAAACTAACTACATTTCTCTTTGATAAAAGTGGAAAAGCAAATGAAACTCAATCAATTTAACTGAAGAAAGCTTCCATACCTTTCTTTTGGCAACCCGTAACTTCTCAGCAATAGACATTTTGGGAGGCCAATAACCTATACTCTGTTCCTTCAGCTTATTAAGCCCAAGATCCTCAACAACACCACCAAAACCATCTCTTGGAAACACATCTTTCGGCGCAAATTTCACGCATACTTTCGCCAATCTCTCCCTAGCCTCCTCCACCATTTCCTTTTCTGCATCAGTGGGACCCTTACCTCCCCTCATTTTTCCCATAGCTGCCAATACAAGTACCATTTCAGCAACTTCCTTCACATTACTAATCATCACTCCCCTCACCTTCTTCGAAATTGGACCTTCTAATCCTTCTGATATTCTATCGTCCGGCGGCCTTTTGTCTCCCAGAATTCGATCTGATTCAATCTCAACCATCGAATCTGAAGAAAAAAAAAAAGGGGACAATTACGCTCTGTCTATTTTTTAAAATATTTACGTCAAGTAGCCTATACTTGTGTATAAACACCCGATTTAGCCCATATTTGTGTATAAACACCTTTTATACAGTATTATACACTTTATACAAGGTTGATACATTATGCAAAATGCTTTTCCCCCCAGGTATAATGTTGTATAATATTGTATATTGGGAAAATAGTTAGCAGCAACCCTATTATATTTTGACTATAAACTGGGAAAACCTATTGCTACATAAATTTGACTATAAATCATAACTAACCAGACATGAATTAAAATATCAAATCCTAACCAATTTTGGTATTTGTTTCCAACAGAGTCTCCAAAAACGGCACCGTTTGGGGAGAAATTGATGAGAACTGCGAGAAAGAGAAAAGTAAGAAGCCATAGATGAAACCCTAGAGAGAGAAAGAGAGGGAGAGAGTATATAACGTTAGAGAAATTTGAAAAAATTTAAAGGGGGATTATTAATAAGTTAAAAAAGTATACCTTGTTGGCGGGTAATTAAGTACCTGTTAGAGGAATAATAATTTGCGTAAGTATCAAAAAACTAGCAGCAAATAGACTTAGGTTTTTGAGTTTTTTTTTAGAGAGAGAAACATACAGGTATTTTGTTTTATTATATTAGAGAGATAAGGCAAAGGAGAGGCCGGGTTTTTGTATTAGTACTATAATAATCGGACCGGTTTGTTATTATATACGCCCTAATCCTCGCTCTATTCTCGACTTCTTTTTACAACTATACCCCTTTTTTCTCCATACCATATATATAGAAGGGAAAAATAAAAATGGAAAATCATGCTCTATGTTAAAAAGGCGGTAGGTCTGCATTAAAACACATTATGCGCGGAATGCGGAGAAGAAGTAGGTCTCTGGATTGTCTTGTATGCGCCTTTTTTTTTTAAATATTTACGTCACAGCTTATACTTTGAGTTTGTTACCCGATTTAGCTCATATTTGTATTTAAACACTTTTCATACACTATTATATACTTTATACAAGGTTGATACATGATTTATGATCATTATATCTGCGTTTGAATAATATTGTATATTGGGCTACGTGGCGTAATATTTTATGTTGGGCTATATATTTTTAAAAATTTCCCAAAATAAAAAGGGAAAAAATGTCAAATTTGCACTTATTATTCAATATTGAGTAACTTTAACCTCCGGTATACTTTATCTAATTTTACTTATATAATTAGGAAAAAAAGTCTCATTTTTACTGTTGACTTTTACTGAAACTCTAATGTAAAATATAAAGTATGGTTATTTCTAAACTACAATCCAAAGTAGACGAGTAAATTTGGACCATTTTTTCAAATTATTTTGACACGTGAAATCTACCCATTTCACGTTTTAGTTCGCAAAGGAAAATATGAGGGGATTTGTTATGACTAACATTTCAAATCATCAACATTGATAAATTCTCCTCGTGTTTTTGCCATAAGAACTTGAAGTATGTATCATGGTGAAGACAAGGTCTTGCTTAAAACACATACCAAACGTCTTTGATTTATTGATCATCCAACCTGGTAATATTCATGAGACGCTAGATAGTTCAACTGTTCCTCAAAAATAGGAGAAGCACCATGCATGATTTTCCTGTGTTCTTTCTTTCTATCAGTGTCACCTGACAAGAGCTTAACCAAAAAAAAGTTAGCCCCTAACTCGAGCGTTATAGATTAGTTTAGTAAAATTAAGTTGTGGCTCTCTAAAGAGTAAAGACTAGAGAAATGGATTAAGAGGGAGGCACTTATGCAACGGGCAATACCACTTAAGTGACGAGGGAAGTCGCACATGTTCCATCACAAGCACCTATAAGACTATAATGTCATGATCACTGATTTATCTTCATTTCTTTGGTGGTTTAACGTATGGTCACACCTTCAGCAAGAAAGGGTATACATATGAAAACTTTTCTGCCAATTGGATCAGAGAATTCTGATTTTAAATTTCTAAAAGACCGCACGATCATATTGCTGAAGGAAATAGACTGCGTCTAAAGTCGTCCCAAGCGCTACCAATATAGCTTTACTAAGCTAATTCCTTGAAAAGCTCTACTAAGTGAGAAGTTTCCCAATAAAGCTATTAGTACCAAGTGGACTCATATTGGTCAAAGTGGAAGAGAATAAAATGGTAGAGAGATTCCGCACGTGCTCACTGAACATCTGTAATATCTAACAAGTCGAGTCTCATGTCGGACATATAGAATACCGACGCATAGAAAAAGGGCCGAAGAAACAGGTCCATGACTTGAGATCGATATAATACTACCTTCAATTTTTTGTATGTTCGACAGAGTGAAAGATTCCACCCACTCATCGGAGTACGCCAATTATCACCTATCATAGTTAGGATTTGCAAGTATATGTTCATGATATAAAGAGAATTTGTCGATCAAAGCAGGAACCATCTTGCTAAATTTTGCATTTATATGTTCATCATATATAAAGAGAACTTATATGAATAGAAGAAGAGGAGGAGGATTTACAATAGCTATATGTCCAATATACATATAGCAATTACAAGAGAAACAAAAGAAGAAGAAAAAACTCTACACCTAGTTTACATTTTTGTCTATCAATGTGCAACTACATTTCAATACAAGGCCTGGTACAGTGGAAACGAGGGACTCATAACCTTATGTCGCTTGGACTCTTCAAACATACTGATGGGTTGCATATCAGATCCTCCAAAAGCTATGCATTTATGGAGGATCCAACACGGGTATGGCAGTATCTTTGGAGGGTCCAAGCAACATAGTCACAACCATATGATGTAGGAACTAACTTATACTTAATTGTTCAACGGGTGCAACGTCACTGCAAATCTTGATCCATGAATCACTGCACAAGATTTCAGCATTGTGAAGCATGTAGCCGTGAAATGTGGGCAGCGGATATCCTCTACTAAGTTTTAAATTTATGTATGGCAGGATCACAGTCCTCAGTGCAGTTGACATCAGTAGCTGCAAGAGTTTTCAGGGTTAAGTCAGTTTTATCATCACCTAAAGAAGGAAACTGTATTTTGTTGTCACAGAATAAAAAGTGGTAAAACAATCTCTAAATGATATTTATCACGCTAACGCTGATACAGTTAGAGAGCCTATGCAGCGCATCATTTGTTCCATTACTCAGACATACAGCTAAAAAACCTAGCAGCTCTATGAGATAAATAAATGAAGAAATAAGGGTTTTAAGTGCATCCAGGTTGCATTCTTAGTTGAAAACATAATAAACTGGAAAATAGAACACATGTGAACTGAAGATATACCCGGACTAGATTCACATGCAAATTGCCAATTTTACTCCATTTCAAAGATAAATAGAACTCATCCAATCCAATACTTCCTCCAAGATTATCATTGGAAATCCATGGAGAAGCTGAACCACTGACTGCCTGCAATCAGAAGGGTCAAAATCACATGCAAGTCTTTGACAGAACCAGGATTTGAAAAAATACAAGTGAGGTTAAATGCCTTCACGAAACATGTTAAATACATAACTTTTTTGATAAGGAAAAAAAGAGAAGTTACGTTAACAAAGTTATGTATTTAACATAACTGACTTTATTCTTTTAAATCTATGGAGACATCTCCCTGGTGTTTCTTGAGGCGTTCCATATTCATGCATATGCGACTAAGAGATAACTTTATAATCAACCCCCCACCCCCCAAACCATCCCTTCAGTTGTAGAATCAAAGAATACAATTGTCCTCTTGGTGGAATTCTTCAACTACTTACACAATTAGGACTCATAATGTGATGAGAAAAGTGAATTGAGCAAATGTTTTTAGCATCTCCAAGAATGGATGAAATACTAATCCAATTCTTTACAGGTAGCAACACAAACTTTTTACGTTTGCCTCTTACACCTGCACCATGACAAGCTTTCTTCTGTTGAATATGCAAAGTTTCAAGTTTAATCAAGATACCAAACGGGATGAAAACTAGGTTTCAGATATGTATTGCGCGTTCTTAATACAAGCCAATATCAAAATATCAAACCCTTGATAACTTTCATGCCAAGGGTTATAGAGAATACAGCTAGATCTTAATGAACTTGACTGATAAAGAGTTCAGACACAATAAACGGGGCTATAATTTTGATATAAGCACGTCCCTGTGATAAATACTGTATAAAGCTAAAAGTTGCACATATTTCTTAAATAACCAACTTACTTTGTAAGAAGCTCATTTCACTTATAATTTCAACCTTTTAGTCTAGTCTTCAAATTAAATGACGTTTCATCAGAGTGAGGTCCACTTCCAAAGAAAGTGATAATGAATAACAAATAGCTAATAGCTGCAAGGAAATGGGTAATAATATTATGCAGCCCAGTGTTGATCCTTTTACAAAGCTTACCGTTGAAAAGCAAGCAACTGGTGTCACTTGACCTGAATGCAATACATTAAGAACGACGTCTGCGTGAACCGTCAGATCAATCTGATGTTCTTTAATTTTCAGATGGGGTGGAGAAAATATGGAAACATTCAGATTCATGTCATCATTTGGATATTGCCTGTAAAGTTGTGGGATAATAAATCTCCATCCAGCAGTGTTTAACAAGGACTGCTCAGGTACTTTGTCAACAATCCAGTGCATTTTATTGGCCTGAACAGATAACAGCTATTAGATACAAATCATGCCATATAATACTCCTAAATGCAACTTGCACGAGTCAAATTTGAAGGGGGACCTAACATTTAATACATCTCTTGACTAATTATCAAATACTAGCTTTCTCTACCGCCAAAGGTAGAGGTAAGGTCCGCGTACATCCTACCGTCCCCCGACCCCACTTGTAGGATTACACTGGGTATGTTGTTGTTGTCATTGTATATTAAAAAACAAGGCATGTTAGATGATCAGTTTTTTTTAATTGTTAAGCATGTTAAATAATCAAATTCAGAGCTATAACATGGAATGATACATGTATCCTATAAAGGTCAACTAATAGCTGCTAGATAAATATCAATTATCTACTAATTCTGCAATTGTTCACTTGGAAAGAATAGATGGACTTACATCATAGTAAACAGATGATGCGGACACTAAAACTTTTTCATGCAAGGAAATAGTGACCATGCTTGCCGGATCCTTCAAAGGAATTGATGCTAATAAGTGTTCTAGAGATGCAAATAAGTGTTGGTAAGGAGGTGCTGCATATGCTTCCTTGGCACTAATTAACCCATTAATTGAAAGAATAAGAGAAGAGTCTCGGAATTGTGGGTCGCCAACAAAGGTGGCATTTAAAGCACCAAGATTTCTTATTGGAATTTCCTTTGGTAAGGACTGCAATAAAGAATCAAGCTTCACGATTCCTTCTCGCAATTTCTTTGAAATAGCATTTTCTACTGCAGAAGTTAATCTACCTTGAAAAGCGTCCACCAACCTGAAAGTAAAAGAGGGACACCATAATGATGCTAGTAAAAGCTATCAAGGAAGTAAACTCAGGGCAGGAAACGAATTTCATATAAGTACTAAAGTCACAGAGGATGGTGAGGATATGATATGAAAAACCTCAACTCTTGAACGCATACAAGACCAAATTAGTTACTACCACAAACCAGAAGAGTACATAAACATGTACACGTAGTTTAAGGAATTTTTCATTTAAACTGGGAAAGATCAGTTCACCGACAACTAATGACTGTACGCCACATATGCCCTACAAAATACAAATTGAAGTATCTTACTATTTTTTATTCTATTTATAACCGTGTTATCTGGGCCAGCTTGCGTGCACCTCGACTAATTCCACGGGATACATACCACCTCCCACCAAAGAACAGGTACTAGGTAACTCTAACCACCAAAGGCTAGGACGGATGAGGAGAAATCACCTAATATTTGTCTATGTTAGGATTTGAACCTGAAACCTCATGATTCTCAACGCACTTCATTGACCACTAGGCCACACCCTTGGGTGCTTTTTAAAATTGGATAATGGACCCGCCCCTCTACCCTTCTCCACTTAAATACCAGACTTTTGTCTACAACAGGGTTCGAACTCGTGACGTGCGCCTAACCCACACATCGTGCGCCGTGCTGTTACCACTAGACTAAAGCATGCTTGCAGAAAAGAACCGTTGCAAAATTCCAGTTAAAGTGAGATTCAATAATATATTTTTTATGCGCTGACCATGGCACATCAGGTGGTGAGATTCAGTAATTTCCTTGTGTGTGACTGTGTTGAGAGAGTGTGAGACTTGAGAGATAGTTCTTCAAATAAAAAACTAATATTTGAAAACGGTACCCTTGATATAGCCAGGATGCTCCACCATACAACTTTATAAATATATCTTTCACTGAACATCCACAGTCCAGGGGAGAAAGCATAAGAGATCCTTGGAGATTCGTCAGATTGAAAGAAATTCCAACGTCCATACCTTCAACCTTTAGGAAAAGAAAACATTATATATTTTATGTAGCATTCACAAGCATTGACTAATGAAGAAAGCGGATGACTAAATGACAAACAAAAATGTGAACAAATATACCAGACTATCAGATTTAACTATTATGATACAAGGAGAAGAGATGCAAAGGAAAACTAAACATGGCAGCCTTGAGATTGCTAAAAAGTCGAAATTAATATAGGCAATACTAACATGTCAAAATTAATGAATAATCATGTTGCTACACCTACGTTAAGGCTGATGTTTGGAGGAGTCTTTTTAGTTGAATAAAGATCTGTGTGTTTGTAGAAATGATAGAGAACCTTTAGTGTTAAAGAATCCTTAGCTGTCTTAAAAAAATAAATTATTGTTAGTTGAACGAAATGGGTCTAAATGAAGTGAAATGGATCTTGAAGATTCATATAGTTAACTGTTCTACAGTCACAAAAGCTTGCAAGGCATGCCCCATCTGTGGGTATGCTCCTTCATTGGTACAACAAACAAGATAGAATTGCATTTATTATTTATATGGTTCAAGTTTTGGCTTCTGTATAAGTCTCTTTTCTTGCAGCTCAAAGGTAATCCACTACATATTCATGCCACACGTAGACACATAAAATACTTAAGTTTCTTCTTTTTTAATAACCATGGTGTCCCGGCTAGCTCGTGCGCACCTCGACTAGTTCCGGTTTCCTACTACTTCCCACCAGCACAAATACCGGGCAACTCCGTCCACCAAGGTTTGGACATATGGGAAGAAATCACCTACTCTTCCGTCCCAATTGATGTGACATTCTTTCCTTTTTAGTCAAAGAAGACACATTTCTATATTCAGTAACAATCTAAAGCTGAAATGCTCATTCTACGCTTAATGAGATGATTTATAGTCACAGAAACATCTATAGCTTGTTTTAGAACACAAGTTTCAAAAGTCTTTATTTCTTTCTTAAACTCCATGCCCAGTCAAACACCATCACATAAATTGGGACGGAGGGAGTAGTATTTTTGCACATGAAATACTTAAGTTGAGCTCTTGTTTAGTTGACTAGCTTCTAAAGTTACCATTTAAAGTAGCTGCTCCCTAAATCCTAACCAATTAAGTTTAAAAAGAACAGAAAAAACTAAAATAAAGAATCAATATTCATATATGACCATAAAGACAGCACCTTTAATATATTTTGAGCTAATTACAGTAATAATTAAGTTTAAAAAGGCAAGGAAAACAATAAAATAAAGAATCAATGTTCATATATGACCATAAAGACAGCATCTTTAATGTACTTTGAACTAACTACAGTAATAATTAAGTTTAAAAAGACAAATAACCAATAAAATAAAGAACCAATATTCATATGACCCTAAAGACAGAATTTTTAATCCATTTTAAGCTAAATACAGTAAAAAAAAAAAATCACATAAATTTTCAAAATTTTACCTGAATAGAAGCTTGTCCATTATCTGTAATAGGAACAGGTAGCCACCAATTTGAATATTCATATTTCCAATTCATAGTCATATTTGCATAAGCACCAGATACACTAATAACTATACCAGTATCACCAGTTTTCACAGTTGAAGAAATAACATGAATACTATTAATAGTAATATTTGTAAGAACCATATCAACAGTACCAATAATTGGAATATGCTTTGATTTCTTGATTTTAGGTAAGTCAAGTGGAACTAATGAAGATTCTGCCATTTCTACTAGAAATTGTTTAACAAAATCAAGACCTTTATTTGATATATCCAATGAAATGTAACCTTCTTCATTTGATTCAACTTGGGTACTTGAAAATATAAGTAAAGATAGAAAAAAGAAAGAAAAAACTGACCCTGCCATGGTTTTTTTTTTTTTTTTTTAGGCAAGAGCCAAAGAGAAAAGTTTTTTTTTTTTTTTTTTTGGTTGAATTGAGAAAAATTGGATTTTGTTGATGAAATTTGGGATGGGTGAAGTTGAAGATTAGATTAGAGACTGTGGTTTGATTTGAAGAAATGTTTGGGCATGTCAACGAGATTAAATTTGGATTTGAAGATTGAAAATGGAAAGCAACACGGATGGTTGGTACTTATAATAATTACTGTATTAAATTTATTTATATAGTATGGAGTCGTATTATTTTGGAATTTTGCTACTTGCACATGATTTGCCTGTTGCACGTTGCGGGGACTCAAGTAAATAACGTGTAAAAATTAAATCCCTAGGATGGATGGGTTGTTGAAAAAAACAAGCATCGTTAAAGTATTTTAAATAGTCATAATATGGAATAAAAAATTTAAAAAATCTACTCTTTCTTCTCTATTTTTTCCGACTTCAAAACACTATAAAGTTCGAAACTTTCATTTTTTCCGAACTTTAAAACACTATCCAGAAGTTTTAAACTTTTACATGTCAAACTTCAACTCCAAAATAGTGCTTTGAAATTCAACAGTCCCTATATGTAAAACTTCTAAATGATTGTTTCAGCCAGTGACACGAAAAATGAGTGTTTTTTCATGATTGTCCAAACAACTTTTACCCGATTTATACAATATATCAAGTTGCTATGAAATATTCTCTCTTATTATAGGTAAATTTAACCTGATAATATACAAAATATACCGTTACTATCAGTGCACAACTTTCATTCACTTCAGAAATAAAAGTCCAGTTAAGCTCAGCACTAATTCTCGATTCTAATTGGTAGTTACTTACTTGCTTGGTTCAAATTCCCTTCATTTGATATATAATACTACGTGGAAATTGGAATATTTCATAATTACTAGACTGTTCTTTAAGAACTGTTCGTTTTCGTCATATAACCGTAAGTTACTGCCTGCCAAGGAGGTGATCGGGTGTTTCACGCTTTCAGCCCACTTTGGGACAGTCATCGACAAAATCTATCGTATTACGTATATTATAGCTACGTGTATGACTTATTTTCAGTCTGTCCCCTCTGCTTTATTTTCCAAGAATAGCATATTCGTTATACTTTTGACCATATTAGTTAGTTCTTGGACTTTTTGATTCCATGAAATATCTCTCGATTTGTTGTCCAGATGCTTCCCCGAGAGAGGAACTATACTCAATCTAACTATTGTAATAGTAACAAAGATAAGCCTAAAAAAGTTTCATCTTTGACTCGAACGTTTCTTGATCTGGAACATGGTAAAAGAACAGTTGCCCTACAAAATGTGCACGTTTTTTGTTAACACAGCCTGAATTGCATTTAATGCGACATGGGACCAAGAAACATTTACTGATTTACCGAAGTCCAGCTGTAACAAGATGCCCGAATATGGTCCTCGACATCAGTCGTACAACTCCTAACAGGAGAGTGAAGCTTGCCTCATTATTGCAACTTCCACTTCAATGTCCCATTCTATTACACACCATCATTACAAAGGAAAAATAATATGGGATTTCAAAATGGGGAACATGCAATCAGATCTCAGTAAGATACAGAAACCCCAACAATGGAACCATTCTTTCTGTAAACCAAGAAGCCTTTCGACCAGATAACCGGTAAGTATCTAACATGAATCATGTGAGAGCATCTCCGGCCTGTGCTCTACAACCATATTGTCAAAGATATGGGTATATTGATGGCAAAAATTGAATCCTTTGTGTGGCCCTACAGGAAGTAGTCTGGTGGAGGCTTTTTAGCAGGTGCTCCTCTTGATTCCTGCATTTTAACAAAATCATACTCACACGGGCATCCAGGTATACAAGTAACTGTGTGCCTATCTAGGACAATAGTTGTAAAGAACAACTTTATTTGATAAAAAATTAGTGGTAAAGAACTACATACATTTTTCCCCACTGGAATGCCTATCACCAGATCATAACTTCATTCTTTTTTCTTTTTTTTATTTTTATCAAGATCATTTCATTCTCGATCTATAACTTCGTATGAATAGGACCTTTTCCTGTAATTAGGATGTGTGATCTTGGGTGAATCTTGAAGAAATTGAAATGATGCCAGGACATTTATTGTTGACCCTAACACTGAAGTTGCTTAAGGTTGCGGTTAAAATGCGTTCAAAGGTGCTCAAGGTGGGTGGTCAACACTCCGGAAATAGCTTAGTGGAATTGAATAGTGCAATCCCGGCAACCCACATTAACTGATCTAAACTTAAGGAGGGCTTCAGTGATATGGATACTAAATAGGAGATGAAGTTTTTCATTTTTCTACTAGGAAATAAAGTTTTTAGTATATAAGAGACTGGCTCAACGTTGAAAGAAGTCAGGTTATTGATGAATTTGAACTTTCATTAATAGGAAGAGTGGGTTCAATGTAACATTTTCAATGACTTAATATTCAGAAGGTATTCCTAGAGGGTAGAAAAAGTCCTTTCATGAAAGGGGACACATTTGTTGGCCAGCCTGGAAGGACATTGGGACAGTGTCATGAGGTTTTCTAAGTTCTTCCAGTAGCCCCAATTTCCTAATAGGCAGATTCTATTTGGTAAGTTCCGGTACTTCTGTGACCTATACATTGCACCTTCTTGCTGCACTGCATTTTGTTGTGTGTAATAAATGCCTCACTGATCAAAGAAATATAAGGGACAATGGGATGTGGAATTTCTGATAAACCATCGCGATGTGAAAATGCATATTGATAATTTAATAACCTGTGTCCTCATTCACCAACATGAAAAACTAGGAAGGAATAAGATTATATGTACATACCTGAGGAGCCGCTTCAAACACACGGAACTGCTTATTAAGATTCTCGTCTAGCTCAAGAATTGCTGCGACATTTCCACATCTGCAATTTTGTTGGGATGAATACAGAATATTTTATTCCGAAATACATGAAATGAACATACCTTTGAAAAAGAGAAAGAAGAGTATGACAGAAAAGAAAGAACAAAATACAAACTAACCCTGTGACATAACTGACCTGTAACAGTAATTCGGGGCAGACCAGACTGTAACTATCTGATTATTGAACATCCATTTATATCCTTCCATTACTAACTGATGTGCACGGCATATGTAGTCTATGTTATTTGTATGGTTAAATGAAGTGACAACACTGCCACCAAAAAGGTAACCTGCACCACGAGGACTCAATCCCCATCCATCAACGATGTCCTCCGGATCTGACCATAGTAGGTCACACATGGGACCCTCATGAGGAACTTCTTGCTTCCGATCAATAGTTCGAATCTGAGATAGACATGACGATGTCAATACCAAACGTAAAAGTTCAAGCAAACAGAAAGGCTAGTCCCGAACCTGGTCTAATGTAGATATTGTAGGAGAGAGACCACCATGAACAGAGAATATCTTATTCTCAATGAGAGCGGATAAGCTGCATTATGACCAAGTCAAGTAATAGAGGTTTAGACCAATAGTAAATGTACCACGACTTGCTCACACAGTCATACATGGACACTGCTGGAAAGAGAAACGAGGAACATGCAGGATACCAATATCCAAAATCTCAAGTCAAGTACACCATGCAAGCAGACAAACTTGCAAGTCATGTGTTCCATTCAATGGGAACACAGAAGGTTCGATGAAGCGCATAACAGTGATTAACCATGACAGAGAGGAAAGGTTCTGTGCCAAACTAGACAGCAATCGATAAAATGAAAATGCATCAGAAGTATCAGGTTGTTTCCCCAATTTTAGACATCGCTAGAATAAAGTAGCAAACCTTAAGTAGTCAAATATATCCGTGCAGTATCTCCAAACATTTACTGAACCATACTTCCGTAGGCACTCATCATAGAATCCATATACCTGAAAATTTTGAAGAGAAAATAAGATTACAAAATAAGTTTGAACTGCTGGGAAAGAAAATGAAGGACCAACCTGTGTGATCTGACGGCTCTCGTGGTTACCTCTGATAAGAGTGATCCGATCTGGATATCTCACCTGATTATGCATCACCAATTATTAGTATTTATTTATTTTGGATAATGATGTATCACCCATTACTTAAAAGAGAAAAGGCAATATGCTGAGTAACAAACATGAATTCGGACATAAACTCTACTATATGCAACTCAACAAGGAAAGGCACAAAGAATATTAGCATATTGAAGCAACGATTTTTTATGAAGAAATGTACGAGCCAGTTGTTTTTCAAAGAGACGTCAATAAGGATGAAGCAGTCAAGAAATCTGCAACAAATGGCAAAGATGAAGAAAGGGGGAATCATGCACCGAACCAACAACTAGGTAAAAGAATGGCATGTCAAAGATGGTACTGCACGCAACTTAATTACAACTTCAACAAGCAAACTGACAGATCACATCCTCATGCCCACAAAGGTGGAGGAGGGTGTGTGTGTGTGTGAGTTTTGGGGGGGGGGGGGGGGTGGTTAACCATCCTTAAAGCTGATAATGATCAAACAAGTTGTAATGTTGATTTTTCTCTTCCAAATGCAACTGCGATATTTTTTGCTTCCTCATAAAAGTTCAACTGAGATATCGCAATATAGCTTATTTGCCATGTATTTAAGAATTCAAGGGGTCTCGATGTGGCAAAAAGATGTACTTATACAACCAACGCAAGCACATGTAGTTACCCCATACTACAAATGGAAGTTTTGAGCCAGATTCAACTATTTGGCATCCAATCGAAATAAACTCCACTTCAATTACATTACAATTTATTAAAAAGCATGAAGTAAACACAGGTTGGAATGCTTAATCTTAGATTACACAGTCTACGCTGGGGTAGTTTCCTGAGATGTTATTTGTTTTATAGGGGAAACAATAAACTGTAAACTGCAGGTAGTAGAGATATCCTTGTAACCAACTTTCATCAGTAAAGGCTATAGCATATGGGGTCAAGAATAATGTAAGTCAAAACAATTAGTTAAAACTTGGAAGAATATGTATATCTACCTATATCACAGGAAAATCAGTTAGAAACATATAATACCTTAAGAGCTAGTAGAAGAAGAAATGTCTCAACAGAGTAAAATCCTCTATCAACAAAATCTCCGAGAAACAAGTAACTTGTCTTTGGACAATCACCTCCCACTTTGAATAGCTCTTTCATGTCATAAAATTGCCCATGGATATCACCACATATCTATACACACAAGAAATAATAGCTGATCCAGATATCAAGCAATACGCCAATACCAGAGCATAAATAAGTGGAACTCACATTTAAAAAAAATTTAAAAATAAAAAAAGAATCAAGAAACGAGCATAGCATGTAAGAATGTCATCTGCAAATGATAAGGTCAAATAGTCAATTAAATGACAAGTTTAGACAGAATTACATTCACTCCTGTAGCTTTTACAATTTCACAAGTCCATAATACACATTTCAGTATATCTCCCTAGGGACTCCACAATCCAATGCAATCAATGGTGATTGTCTGTCATCCAAAGCTATACCCTCATATTTTGCTTCTTTTCTTTCTCGACATCCTGGACCCTCACCAAATTTGTGAGCCCTCTTAATCCAACAGTTGTGGTATATTTCAGCCAGAAACCCAGGATGAACCCCAGTAAGCAGCAACAACAATAACAACTAAGCCTCAAATAAAAGGGAAAAGCTCGTATTGAATTGAGTGTTGCACAGCATATATGAGAGTTCATGATATGTTTAGGCTATACTTTATCCCGAAGAAAACAAGGAGCATGTAAGCTTACATAAAATAATGATACTTTCTTAATTTTCAAAATTACTATCTAAAACACAATCATTAATAAATGACCATATTAATAAAATTAATTTGATTTATCAAAAAGTTAATATTTTATACAACTAATGTAGAATACAAAATGACCCTGGAAACATTCTACGCAGTTATCTTAACTTTCAAGATGCCCCTTCAAATTCAAGGTGACTCGTGTTTACAAATCAAGATGAACTTCAAGTCAAATAATGTACATCAAAATGAGCTATTGTTGCCACAGCATTCATTGGAATAGTGTCATTAAAATAGTGAAGGCCAAAGTGAAATTGAATTGGTATTACCATGAAATAACATTAACTGGACTGTGATGCCACCATGAATACAAGAGTCATCGCTAAACTAGAAACATCGCAGTCAGCCTAATCAAGTCGTTGACAAAGACAACATACTACCAATTGGACCATATCATCACAAGCCACAGTGCTAACTAGGCTATAATAACATAGCAGTGCTTGGCAATGACGTGTCGTAGCATTAAGTTGGCAAAATGGATTACTAGCTCGACAAGTCAGCTGACATGGACTGATAACATCAATCATAAACAGATACGTAAGTAACTTGACATGTTAACTGACTAGTGTCACCAATCCTAGACAATTGATGATGCATGAGACACGTGCTACAGATGCACCAATGAAATTGAACTTTCTGTTTCACGTGTGAGCGCACCAAGAAAAGTTTTAAGGCTGAGGTGTTCTTGTTGTCTTCATCTTGATAACACAAACTCCCAATTTCAGAATTAAGTAAAGTGAGGAAACACGACAAAATAGGTACGGAAATAGATGTGGTGCCAATGAAGAAGTAACCTTAAAGAGGGTATAGTGCTTCCAAAACGGTTAACCATAAATAGACAAGAATATTAACACTATAAAAGGAAAAGTATGGCCAACTGCGTAGTGTAAGATACGTAGAAGTTACGATCTCTACTATAGAGATAGTAGTAGAGGAGAAGTAAAACCCTTATTCAACTGAATGCTGAACATATAATGGAGCTCCTTACATAGAGTTTTGCTACGGAAGGTAAGGAACCTTCCAAATAAATGTGATTCGTAGTTATGAAAATATAATTTAATATGTTTTATACAACTAATTTAGACATATTCTATTTAGCTGCACTAGTTCTCTGGACTTTCAGCAAATACAAATAACATGTCAACTTCAAGAGGGATCTCCACACATTTCATATCCCTTGACTCAAGCCTACCATGCCATAAGTTGAAGACTGCCTGACTTATCATAACAGTCACAACCTTCACATAAGCATGAATTTAGAGGCACCTTAGGCAGGAGAAAGAAAATAATGGATATAAACAAAAGAAAAGTGCATCTCCCCAGTAAAGAATACTTGGATACACCCTTGTTCATTTGGATTTTATAATTCTTATACCCTGTGTTACTCGGACTCTTCAGAAATATCGACGGATACGTGTCGGATCCTCCAAAAGTAGTGTGTTCTTGCGGGATCCGACAGCGGTGCGGCAGCATTTTTGGAGAGTCCGAGCAACTTAGCTTATACCAGAACTCCAATTATGTTTAAATTCATACTACCATTTAGGCTCGCAAAGAACCATTCATCTTGCTAACTAGCACCATTTCTTCGTGTTTGCCGGCTTATTTTTATCATCATTTAGTTTATCTCAACGGATATAGAGATTTTCTAGGCACTTGCAAACTAAATTGAGACAGTAACACTTAAACCTACATGGCTACACCTTCTGAATCAAACATAACCAGCCAAACAACATAGGAAATTCATACAAAAAAACTTCCAATTCCTCCACCTATCAAATGAAAAAAGAGCATCCAATTGTCCAAACTAATTTTCTTAATTATCAGTAATATTATTGCTCGGAAAGACAAAAAAAAAAGGATAACCAGACGCCAAAATCCAGTATAAACAATTAATGAAAACTCTAATTACAAGTTGTTACGGAATTGAAAAACTATATAAAACAAAAAAATCAAAAAAAATGGAATACCGCCAGATAAAAACCCTACATCATCAACACTTAACCTAGACTGAATCCTATAAAACAATTGAGATAATAAATATATCAATTCTCCATTTGGAAAAGTAAACTCACACTTCAGCTCAGTATCTACGCTACAACATATTGAAGCAATAAATAACAATGAATAGATAAAAATTATACAATTTTTTTTTTTGCTGCATTTTTACATTTTATCACTCTAACATAGGGTTTAAATTGGACTTACAGTGACAGGCGCATCGACTCTCTGGACATTACTTTCTTCAACGAGAATTTCCATAGCTTTAAGACAAAGTGCCTTAACTTCTGATTCCTTTAACGGTTCACATCTCTTAAGTTGCTCAATTTGCCTGTCTAAATCTGACATTTTCGTTACTTCTTCTTCAAAGGTGAGCTTTGTAACCCTAAATCTACTACTATTATTGTCTTATCAGATTGAAGAGCATTACTGAAGAGAAATGCTCTCTCTCTCTTCTCTGCTTGCGCCGTCGTGTTCCCTCTTGCCGACTTGCCGCTTAATGCTTTGCTCTACTTCTATTTTCTCTTTTATTTATTGCTCATTTGCCCCATTATTTAAATTGATTAAATGACTCTAGCTGCTTTATTATTTCAGAATCGTTTATGTATACATACGGTCGAGGGTCTGTTTATTTTATAAAGATCCCTTATAACTGATTTTTTCTCACTTTATATGACATATGTGATGGGGCGGAATCATAATTTAAAATTTTTGAGTGTGAAATTTTAATATTTGTTTTCAATTATTAAATTTAAATTAATATAGTTTATAAATATTCAATAGATTGTTTTAAGAGAGATATAGAAGTTGAATTAAAATTAGAGAAAATTACGGTCTATGTCTATTTTTGAAAATATTTAAGCCGCGTAGCTCATATTTTGAGTTTATCATCCAATTTAGCTCATGTGTGTGTATAAACACCTTTTATACAATTAATATACGGGGTTGATACTATATGCATAGTGTTTTCCCCCCAGGTATAACGTTGTATAATATTATATAACTGGATATATTGGGCTACGTGGTGTAATAATTTTTAAAATTTGTATATTTTTGAAAAAAAATTCAAATTACTAAATTCAGCCGAACATGTGAACTATATTTAGCTCCGACCCTGAAAACGTATGTATCTATAATCGCACATATTTGTGATTTGTTTAAAATTATATATTTGAAAGAAACAAAAAAGTTTTAGAAACTTCTTATCTAGTTAAACAAGGCCACATGAAACACCCGTCATATTCCTATTTTAAGCGAATGCCTTTCATAAAATGAATGGTTAATAAATGCCCTGCCATTGCATTGAGGAATGCAAAAATGAATGGTTAGAAATTAGAATAGAAAGGCAATGGAATGGCTTAATATCAGAAGAAAACAAGTGAAATGAGATAAAAAAACGTTGTCTGTCCCTTGCTTTTGTAGTTTTGTTATTGTATTTTTCGATAAGAAGCATAGGATAGTAGATAATTTAGTACGTGTATATGGTTCATGCAACATATAGAACTACTTTTATTAAATAGTACAGGAAACAAAAACTCTAAACTTTAAATGGGGCAATATGATTATGCAGTTTTTTAGGATTATTTTTCTTTTGATCATTGAAAAAGGTAAAATCTTTTATAAGTTATAAGATACACGATATAAATCTATTAAATTTGAATATTACCTTATGTCATGGGCCAGTAAAGACTAAAAAAAAAAAAAAAAAAAAAAAAAAATTTATGGCTTTTGAAGATAACTCAACTTTTTTATTGTGACCCCTTGTACTGGCGCCACACTAGGTGGCGTTGGGGCTCCCTAGTTGCATTATTGAAAATCTTTGTTACCGCATTCTTGAGCTGCACCCTCCTCTGATCTTGTCCAGAAAGGTGTGTCATTATATCCTTGTGTCTGCAGGCCGCCAAAATACCAACCGGCTCCCCCAAACTTGCGTTGTCATCGCCGCTTATTGTGATCTCCTCATATTCTTTCATGTCATCATGTTGGAAATCTTACAAAAAATATTTGATCGCGAACCTTGTCGGAAATCTCATAAGAAAACGGTAATCTCATATTTATAGCATCTAATATAAAGAGCATTCAATGGTCTCGATATTGAATTCAAAGACCAAAGTCAAATGATCAATTAAGCAACATTAGGATAGTCCTTTTATTTTTGATATATTAAATAGAAAATATTATTTTTCTAACAATCGAGGGTTTGACTCCTCGTGGTCCGCTGGTTATACCCCCTCTGTAGACGGAAGTCACATCCCCCTCCTCATGCCCAGTTTTTGATTGATAGACTATGTAAATATTGTAAATATTCCCTTCCTTATGTAAATATTCCCTTCCTTATGTATTGTAATTAGGTCCTATAATTTAGCCTAGTATCATTATACCTACTTTGTATATAAGGACTTTCATACATCAATACAGATCACGGATTGATTTCCTACATGGTATCAGACTAGGTTTCCTTCCAAAACCCTAGCCGTCCACCTCTCTCTCTCTCTTCTAACCCTAACCCTAGTCGTCTCCTTTCCTCCTTCCTCTTCTCCCTTCCATGGTCGACAACAAAAATTTCCATTCTCGCTTTAACCGTCACGAATGTGAAATCCTTAATCCCAATCACTAGACATGGAAACCGCCATTATCACGAACGGGCGACCCTTTTCAAAGTCCTAGCCCGCGTTCACTCGTCTCCTCGAGCACATCATACCACCCACCGACACCGCTCGAACTCACCGCGTACGACGCAACAAAGCGCGGCTAACCTTCCGCTCCGGAAACGCCTAGATGCGGTGGTCCTTCAACGGATATACGCCACCGTCTCCCATGATATTCTCACCTCTATTCTCGTGGCGGATGATGTTGCCGAAGGCTTGGAATCGCGTTGCTCAACTTTTCCAAGATAATAAACACTCACGGCGGCGTACCTTGAAACCGAATTCACCACCACAAAAATGGCCGACTTCGGCTCGGTTATGGCTATTACAATAGGCTCGGAAGTCTCTCACGGATCGCTTGCCAACGTCGGGTCGCCCGTGTCCGATCAACGTACGGTCTTGCGACTTCGCCGGCTTCACCGAGACGTATGCACACTTTGTCACCACCATTCAACGAAAAAGATGTTTTGCCTTCTTTCTCGGTGTGCTCCGGTTCAAGCTCGAAGATGCGGCGGCCAAGGAACGTGCCCGTGATTCCAACCCCCGCCGCTCTACTGCTGTTGATAATGATGCTCCTCTCCACCACCTCGGCGGTAACAATAATTCCGCCAACCGTCGTGATAATAATCGTGGCGAATTCTAACCGGAACAAGGGCAAAAATAAAACAACAACGCCAACCGCGGGAGGCAAGGTGCGGCAGCCAGCCGGATCCGGTGCCGGCCGGCCGACGGGGACAGCCACCGGTGGGGGCTACCACCGCCCGCCCGGCCGCCCGGCTGGCACGCCCCCGCCCGTATCCGACGAGACAAAATGGCGGCGGCGACCCGCCACGTCGCGGCCGGCGGCCCGGCATTCTTGGCGCGGTCCCCGCCCCGGCGAGGCCCATGCCATGCACGTTCCTCCTACCTCGGATACACTCCGACGACGTGAGGGCACGCACGCACACTCTATCCATGCATCAACCGATGATGACGGGGTACATGGACACCGGGGGCGACTTCACACACGACCGCCAACTCGGTACTCTCACGTCTTATTTTAATTTGAGCAATAATTGGGAATTATTGTTGGTAATGGTAGCACTATTCCAATTCGAGGTTATGGTCATACATCCCTTCCCCACCTAATGCTCAATTACGTCTCCGAAATGTCTTCGCATGCTCCAAAACTCATCAAAAACCTTGTTTCCGTACGTAAATTCACTAAGGATTATAATGTTTCGTCGAGTTTGATCCTCTTCGGGTTTTCTCGTGAAGGATTTACCGACGGGGAGCCGCCTAACGAGATGTGAGAGCACCGGGGAATTGTATCCTCTCAATGCCACGTAATGGTCCACTCCACCATCCACCTTCCTCGTCGCATCACCTAGCTTGTGGCATTCCCGCCTCGGCCATCCTAGAAAAGCTATCCTTAGTTCTCTTCGTAATAATGCCTTAATTGAATGTAATAGGGCCGTACTTCTTTTTGCACCTCTTGTCCTTTGGGGAAACATGTTAAATTGCCATTTTATGATTCGTTGTCGTTTACTACTATGCCGTTTGACATCATTCATAGTGATTTATGGACATCTCCTATTTTAAGTTCTAATGGGCACCGCTATTACGTTTTCTTTCTTGATGATTATAGTAATTTTCTTTGGACTTTTCCTATCTCTAACAAGTCTCAAGTGTATTCCACTTTTCTATCTTTTAAGGCGTTAATACGGACTCGATTCGAAAGAGACATTAAAAACATTCAATGTGACAATGGGCGGGAATTCGCAAATGGGCATTTTCAATCTTTTTGCGCCTCAAATGGTATAAATTTTCGGTTTTCTTGCCCCCATACATCTCCTCAAAATGGCAAAGCGGAACGAAAAATTAAATCCATTAACAACATAGTGCGCACTCTTCTTGTCCACTCTCTGTCCCCCCTCTTTTTTGGCATCATGCTCTCCAAATGGCCACATACCTCCTCAATATACTTCCTACCAAAGTCCTTAGGCACAAATCACCGACGCAAGTTCTTTATCAACGAACCCCCTCTTATTCCCATCTCCGGGTTTTCGGGTGTTTATGCTATCCTCTTTTCCCGTCTACGACTATTCATAAGTTACAAGCGAGATCCACCCGTGTGTCTTTTTTGGGGCTATCCGTTGAATCATAGAGGATATAAGTGTTATGATTTGTCTACCAACAAAATCATCATCTCACGCATGTCATCTTTGACGAAACTCAATTTCCTTCTCCAAATTGCACTCCCCCACCCTATCTTCCTATGAATTTTTGGACCATGGAATTTCCCCGTATACCTTGCATTTTCTCGTCTCCACCTACTCCTCCCGTCGTTCCCTCGTCCACCCTCGACCCGTCCGGCCGCCCGGTGGCCACGGACCGGCCAGCCTCCCTCCCACCGTCGCTTCCGCCCGTGACCGCCCAGGCAGTCCCTAAACCCCACCGCCCCCCACCCGTCGTTGCCCGGCGCCCCTAACCCCCACCGCCCCCACCCGTCGCCTGCCAGCCCTCCCGCACGGTTACTAGAAGCAACGCGGGATCTTCAAACCCAAACAACCGTTCAACTTAAATACTTCCCCTCTCTCCATCTCGCCTATCCCGCGAAATCCACGTCGGTTCTAAATGACCACAATTGGAAAGCTGCCATGGTTGATGAATATAATGCTCTAATTAATAATAAGACGTGGGAGTTGGTTCCACGTCCCCCTGATGTGAATCTTATTCGTTCTATGTGGATTTTTCGTCATAAAAAGAAATCTGATAGTTCTTTTGAGCGGCACAAAGCCCGTCTTGTCTGTGATGGCAGGTCTCAACAGGTTGGAGTTGATTGCGATGAGACTTTCAGTCCGGTTGTCAAACCGGCTACTATTCGCACTGTCTCGAGCATTGCACTTGCACACTTTTTTGGCCCATTCATCGATTGGACGTCAAGAATGCTTTCCTACACGGTAATCTTAATGAGACGGTTTATATGCATCGACCTATTGGGTTTAAGGATCCCAAGCATCCCCATCATGTCCGTCTTGAGGAAGTCGTTGTACGGACTTAAGCAAGCTCCGTGCATGGTTCCAACGCTTGCGTACTATGTCTCCACCATTGGTTTTTCACATAGCCGATCCGATCACTCTCTTTATTTATTGTCGAGGTTCGACATTGCTTACATTCGCTATATGTTGACGATATTATTCTCACATGCCTTCCTCGGATGCTCTCGGAAATCCATCATGTCTCTCCTGCCGCCGAATTTGCTATGAAGGATTTGGGCCCTCTCGGCCTATTTTCCGGGTATCGTCGTTACCGGACTTCACATGGCATGTTTCTCTCTCTCTCTTATGCAAAACAGATATTATAGAGCGTGCGGGCATGACCGCTCGTAAGTCCGATCGGACCAGCCGGTCGACACCAACTCTAAACTTGGTGCCGCGGCCGGGCCTCGCTGCGATGATCCCACCCAATATCGTAAGTTGGCCGGCGCTTTCGATACCTTACATTCAAGACCGGACATCTCTATGCGGTTCAACAAGTATGCCTTCACATGCACGATCCTAAGGTTGCCCATATGCATGCTCTTAAACGCGTAATCCGATACGTTCAAGGTACTATTGAGTTTGGTCTCCATCTGTACAAATCCTCCGTTGCCTCTCTTGTCTCTTATACAGATGCAGATTGGGGTGGTTGTCCAGACACTCGCCGATCAACCGGTTATGTGTCTTCCTTGGAGATAACCTCCTCTCATGGTCATCCAAACGGCGACCTACCTTGTCCAAGTCGAGTGCCGAGGCCGAATATCGTGGCGTCGCCAATGTCGTCTCGAGTCCCGTTGGCTTCGCAACCTTCTCTTGGAGCTCCGCGTCCCATCCGGACAGCTACATTGGTTTATTGTGATAACGTTAGTGCCATATACCTATCGTAATCCGGTTCGAAAGACCAACGCACTAAACATATTGAGATGGACATACATTTCGTACGCGAGAAAGTTGCCCGTGGAGAAGTTCGTGTTCTTCACGTCCCGTCCCGTTACCGGATCGCGATATCTTCACTAAAGGTCTTCCGCGCGTGCTATTTGATGATTTCGGGGGCGATCTAGCGTACGACAACCTCCCGCTTCGACGGGGTGTGATAGACTATGTAAATATTGTAAATATTCCTTCCTTATGTAAATATTCCCTTCCTTAT
This sequence comes from Lycium ferocissimum, assembly GCF_029784015.1. Taxonomy (NCBI): domain Eukaryota; kingdom Viridiplantae; phylum Streptophyta; class Magnoliopsida; order Solanales; family Solanaceae; genus Lycium; species Lycium ferocissimum. Next base: position 33,924,064 of record NC_081352.1, on the reverse strand, counting down.
GTATTGTAATTAGGTCCTATAATTTAGCCTAGTATCATTATACCTACTTTGTATATAAGGACTTTCATACATCAATACAGATCACGGATTGATTTTCTACATTGATGGAGAAAGTCCTCCGTGCGAATCAAGTGGTAGATGATCACCATTCAAGGGTAAAGTGCCATTGACATGGTCAGGATTGAATTACTCATCGCCTGTGCTGTTGGTTGTCACTGCGAAGAATGAACTGAGTAAAAAACTTAGGAAGTTAGTAAAGAGAGAGTAAGTCGGAACAGCACCACAATTGTCCAAGCTCCACGATGGGCGCCAAACTATTTACTTGCAAAACTGTACAGTTGAATTTGTATACATATTTATGGACACACGTATTAAGATGATCAAATCGAATGAATAAGAAATATTAACTCGACCAAATGATAAAGAGCTAAATAACAAGAATAGAATAATTCAGTAAGTAAGCAAATATAGCTTGAGTTCCGGTGCTACTACCCGGCAGAATCACCAGAATAAGCTCCTGGTCAAACTGAACAAAGTTTATGAACAAGCAAAAACTCGTAGAATTATAAAGTGCAAGTATGAAGCTTGGTGAGTGAATCAGAATTTGAATGCCTTTCAACAAAAAAGTAAGATCCCATTTATAGTTGAATTTCAGGGAACAAGATTCGCAAATCATGCCCTCATAGGATATATTAATTGCTCATTATTGAGACTGAGTAAGGTTGGCGGCATTTTCCGAATCTTCCGTAACAGCTGAGTTCCATGCCTCCACTTGTCCGGCTAACACCTTGTGCTCGGTTTCTTGCATCTAGAGCCATGACTCCAGTTACCTATGGATTGGGACTATCACAAATGACGCTCACTGATTAAATGTGTGAACTGAAAAGGGTACTACCTCCACTGATTCACGTTTGACTTGTCCCTTTTGCCACGCGTCACCACTTGGATTGTCCACCTGTCTATTCCAAATTCCACCCAGTATAAGTGTTACATCTCCTATTGCGATACGTTTTGGTTTATGGCACGCTAATCGTTTTGGCCTCGAGTATTGAGATTCGTCTTCAAGGTTACGGTATGTTGGACATGTTTAATCCTTGTATATGAATGACTAAGTTTAAGTATTGTGGGTATTGAAAGGATTAGAGGTTAAACGAATCAACGACAGACGGAAGGGTTTACGGTGCAACTTGACGCTGCAAGTTAACGAGCTGTTAACATGTTAATGTCGCCATCAACACTGTTGACGATGCTCATAGCAACTCGACGCTAGCCGGCCTGATAATCTGGGGCAGTGGCAGGTCGACGGCCGCAAGTTGACGGTCCGTTAACATGTCGATGCCACCATCGACCATGTTGACGCCACTGTCAACTTGAGGCGGTGGAAACCCTTGTACACTGATATATATATATATGGACCACGAACCAACCTTCATTTTTCATTCCAACCAGACCTATAAACCCTCCAAATTCTCTCTAAATCCTCCAAGTTAATTTTCTTCAAGTCAAAAACAAGATTTCACCTTAAAAGCTTGAAACTAGCCAGGAGGACGTTGTAGAATTGGTGTTTAGGTACGTCGCTATTTGTTTAAGCTTGAAGCCAAGGATTAAGTTGGATTTTCTGGACATTAAGGTATGAACTACGTCCTATTCTTGTTAATTAAGTTGTTTGTGGAGAAATTCCTTAGTTTAAAGTGAAGGAAAACATCCTATGAAAGGCATAAACTAGTTTATTGATGTGGCTGCTTTGAGGGCTGGTTTTGATTGAAGTTTTAGAGGGATTTCCACTTGTTTATGATGTTGTATATTGCTCTTGTTGTTGTTGATGATGTTGTGTATGTTGTGGGTTGTTTTGGATTTGGATTGAAATGAAAATTATAGGGGAAATACGTATCCGAATTTCATTAAGTTTCCTACTTACTTGAAATGGATAATAAGAGATGTACATCGTCTAATTGTAACCTATGTTATTTTGGTTGTAGACTTGTGGGCTCTGGAAGTAAATGTTGGACATTTAGATAGACTTCAAGGTATGTTAAGGATATCCATCTCTTTCATTTTGGCATGATCCTTGTGTTACAAATGAAAGAAGTAAATGAACGAGTTCCAAAAGACTCCATTCCTAGATACTATAGAGATACATGTATCCTTGACTTCATATGTCTATTTTGACATGGCTAGTCTCTAGAGATTCCTTATGTTGATGTCCTTGCTTCATAATGTCATTTGGAATCCTTACGTTACTTCGAGGATGCTCAGAATGATATTTTACGAGTCTTTCATGCATTTCTATATATGTATAGCTATTTTATCACACCGAGCCGCGCTATAGTCGGCCGGGTATGGCACCTAATGTGCACACCACTGCAATTGGGTATGGATGACACCGAGCCTGTCATGGCCGAGTACGGATAACACCGAGCCTATACTATAAGGCCGGGTATGATATAACTCATATATGTATATGATTTTCAAACATACATACATATGACACGCTCTTAGAGGCACCCTCAGTTATTCAGGTGCTCAGGTTAGTTCTTCACAGATTTATGTCATGCTTATTGTCATTTTACATTACTTTCTTACCTTACATACTCGGTACATTATTCGTACCACTCCCCCTATCGCGGCGGCGCGTTCACGCCGTGAGTTCGTAGACAAACGACGGTCCAGCTCAGTAGGACTTCCATCCAGCAGTAGTCGGTGCACTCCACTTGGTTCGGAGCTGCTATCCATTTTGGTATGCTATTTTGATGTATATATGGGTAAGACGGGCCCCTATCCCGTCCTTTCTACAACTTTGTACTCCTTTAGAGGTCTGTAGACAGTTGTATGTAGTTGGGATGTTATGTATGTTGACACCCAATTTTGTCCTGCCTTCCCTAAATATTTATTTACATTTCTCGTATTTTTGGCAATTTAAAAAAAAAAAAAACTATTTATATTTTATTATAATTCTTTAGCTTTTATTAATACAGGCATTCATTTTGCTGTTGTAGTCACTGCTGTTATTATTACCATTATTATAATTATCATTATTATTATTATTATCATTATTATTATTATTATTATTATTATTATTATTATTATTATTATTATTGTTGTCATTATTACTATTACCAGTATTATTATAATTGGCATTATAGCATTTCAAAGATATTTACCGTCCTACGCACACGCATTGCATTTATTTTCGCGCAGCTAATACTAGCGTTTATTTACTGTTGACTTTCAAAATATGATTGCACAGCTATTATGATGCCATATAATTTTATCCGAGCACTGATAAATACTTAATTTTATAATAGGTAATATTTCTAATTAAAATAGGTCTTTTATGCAAATTTAGAAGCCCAAAATAGCACAAGAAGGAATATATATTTTAGGCCATCCACCCCAATTAACCCATACTATTTTCGGACTAATTCATAAAATCAGCCCACATTTTTAAATTCATCCGACCAGCCCATATCTTAACTTATCCAACCAGCCCACTACCCATCAGCTGACCCGGCCCACTAAAGCCTTAAATCCCCAAACCCCTTCTTTATTTCTCAAAAGAGATAACAGCAACCAAACGTACCCTAAAGCCCCACATTGATACGTAGCAATCCAACGTAAACCCAGCTGCTTTTCAGCCATTTTTTGGCAAGGTTTCGAGGAGATTTCACTTTCTCAGTCATTTGCCCCACCATTTCGAGCAATGCATTGATGGAAGCTTTGTTCTTTTCTCATCTCCAGCTATTACCCAACGTTTCTTTCCGATTTCAGACCAAGTTTCACCATTTCGGGTAATGCCTGGACCATCACATGATATCTCCAACGTTCGGATTTGAAAGGCTGGGGAATTTGATTTCAATTTCACTTTCAATTCCCGCTCATTTTTTTTCGTTTTGGAACCCGAGCAAACCCTAGTTTCGTCCTATATATATTGACATTCGAGAGTCCATTTGGATGAGGGGGAGGAGCCGCCAGAAAATTCACCAAAAAAAAATTAGAAGTTCTTAAATCGCCAAAACCCCCCTGAAAATAGAAGTTCTTGAGTTCATCCAGAAATTCCCTAAAATCAGAAGTTTTTAGTCGCCCGACATCCCTTTAAAAAATAAGCTTTTAGCCGCACAAAATTCCCTTAAAATATTAGCCCACTGTTTTTTTAATATTAAAAGCGTCGAATCATTTGTTTTTATTCTCATTTTTGGCTCCGGTTACTGTTTCGCATCCGAGTCTACGCAAACTTGGAGATTTGAAGTGTTCGAGGTTATATCGGAGGCTCGAGCCCCACTTCGCTGCACCCGCTAAAGGTCAGTAACTCTCTCGTCATTTCAGCATTTAGCTTCTTCTAATTTTATTACTGCCTATTATGAGCTTATGCTAGTTTTTGGAATATAAGTGGACTAAATCTTTAGTTTAGTTAGGTTCTGCTTGGTTTTGTTTATTTTATTTCACCATTTTCTGCTCTGTTATTAGTGTATGTGTTAGTTCGACTGTTGTTGAATTGAGGGATTAGTTTACTCCTTCTTCATATGTTAGAAAATGGGGCTTGTATGGAAATTCATGATCTGTTTTAGCTTCATAAGGATTAAATTTAGATGACATTGTGCTTGTTTTCACTGCTAGCTTCATTGTCTGCTTAAGTGGTGTGTTTCCTGTTTGGTCGTGGAATAGCTTAGTTTTTTAAAACGGAAAAAATTAAAAAATTACTTTGAACTTTGAAAAATAGTTCATCCATACCAATATCTTTGGTAATTATCGCTTACAGTTATCTTTTATGGGTCAATTATACCTTTGTCTAATCTGTTCTTACGTCGTCAAATAGCCCTTCAAAATTATTTTACAAATAATTTTTTTTACTCACTAAAATAACTCAGCTCGGCAGATTTTTTTTTTTCAAAAAATATTACGGAATTATTTTTGGAAAAAATTATCCGTATTATTTTTTGCTGAAAAAAAAAAATTCGGTTCGATTGAATTTATTTTAGTGAAAAAAATTATTTGAGGGAAAATAATTTTGAAAGGGCTAGGATGATGCCGCGTGGCAACGAAAAAATTATATAATCAATTCCCATAGTATAACTCTAAGGGTATAATTGGTCCTAAAGTATAATGAATGAACTATTTTTCAAAGTTCAAGGGTAATTTTGGCCCTTTTCCGTTTTTAAAATGTCGTCAAAGTTAGATAAGGGTTTCTCCTCCTAGGTTGCCTGCATATTTTCGTCGCTTAGGTATGTTTCCAATCTCATGCACGGACTGACTCAGCTTCTCGAGTGGTCTAATATCCTCTTAGTGTTTGTTTGAACTTTTGGTTTAGTCGTTAAGTGTTCAGTATTAGTATAAGGTCGTCCTGATTGGTTGACCTCCATCGTTATTCATGTTGGATTTGAATGTTGTTGCTTAAGTTTAAGCATGACCAGTAGAGGCTTGAGTTCAATTTTGCAACCTGAGTTCAACTTTACTCGCTTATAAAAGTATGCGGTATCTCTGTAAATGTTGCTTATGCCTAAAATGGTTTAATGACTACAGTATTATAACGCGTTGAGATTAAGGCTTATTCAAGCTAATGATTTGTTGCTATGAGAGGAAACATGCACGTTCAAGTCTATGCATATTTCTTGAAATCTCTTTGATTGGATGATTTCAATAGGTGTCAAGTATATCCTATCATATACATGTCCATAATGCATATTTATACAGATTTTGCACTAGAGAGCATCTGTAAGTGTATAATTTTTCAACTACCATGAAAGTATTTGTTCCTCTTCTCTGTTTAGTCCTCTTTTGACGATAGAGGAGAAATTTTAATGGTCGCGGTCTGCACCTTTCTCTTTTCTTCAATCTTTCACCTTTATAGGGGGCTGTAGTGGAGTCACAGGCTCAGTTAGTGCATATGAGTTTTAAACTGATTTAGTGTCTAGCTGGGTATATTTTTGAAATTGTCTATGTGTTCCCAAGGTTAAGATGTTCCATATCAGCCCTTCCCTTCGTTCTCTTTTAGATTCGAACATCAGGGAAATTTGTTCCCTTTGTCACTAGATTTATAACTAAGCAGTAACCTATCATGATCTAAATTTTGGCTACTTAAACTGATGTTATTTTCATTCCTAAATTGTTTCAATATTTTGGCTACTTAAACTGAGTTGTTTTCATTTCTGGATTTTGGGCCTGTTGCTTTAAATTGTCATCTGTTGGGCCTCTATTGGTTTGTCTTGAATATTGAAACTGATCTGTTTTTAAGTTTACATCTTATTCATTTGATTATATTCTAATCCTTTTCCCTTCATTTTTTGCATGACCACCGCATACGAGTCCGAGGGACTCGTCTTCCGTATTCGGGGTTGGGCCAAGGCCCAACGAAGAATCATTTCTCCGCATCCAGCCCACAGCAGCGACATATAAACTGACTGGGCCGAAACCCCAATGGCAGACAGATCCGTACCATAGAGAAAATGGGCTGAGCCCATTAAATTTTATTTATGCCTCTACTCTTTTTATGCATTTAATTTGTATTGCATGCCTAGTACCTTATTTATTAATTTAGAAGAACCTTAATGAAGTTAGTAGGTTTAGTTTAGTGATGGGTAGTTAGGAAGACTAACAATTAATTCCCCGAGTTTCATTCTCTTTTATTATATTAAAATTATTTACAATACCTATAACATTTATCTTTCTTAGGATAATTGATTTATGAAGTGGCATAATTATATTTAAGCTAAAGGGAATCATAATTCATACTTATTATTCCTAAAGATTTCGAACCATCATTAATATAGAGATAATAATAAGTATATTTTATAAATGTTGTTTCTTTCAAAATCCATCCAACTAAACATATTTTGTATAAATCTAGTTAAATAAAGTTAGGAAAATAGAAAGAAATTCATCACCTTTTGCAAAGGAAAAATTAGATTAGACAAAGCAATCTAATTAATAGAATTTTGAAGCTGCATTTACATTACTTTAACCTCTTTGCACTTTGTCTAGATTTTCTGCATATAGTGTAATCTCAAGCTTAAATTATCTAATCTTTTCTTAAACAGTTTCTAAAATTTATTTATATTTTGCAAGTTTCAATGGCATATTATTTCACTACCTAGCAACATTTCTAAGTTGTATTTAAACCCCTTCATAATTTATTACATTTCTTATAAGGTTTTATTTTGGATGGCGTTATTATATTTAAAAGCTTTACCATTATTTGTAAGTCTTATTTTAAATATTCTTTTACACAAAATATTATATTTTCTATAAGTCTTATTGTTTTTTTTCAGATAATATCACTATTCTCGTTTTAAGTTTTAACAGCATTTATAATTCCCATTTTTAAAGCATTTCTTTTGGCGCAAATTACTATATTTGTTTAAAGTTAGTTTAGACGGTATTATTATATCTCCTTTAAAACCTTAGTAATATATACAAGTTATTTTCTTAGAAGTTAAGCACTATCTTTAATCATAATTAATTAACTTAAGTTTGGCCGGTAAACCGTAGTTAACGGATCTTAGAGGATGCCTAACCCCTTCCCTTTAGGATAATTAGAACCCTTACCTAGAATTAAGATTAAGCAGACCATTAATGGAGGTTTAGTTAGCTTTACCTTAGTTAATAATTAGGTGCCCTAATTCACCTTAAAATCAATTAGGTGGCGACTCTTTAAAATAAGCAAAATAGGAATCCCCAATATGTTGTACCTAATTTAACCCGGTCTAAATGGGGTATAACAATGTAGCCTTGATGGCTTCTATTTTGTTGTACAGCATCTACAACGACCTGGCCGGCTTGCACTGTTGTTTCAAGTATGTATATGTATATATATATATGCGCTTATGAGCCCTTGATGCATAATTCATGGTGCTTTTCATACAGAAGTCAAAGATAATTCAGTTATGAGTCACATATGGGCCACCCTTTTATTCAGTAAGATTCAGATATAAGTATGAGAGTGTCTAACAAGTAGAATTCGAACCCTCGTCATGACTCATCAATTTGGGTTGTGACAATAATAAATTAGTTTGACTATGGTACAAGTTTAGCCAAACACCTTCTAAGCTAAGTAGTAATACTCCCTCGAGTTCAAAATAAGAGTCCACTTAACCCTTTTATTTTTGTTAAGAATAAGTGTTCACTTACCTAATCAAGAGGAATAATTAACTTTATTTTCAAGATTTGTGTCTCTTTACTCAAGGCAATAAATAAGTAAAGGTCTTATTAATTATGGTAATTTCATCAAAATACCCATTTGTCACGGAAGTTAGTGTCTTCTTAAACATTTTTTGCACGGATTGCCCTTCTTTTGGGGTGATCTTTAAACTTTGCCCCTTATATTTGTGGTCTTTAAATTTCGCCCTCATATTTGCGGTCTTTAAGTTTTGCCCTTCGTTTGAAAAGGCGGGCGAATACCTGAGGCTCTGGATTCGAACCCCTGCTCATGCATAAAATAAAAAAATAATTTCACAAGGCAAGGCTTAGGGGGGGGGGGGGGAGGGGTGTATGCCGGATCCAGCATAACTAAAAGTTTGCCCGTAAAACGGTACTTTTCCTTAAGGGCATAGTTTGGTTATGCGCATGAAGTGGCTGACTTTTAGTTAAGTGCATTATCAAAAGTATGCCATGAGCGGAACTTTAAACTTAATAGACTTTCGCGCTTATAAGGCAAACTTTAGTTATGCCTTAAGGAAAAGTTCCGCCTTATGAGGCATACTTTTAGTTATGTCTTATAGGACAGACTTTTAGTTAAGGCATAACTAAAAGTAAGCCCCATAAGGCGGAACTTTTATTTAAGGCATAACTGAAAGTTTGCCTTGAAAAGTAAAAATAAAATAAAATATATGCCTCAAGGCAAAGTCTGCCCCCTACAACAGACTTTTCGTTAAACATAACTAAAAGTATGTCGGAGGAGCTAGAGCGAAATTCAAATTCTGTCTTGCGATTTTTTTTAAAATTTTTGACTGAGTGGGGATTCGAACCCGGAACCTATAGGTTTTAGACGAAATGCAAAACTTAAAGACCAGCAATTTGAGGGGCAAAATTTAAAGATCAACCCAAAAGAAGGGCAATTCGCTTAGAGGCTAAATGAACACTTAGGGCATCTCCAACCCATTGCACCATTTTTTGCACCAAAACGGTGCAAACACCAAACTGGTGCAAATTAACTCCAACCTATTGCACCATTTTTTGCACCAAAAAAGAATATTCCTTTTATATTCTTCTCTCTCTTTTATATTATATTATTTTCTTTTACTTAAATTTTATTTTTAATTTCATAAAAAAAATCCTTTTTCTTTTTCTTTTTTACATATCCATCCCATGTAATTCATAATCCTTTGTTATATAATCATTTAATATAAAATTATTTTATACCATAAAATTTTAAATAATATAAATTGTAAGCAAATATTATACGTTATACATATTAATGGATAATTCAAATAAAAGTGAAATCATTGATAAAACATAATTAAATAAATACTATTACATTAAGGTAGAATTTATTTTAATTTCTACATAAATATTCAACTTCCATGATTAGTACGTTGCTCCCATAAATGCTCTACTAATGCATTACGAAGTGCAAAATGAGCATCTTTGTTCTTAATTTTTTTGTGTCGAGCTAAAAATTGTTCAAATCGATAATTTTCATCCACTACCATTTCTACTGTTGGAGTTGGACCTTCCCAAGCATCTTGAATTTGTGCATTAAGATTACGCTCATCATCGATTATCATGTTGTGCAGTATAATACATGATGTTAATATATCATGTAGCACTTCTTTTCTCCAAAAACGTGACGGCCTGCAATAATTGCAAAACGAGATTGCAAAACTCTGAATGCACGTTCAACATCTTTTCGACATGATTCTTATTTCGTCGCGAAATATTTCTTCTTTTGAGATTGTGGCTCATGAATGGTTTGCACAATTATGAGACCATTTTGGATATATCATTATTAAATAATAACCCACGTCATATTCGTTTCCTTGAATAACATAATGGGCGGGAGGAAACAATACCTTTAGCAAGATTGGAAAAGGATGTGTGATTCTAAAACATTAATGTCACTATTGGTGCCGGGCATACCAAATTATGCATGCGATATCCAAAGGTCATAATCAGCTACAGCTTCAAGAATTATTGTTGGAAACGACCTACCAGAGTACTAAATTATTGTTAGAATTTTCTAAATTATTATGTTGTTTAATGTATTTTCAATTTTAATGTATTGAACATTGTTATGTTATTGATCATTGTGTTTTTATTGAACAGTGTGTTATATATTCGAAATTATTATGTTATTGAACATTGTGTTATTTATTAACAACATATTATATTTTATATTTGAACTTTTCATTTTTGTGATGGTTGTATTTTTTAATACAATTATAACTTATAATAAAATTAACTTACAATTTTATATAAAATAATATATACGAAAATTAATTTATAAAACTTATACTCCAAAATTAAGATGTAAAATTAATATTATAAGATACAACAACAACAAGCCAGGGTATAATCCCACGTGTGGGGTACGGGAAGGAGTAGAGTGTCACACGGGGACCTAACCCTACCTTGAAAGGCAGGGCGGCTGTTTCCGAAAGACCCTCGGCTCAAGAGAGGAAAACAGGAGGAAAATAAGACAAAAGGTCAGATAGGGCCAAGCATATCGAAAACAATATGATAACACGTATAACAAAAGCGAGAAAGTCATGGTAGAACAGTCCGGAAAGAAAAGAGCATTAACTACTATAGATAAATAAGATAATCAAAGTACAACGAGTAAATATAGCGAAATCAAATGCATAAACCAAAAGGCAATAAACAAATGAGCAAAAGCGCAACTACTATGGTGAAAGGGTAAGCCACCTAGCCTCTATCCTATCTGTCCCAGCCCCTCCACAACCTCCTATCTAAGGTCATGTCCTCGGTGAGCTAAAAGCTGTGCCATATCTGTCTAATCACCTCTCCCCAATACTTTCTGCCTCCCTTTACCTCTCCCGAAACCATCCATGTGTACCTCTCACACCCTCCGCACCTGTTGGACATCTCGTGTCTCTCTCTTCACATACCCCAAACCATCTCACCCTCGCTTCCGCATCTTGTCCTCCACCGATGCCACTCCCACCTTATCTCGGATATCTTTATTCCTAATTCTATCCCTCCTAGTGTGTCCACCATCGTCACCGCGCCGGCATTCGCGTTTCGCGACTTTCGTCTTCCGAATGTGACATTTCTTGGTAGGCCAACACTCCGCTCCGTACAATAAAAAGTCGATCTAACCACCACTTTTGTAGAAGACTTTGCCCTTTAAGTTTTGGAGGCACTTTTCTTATCCTGCACACTCGGGCGAGTCTCCACTTAGGAATCTAAAATTATAAATTAAAATTTATAATATGTTAAATTAAAAGTGTTATATAATAAAAAAATAAAAAAATATTAATGAATAGTAATGGTGTAGATGAATAGGTATATTAGGAATCTAAATGTAAAAATTAAAATTTATAATATGTTAAATTAAAAGTGTTATATAATAAAAAAATTATTAATGAATAGTAATTGTGCAATGAATAGTGTTGCACCAAATTTGAGAATACTATTCATGCATCAAAATGGTGCAAAAAATAGTGCAAGGTTAGAGCTTCAAAATACTTTTTTTTGTACCAAAATAGCATTTGGTGTAAAAAAATGATGCAAGGTTAGAAATGGCCAAAATTATCCACAATTTTGGGAAATAGTTCGTTATCTTAATTCGATTTATCTTTAGTGCCAATTATACCCTATATTTATCTTATGTAATCAATTATACCCTTATGTCTAACATTACAACATGCGTCATCTCGACCCGAAAATTATTTTCCCCTCAAATAATTTTTTACCATTAAAAATAACTTGACAACTTGAAACTCAAATTTTTTTTCCGCGAGGTAATGGGTTAGATTGATCGGTATCACACATTTTGGTTGGAAAAAAAAAAAAAATTCGGGTCTAGTCGGGTTGGGTTATTTTAGTGGGTAAAAAAATTATTTGAGGGAAAATAATTTTTGAAGGAAATTTGCGGATGATCTTAGCGTGCTTATTAAACATAAGGATATAATTGGCCCAAAGTATAAGGGTAAGGGATAATTACCCTAAGAAGTATATGAAGGAGTATGGATAAACTATTTCCAAAAAGGGGTAATTTTGGCCCTTTTTCGTTTATAATATTACTTATTTATTTTTCTTACTGTCCTTTAATTAATCGCAAACAGTTTTCGCACAGGAAAAGATAAAAGTCGTTTCAATAAAATTTTAGTTAATCATTGTCTCAAATGCGCGTGTCGACAATAACCAAGACGACAATGAAGCTGGACAAACTTTGCAGGTAAAGTTAGTGGCACCTCTCCTTTTAAATTATTCACACATATCCATCAATCCTAATTCCACCATATCGCCACCGCAAATTCAGATCAAAAAGAGGTAATTAAAACTATTACGATCATCTCAATCGCTTTTTTTTTTTTTGAATGCTTTAACTTAAATTCTGTAGCGTATTGATTTTTCTAATTTATCATTTTGCAATTGAAGCATTAGGGTTCTGAATTGCGTGAGACATATGATTTTTATTTTTTTACTGTTTCCTATAATTGTAGCTGCTTCTTTTCTTATTATCAGACTTACTCTCTTTTTTTGGTTGCTATTAATTTGTTAGCTGAGTTTCATACTTCATATAAAACCAAGTTTCGGGGCTAAAGTATAGCTTACAGATTGGACAGAACCAAGTAGCTTTGGTCCAAACTTGAGAAATTTATTCAATATATACAGATAATTAATTTAGAACCTGGTAACTTAAATATACTAAAATCACGAGGCTATGAGTTTCAAATCCTGGCTCCGCCTATGCATATAATTGTAGCCACGTTTGTCATCTTAGATTCTTGCCTGTATATGGTTGCAATTGAGCTAGTTTTGCTGTTGAGTTTCACATTTCGTATTGGAATTTGGTAACCTTGGAGAAATGGAAGAAATGTATGGTATTCTTCAGAGTAAGTTGGTTGCCATTTTGGTAATTCTTGTTGCAATAACTGATTCACAAACAAAAGTGATATGGCCTAAAATTAGCTATGCTTTTTAGAATGTATCACAGTATGCCACAATCCTATAGGCACTGTCTTTATGTCATAATTAAAGATTTATTGTGCTTGCCTCCGGTTGTTTAGGAAGGAAGCAAGTGCATTGCAAACTTCAAGATCACATTTCCAGTTTTTATTTTTCTCGTTTTATTCTTTGTGGTGTTTTTTGATTTTTTTTCCTTAGCGGACAGTGGGGTAGAGTGGTACAATCCTACTTAGTTGGAAAACTAAGGATAATCCGATCTCACATTAAACTGAAATCGTGATGTTGTTCTAGTTTTTCTTTACCTTTGAACTAAGTTGCTGGATGTAGATGGTGTTGCACATTGCATGAGAAAGTGAACTTAGGTTCTGGGTTTCGTTGAATATAGTCTCTCTGCACTTTGTTTTCTGTGGTTTTCTTTGATCTGTACTTTTGTTTTGGTGGATCATCCACCATAGCTTCAAGCACTTCGAATGATGGAAAAGAAGCTTAAAGGGTTATAAGTCTTATTGCGGATTTTTTATAAATTGATTAACTTTATGTGTTTCTTTCTAATGTCTCTTCAGGTAATGGCTTCTTCTGGGGACTCATGGATTCGGGAGTATAACGAAGGGCTGAAACTCGCGGATGATATCACTAACATGATATCTGAAAGGAGTTCATTGCCTGCTTCTGGCCCAGAATCGCAGCGTCATTCATCCGCTATAAGGAGGAAGATCACAATATTAGGAACTAGACTTGATAACTTACAGTCTATCCTGTCAAAGCTTCCTGGAAAGCAGCCTTTGTGAGTGTTCTTAACCTGATTCTCTCAGTGCGTGGCTGCGATGGTAATGTATAACTCCAATGATTAAATTGAGTATTTTATAGCATGGGTGTAAATCTATTGTATAAGAGTAGAGTGCTGACAGAAAAAACCCGCTCAATTGAAGGAAACGGCTGGATTTTTGCAGCCTGTTGACATGTTTTTTGGTAGATTTTGTATCTGTTCCTGTAACAACTACTGATTGTTGTGGTTGTTGTGTTTAATCTGGCTTGCTATGTATTTCTTTCATGATATTGAACTGTAGTTGAATGTGCTTCTGATCCTATTTTGTTGAGAACTGACATTTCAGTTTGATTTCCGTTTTCCGAGACTTTTCACGCCCAAATGGACCGCATATTTTTCAATCAAAGTTTCCTAGGGTCTTACATTTTATTACTCAAACCTAAGTAAATCAAACATGGATTTAATACTGCAATTCTGGCGTCACGGTTTGGGCACACCTTAAGTGTGCCATCTGATAAACCGTAAAAAGTACTATTTATTTTTTCCTTGAAAATCTTATGAAGTTCTAGAACACATTTAGTTTGAAATGGAGAGAGTGCCATGGAAGTGAACAGCTGAGATAAAGGTTTAGGTTGGTTTATGCAATAAGTTGTATGTGAATTGTCCATATGGTAATCCAGAATGTTGACTCTCTTCTGTAGTCTGACTTAGCAGTCTGAGACGTCTGACTTAACAGTGTGGCAGTTGTCTCTTTTAGAAGTCCCTTGGTTTGTGCGCATGCTGCACCATCCATATCTAGATTTGAATAAACCGGTGTATTCTGTTACTACTGTTATGTTGCCTTCTATATGTATTTGTTGAGCATTCTCTCCCGTATGTAGGACAGACAAAGAGATGAACCGTCGCAAGGATATGCTTGCAAATTTGAAATCAAAAGTAACCCAAATGGCCTCCACTTTGAACATGTCAAACTTCGCCAATAGGGACAGCTTGCTTGGACCAGAAATAAAGCCGGCTGATGCTACGAGCAGAGCAACAGGTCTTGACAATTCTGGTGTTGTCGGTCTTCAACGGCAAATTATGAAAGGCAAGTATTCCCAGTTTGTATGACACTCTTTTCCTTTATCTGTCTTCTCAAATTTAAAACTTTTATGACATTATACGAAAAATTATTTTAAACTATTTTCACAGCTTTTAAGAATTCAAATATATATAAATAACAACAACAACGCCACAGTCCAACCAAGTTGGGATCGGCTGTGTGAATCCTCATTAACCATGTTACCTCATTTAAGCTCAATTCAAATTTATGTAGCTAGTCAAATTTGATATGAATTTTCCCTGTGTAGCTAATTCTTGCTATTATTACTTAGTAGTTTCTTGCTCCTTTACTAATATTATAACCAGTCTAAGTAACTTCTCAAACTCCACACACACTGTGTTACATTAATTGAGACCAGGGACTATTTAGTTTGCAATGTTTTCTAGTTTCTTGGCTTTATTTTCTGTTAATTTGCTTATTTGTTGGCTTTGCTCTCAAATCAGAACAAGATGAGGGCCTTGAGAGTTTGGAGGAGACAGTGATGAGCACCAAACATATAGCGCTGGCAGTTAACGAAGAACTTGGCTTGCAAACAAGACTTATTGTATGAGCTCTAATTTCCTGGTTTATATTGAACTATATTTACTCTCTATTTTCTCACGGAAATACAACCTTTCTGCTGCTAACGTGGATACCAATTTCATCACTCTATCATTGTCTTACCCAATGCAGGATAACCTGGATGAACATGTTGATGTTACAGACTCAAGACTTCAGGTGAGAACTTATTACTTGTAGGACCACTTGCTTGGACCTGATTTTGACTCTAGTTCTCGCGAGCATTGGACTTTATAAACATTATCTTATAGAGTCTGTGGACATCTTCTTTTGATAACCATTGTCTGGTGGACATCTTCCAGCACCGCAGAAACTGTGCGGAGGCTCTGCAATTTAGAATGGTTAATCATGTCATGTTTAATTTGAGAAGAAAGTTTAAAGCTATCATGTGTTGAGGTTCAGTATGTAATAGGTTAAAATACTTAGAAGTTAAAGCATCACACGCCCGGGCTTCTTTGTTATTGGGATGTTCCTAGAGATTGGTTATTTGGTTCAAAAAATGGTGAGTTGCTGGTACATTAAGGATATAAGTGAAGGGACTTCTGGCCTTCTGATGAACAGGTAATTGACATTCATGTGGTCACATTTTGTTTTTATTAAGTGAAGGGAAAGTACTTCTGGCCTTCTGATGATACAGGTAATTGACATTCATGGGGTTACTTGTCTCGCTTGTGTCATTTGGATGGCTTTGGTTTGTCGTTTGGCTCGTCGGTCGGGGTGGGGTGGGCGGGTTGTGGTTGGAGGAGTCGGATGAACTGTCAGGAGATTGATTATTTTTGTCAATTCGATAATCCTGATGTGTTGAATTACCAAAATAGTTAAGGAGGAAGAGGAACATTTGTGAATTTTTTGGAGGAGAGACATTGATAGAAACTAGAGAGAGGGAAACTAACTGATTTTACTAAACAAAGTGCGTGGCCCGCAAAGGGGTGGCCTAGTTGTTGAAATAACTGGAGTGACAATTAACAATATTTGAATCCGACAGAGGCGAAGCGAGGTGAATTCTTGGCCTATCTGTTGAAATGACTGGAGTGACAACCTTGGGAACAAATGTTTGAATCCTAGAGAGGCAAAACTAGGTGAAGTCTTTCGATTCACTAAGCCTTGTTAAGTAGAGTGACCTGGTACATGTGTTGCTAGGTAGGAGATAACAGGTACCTGGTGGACAAGTCGATGTGCGGCTAGTTGGCCCGAAGACCACCATCATCCAAAAAAGAAGGAAAAAGAAAAAAGAACGTAAACAAAGTGCCTGCACCAACATATCTCTTTAGGGGGTATCTATATGAATTTTGAATGCATTTTTTACCATAGCACATATAGTTTACTGTATTTGGATATTGAATGAGAGGGATTAGCCAATGGCGGAGTCAGGAATTTTAATAAGGGGGTTCAAATATATAAGGAAGTAAACACGCGAAGAAGCCCAGAGGGTTCAACATCTACTATATATACATAAACATAATTTTAACCTAGTATAAACAATATAATTTTTTGCCGAAGGAGGTTCAGATGAACCCCCTCGTCTCAAACCTAGCTCCGCCCCTCGTTCTAATACAGACCCTTGCTCTATTAATAAGATAGTTCTTGTCTGTCTCCTTTACTTCAATGTTTGTATTCTTGGTGAGAATTATTTGTCGTCACTTAATTCTTTCTTCTTTCCTTTTTTCCCCCAATACTTCAACAGCGAGTGCAGAGAAAGCTTGGAATTTTGAATAAACGCACAAAGGGTGGTTGCTCTTGCATGTGTCTGCTTCTATCGGTGCTTGGGATTATAGCTCTTGCTGTGGCAATATATATGTTGATTAAGTATCTGTAAATGCAAAAGAACACAAGTGCTTTGGAGTGTAAGGGAAGTGTGTGTATGATAACTTTAACATTTCCTTCTGTGTCCTCCTGTGTAATTTATGTTTTCGTGATTGTGATCACATCAGTGTGTTGATACAGCTTTGAACTCATTTTTCTGCTTGATATGTTTTCATATGTAGAAAAAAAGACACTGAAAGCATTTTCCGAAGTCGATTAATACTAAATTTGAGTGAAATTAGTGTGAGTTGCATTTGTCATGAATCAAAAAATGATTGAGGATAGCATCATCTTCTTTCTGATTTGCATCATTGTAAGTGTGCTCCTTTGATGTTATTGGCGACGTATTTTATTCATTTTGACAATCTATCTCTGAGAGTCCGTTTAGCCATAACTAAGTTGAAATATTTAAAATATCATTAAAAATTAAATATTTATTTTATAGACTAACTCATTATTTCAACTTTAAACTTGAAATATAGAGTTTGGAGTTTAAATAATAGTGGAATTTAAGAAATTATTTTGAGTTTTCATTCACAAAACTTCAACTTATCATGTCCCAACCCAACAACTTCCAAATAAGCTTTTTCAATTTAATTTCAAGTACAATTTTTTTTTTTCAAATCTCAAACTAATCATGTCCATAAACCGACTTAATATGTCCATCTCTTGCAAAATGAGCTAATCACCCGATTAATGCGTCTTCCTTTTGTTATTTGCAAAAAAGAAGAACAAAATTAAGAGTATATTGCAACACTTGTGTTCGGTCAACAATACAAATAATTTCAAAGTAGTATCAATTATTCTTTTATGAAAACTTGAAATTAACAAGCCTTAGATGGTCGAGGAAAATACTTTAAGGTTTTTATAATAACAAGTGAAAGAAAGGATTTTTTTTTTTTAAAAAAAAAAAAAAAAAACTGAGCTAACTCACCTTACCGAAATTAAATTTGGGAGGATTTTTTGAAGAATAATAAATTAACTAGTACTTCCTCCGCCTCATATTGGTTGTCCAGATTATTAAAAATTATATGTCTCGTAATTAGATTTTTTTTATTTTGTCCCTTAACATTAATTGCTTTTGAAAATAATCAATATTGATTAGAGTGTAATTTATTAGTAAGAAAGGATAATGGAATAAAAATATACTTCTATTTATAAGGCGTGAGATGTGAACTAAGTAATATTGGACGGAGGGAGTCGTAAATTTTATCGTAAACACAGGTAATTGTTTTTCCTCATTTATTCCACACTTGGTGTTGTTTTCTTCCACCTCTCTTCGCTCCTGCATAATCCCCAGAAAAATTCACTGTACGAAGCTGCATAAAAAAGAAGAAGGAATGAGCATAGTTTTGGAAGAGGCAATAGAAGTAATATCACAGAGCATAGGAATTACGAATTTATCAGCTGATGTCTTGCCTGCTCTCGCCGCCGATGTCGAATACCGTATTCGCGAAATTATGCAGGTACTTCCCTCTCTATTTCCTCTATTTCTATTTTTTTTAATTTTTTCCTTGATAATGTAGAAGGCTATTAAATGTACGCGTCATTCGAAATCTACTGACGATATTCTAATTTCATGTTTTCCTTTTTTTTTTTTCGCCTTCATATCCAATTTATTAATCTCTATTCGCTATCGCTGTTTTTATTTCATGCTTGAAGCTCGCATTAATAGTTTTTTTTTTTCTCGCATTTCTATCCAATTTATCAATTTCTGTTTGTTACAGATGTTTTATTTCATGTTTGAAGCTCGCATTATTAGTATAAAATTTCGATGTTTCAGATTACAAAAACTGTTGTGATGTTCTAATTTTTGGTGATAATCGCGCCTCATGTGAATTTATATGATTTTTTCGATTGATAATATAGGAGGCTATTAAATGTAGTATAAATTTTCGCATTTCTATCCAATTTATCAATCACTATTCGCTACCGCTGTTTTTATTTTATGTTTGGAGATCACAGTAATAGTTGTCTAGATTTTGCTGTTCGAGATAATAAAAAATGTTGTGATGTTTTAATTTTTGGTGATAATCACAGCTCATGTGAATTTATAAGGTTATTTGGTTGATAATGTAGGAGGCTATTAAATGTATGCGTCATTCGAAAAGGACTACTTTATCTACTGATGATGTGGATTCTGCTCTCACGTTGAGAAATGTGGAGGTACACCTAAAGCTTCTGTTCCGTTACATTTATATTTTCTAATTGGCAAAGGTGTATTCAGTATCGTAAGTAAGTAGAAGAGTGGATTTATCACTAGAATTACTATTTTCAGTGTAGACTTTGTATAAAGTATAGATTTTCAAAAATTCAGCTATATATATGTAGTATGAGTTGAAGGCAGTAGTGAGGCAACATCCGCGGCACCTAATGTACATCTGCCCTTGCTAATTGCTTGGTTTGAATGTTTATCATTTCCATTTGACCCTAATCATTTTGAGAAAACTCTCTGTTCTTATTGGTTATCTTTTATTTGATGTGTTATATCTGTGTGCCTTGTGCAGCCAATATATGGTTTTGCTTCGGGAGATCCTTTACGTTTCAGGAGAGCTGCTGGGCATAAGGATTTGTTCTATATTGAAGAGAAGGATGTAGAATTTAAAGATGTAAGAAAATTTGAATATCTTGGGTTGCCTACCAACTTTACTCTTAGGTTTAGTTTAAGTCATGCTCATAGTAAGTCTCTCTTTCTGTGTTTTAGGTGATCGAAGCGCCTCTGCCAAAAGCACCATTAGATACTGCTCTTTTTGCTCACTGGTTAGCTATAGAAGGGGTACAGCCTGCTATTCCTGAAAACCCTCCACTTGAAGGTTTGTCTTTTACAATAACGTTGGCAAACATAGCTTGTGTAGGTGTTAACATAGATAGATGATGGTTTCTCCAATTAACTGTTGTTCGCTATGTTTTATCGACATGATATTGATTCTCATTCTCTTAGTTGTCCTGGTTTCAAATTTGTTTCTCTGCCCTGTGGCTGCAAAGAAATGGAAGAGAGTGATGATGTAACAGAACCAATTAAAATTTGTAACAGATGATATTTTATACTTGAAACTGACTTTTTACTTGTCGAAAATTATTTTTATAGTTGCGACTGACAGATTAATATCATGGCAGCACTTGCTCAGCTGCCTGCTGATAACCGAAAGGCCGAGTATAAGGAGGATGGAGTTCCCGTTGATCTGAAAATACCTGTTAAGCATGTCTTATCCCGTGAGCTTCAGGTACATACGTACCACTATGGTTGTGTCCTCTTTGTCCATCCTATGTGATTCTTTCCTTATGCTTCTTTGGTTGTTTTGCAGCTTTATTATGACAAGATTACAGAGCTTACCGTGAATAAATCTAACTCCCCTCTCTTTAAAGAAGCTCTAGCAAGCTTAGCAACAGATCCTGGGCTCCATCCTTTAGTTCCTTACTTCACATATTTTGTTGCTGATGAGGTAGGTATAAGTCCATTCAAGTTCAGTAATGTTACATTTCTAGGTGAAAGAATAAATGACGTAACGATAATCTTTTTATGTCAGGTTGCACGGAATTTGAATAATTTTGATCTCCTTTTTGCTTTGATGAGGCTGGTCTGGAGCCTTCTTCAGAATTCTCATTTACATATAGAACCATATGTGAGTCAGTTACTGATATATCAGTGCCATTACTTCAGTATATTATCCTTTTATTTTTTAAGGGATGCAGGATAAATTTTTATAACCGCTATCGGCTATCTTTATAAAGCTGGCTATTCTTGATGACCATGTTTAAAATAATTTGATGATATTTATCATTTATTTATTTTTCTAAAGGGGTGCTGGATAAAATATTAATAAAAACTAACTCTATAAAGCTAGATATCTTTTTTATAATTGGATTTCTCAAGCCTTAATATGTATCTGGAGAATGATGGTGGATTACTAAGCATATATCCATTGAGAAAAGAGATGGTGTTAGTTTTCATGAATAATATTAGATTTTACTTTTTCTGAATGAATACTTAAAGTACTTGTTCACCAAATTAGTGTCATAATTGGAAAGTTGGTTTGGGCTTAATTCGGCAACTTTGGCTATGGGTCTGCATGATGTTTCATAGTTAAATCTGATAATTTTCTTTTTTACCTTTCAGCTGCATCAGTCGATGCCGTCTGTAATGACATGCCTTGTTGCAAGAAGGTTGGGAAATAAAATCTCTGACAACCACTGGGAACTTAGGGATTTCACAGCTAAGTTGGTTGCTTTAATATGCAGGCGGTAGGGATCTCTTTATTCAGTCATTCTCTTGGTTTTGTCTCATTAAAGGCTAAGAAAGCATGCATCTCCTCTGCTGCCTGCTATTTTTATTGGGTCCCTTAGGAAGGGAGAGGTTACATATCTGTATAATTGTTCACATGTAAAGCATTTCTTAATCTGCTAGAACGACAGTGCTTGGCAATTGTTGATCTTTCACTTCCATGATATCGGTTAAATCTCCATAATCAATTGGGACTCTGTCATTCACAAGTTAAAGCTGCGCAGATATGGGTCTGTGTATCACAGTCTCCAGCCACGTGTCACGAAGACTTTGCTGCATGCTTATCTTGATCCAGCTAAGGCACTGCCTCAGCATTATGGAGCAATTCAAGGGCTAGCAGCTCTTGGACCTGGTGTGGTATTCCTTGATATCCCTGTCTTTTCTTTTCATCATCATTTCTAAATTTTAAGATATTATCAATCTGTAATGTTTAAAAATGCTGTGTAGGTTCGCCTACTTGTGCTGCCAAATCTCGAGGCTTATTTGCGATTGTTGGAGCCTGAAATGCAGCTTGAGATACAAAAAAATGAAATGAAGAGACATGAAGCTTGGCGTGTATACGGGGCCTTGATGGTGACTTGTTTGCAGTGCTCTTAAGAGTCTTTCTTTGGCAATATGTTATCTTAATTCGTTGTGATGATATATACCCTAACATGAATTTTGGCTTTTAGGATTGCTGTTCTGCATTAGTGATAAAAACTCTTCCAACTGTGTTTTCATTTACAGCGCGCTGCGGGTTTATGCATGTATGAGCATTTCAAGATGCTTCCTGCCTCTCTATCTCCAGCAAATCGGACATTCCTGAAGAGTAAATTGAAAGTCTTGACTACATTGTCGAGTACGTCTTGAAATTTACTTATTCTATCCTTGCTATACTCAACAACTGCAACTTTTTTATTGTTCAGGTTTTTGAAATATTTGTGTTAAGTTGTCTGCTAAGTATGTCTTTGAACTGTCAATAGAGAATTCGACCTGAGAATGATATGTTCTGTAGGACAGATATCCATATTTATTTTATATCTTATTTCTTTATCAGATAGCCATCTCTTTTGATGATAACATGTGGACATTCTGTGCTAAATTTTAGAGCAAAATCATTTCCTGTCTGATATACGTATGAAGGATTTAGCCCTCTCACATAGTATTTAGATACTAATCAGGAACTCAGTAATGCCTCATATATCTTAAAGCATCTACAGTGAAGTAATATAACTTTGTATATATATGTACATCCGTATAAGCTTTTGCATTGTCGGTTCTGTGTGTTTTCATGGAAGTCCTCTTCTGTAGATGTCACCTGGCTCCAAATGGTAATTCATGCTAAACATCATCTTTATCACCCTTGGTTATCAATACACTTCTCTCAATGCTGCTTCATAATTGTCTAGACAAACGCAAAGCGAGTACGGACGACATGATCTCAGAGCCGTCAACCAAGAAATTAGTGACAGATGGTCCTGCACCACTGCTATCAGATTCTTCGCCTGTAGGCATACAAGGAGCTACTGATGGACAAGCGACGACAGTGGGTGTTACAGATGCAGACTTATCGTCAGGGCCACAAGGTTTGCAAAATGAGACTGTGATCAATGAGAGGAGAACCAGCAGAAGGGAGATTAATGGTGGGCAAAGCCAGAAAGCACCAGTTGCTCTTGGTCAGACCTGGAAGAAGGATATAGATGCTGCAAATTTGTTGCCGCCTCTGTTTGATTATTTTGGTGAAAGTATGCTCTTCTTTGCACCTTCCCCTGAGTTGTCATTCTTTTTGTAATCCTCTTCTATTGAGTGTAATGGGATGGTGATTTGCATAAATGAAAGGCAACTGTGATTTTTCACATTTATGGGCAGTATATTTCTTTTGTTTTAATATATACTACATTTTCTTCTATGACCTCATATCTTAAATATATGATTCCTTTAGAAATGATGATCAAGATTCAACCGCTTTGGCCGGGATATGGAAATATGAAATGTGCAAGTATAATGTTCTTTCACATCATGCGTCTCTCTTCAACCAAGGGTGGATCCACCGTAGAAGTTATGGGTTCGGTAGTATCAGTAGCTTTAATCCAGATCTAGTATTTTGTTAAGCATTTCACTTAATACGTATAAATAATCTGTCAAGATCCCGATAAGCAAAAAAGGGGTGCATCGGTGCATCCAGAACCTGTAAACTTAAATCTTTGTTCTGCCTCTGTTGCCAACCCATTGAGAAACGTATCTTTGCCAACCCATTGAGAAACGTATCTTTGCCAACTTGGTGTTATCATCCTCTCTTGGCTGTATGATTAGACTGCAATAGTTATTCTGATTGTTGAATTAGGCTTGTAAAAGAAATTTGGCGACTTTTCTATTACTTGTTGATTTGTGTATGTATGATCTTCGGTTTATTAAATAGATGATATTTTTCCAACAACTTGAGAAAAACTTCCAGGGGTTTTGATCTTTGTCGAACCGTGCGTCGAATGTAGAGAGGTTCTTTGCATATTTATGAGATACCCAGCATGCAAGCAAAGCTTCTAGGCAAATTTTCCGTATTGTCCAAATTCACACGATATATTTCTTAAAGGTAATCTGTAACATAACCACTAAAGCGGTGAGAGCAAACTTTTCCAACAAAGTGGCTACTTTTACGAGTCCTGACGTTCATCAGAGAGGATTCATCAACTGGTATCGACATTTTACATGCTCAACAGACATGTCACAAAAGAGCACAGCAGAGTGAGAATGCATCTGATAAAGAATAATCACCATCTCTACAGCCACATGTAAACACAATCAGTTCCCTTCAACAAAACATGTAAATACAAAGGAAGAAACTTAAAAATGGAAAAAAAGAAAGAAAGAAAAATGAAGCCGTAAAAAACAATATAAAGGAGCTAAAAGAACAGCCTTCGAGTAGGTGTTCGTGATGTCGTCGAAGGTGAGTTTGATGATCTCAGGGTAGCAGCTGATGCCATGCTTTCTTGGATTCCTGTGCCCTTCTCAACTAGCTTTGCTCCTCGTGGGTCAGATAGAAGAGTCTTCTGAAACGACTGGGTGAAACCAGTTGCAATTATTGTCACGTGTATTTCGCCATTGTAGCGCTCATCCACAACAGCACCAAATATGATGTTAGCGGATGGATCGGCCAGACTGGTGACCACCTGTGAGAAGACAACATTACAACTACCGCTGTCATTTTCCAGAGAGAGAGCTGAAGGTTTCTTTATTACTTCTCGGCATATGGATAACAAAAAGGAATGAAAGCAAGAAAGAAAAGAAGGCTCATCATCACCTGGGAGACCCTATTCACTTCCTGCAAAGTTATGTCTTTTCCTCCTGTAATGTTATATACCACCCCAGTTGCAGATTGAATCGACGATCCAATTAGAGGGGCCAGAGTTGCTTGTTCGGCTGCTTCTTCAGCTCGGTTCTTGCTTGATGAAACCCCAACTCCAAGCATTGCAGTTCCAGAATCTTTCATCACTGCCTTTACATCGGCAAAATCCACATTTACAAGCCCAGGTATCTGCAAACAAATGGACCAGTTCATATTACATATCCAGATTTATAATGCATACTACGATAATGCTTATAACATGGTACATTGCAAGTTAATAGATTACCAATCCTTTTTTAATGCAAAAACTCTTTTGTGAAGCCTTTCATGATATCAAACAAACGCAACCTCTGCAAATATTATATTTAATACAGAAAAAGCCCATCATAGAAGATTCGTTAAAACAGTGAAGCAATTAGTTGGCATGCCACATTAATCAGTTCATTATTGTGAACCCTTTTGCATTTTCATGTCCAGCCTCTAAACATGCAATGTTGATTAGGAAAACAAATAGGCCTCTTTTTGCACCAGTGTGTGTTTGCAAGTGTGTTCCGGCAATTTAGTAAAGTAACTAAAACCAGTACAATGACAGTACACATTTGTATTATACAAAAATGAATTCCAGTGTAGCATTAGAAGAAAGAGATACTGGATTTCGACAAAAGAACTCACGGTAATTATATCAGATATGCCTTGGACACCTTGACGTAACACATCATCAGCAAGAAGAAAAGCATCTTGAAGTGGTGTCTGCTCATCAGCAATATCTAGTAGACGGTCATTGGGAATTACTATAAGAGTGTCGACATTTTTCTGAAGTTTTTCAATTGCTTCCAAAGCCTGTCGGTCAATAAGCTCAAGTTAGAAACATGAAAGACTATGGATGACAGGAGAATAAAACATTGCCATGCAACAAATCTTTTTTATGACAAGGAACATAGGACATTTGGCACAGAAAAGAAAATCAGCCAGTTAGAGAAGTCATAATCTTGTTCAGGCTTTAGGCATATGAACACTTATGCCTTTGAGAACACTTCAGCTGTTCAACCGTAAACTCGCTCCCATACAACTCAAAACTATCTTTGTTCCCTGCCTTGATCCTTACTTCCCTCCCTTCCAATCAAGCAGGTTTTGCTAATCAAGGGAAATGAAAATGTGTTCCAAAAAGGTTTCCACCTCTTAGTGGAAGAGGTTCCATTTTGGACAGTGATGCAGCTAATTAAGCCAGAACCAAAAAAAAGAAAAAAAACAAAAAACTTTCCAATTGCTTTTTCTTTATTTTCTTGCACTTTTTTCTAAACCTTGGATTTCATCCATTCTTTTTTGTACTCCCTCCGTTCCATAATAAGTGGTGCTTTTAGCTTATACACACCCCTTAAGAAATTGCTCACTCGTAGAAAATTATGAGTGTTTTTACTAACCTACCCCTAATCAATGCTTAGAAAAAGAAAAGCTACTTAATGATTCTTGATTATAAATAAGGGTAAGTTTGGAAGAATAAGATCAATTTCTTCTTGAAATCCTAAAACACCACTTATTTTGAAACAATATGGAAAGCCTAAAACACCACTTATTATGGAATATGCTGGAATATTCTAACATGCTTCAACATTCTCGAATTGATGGGGAACAAAAAAAATCCCAAAACATCCAGGAAAAGAAGTAAATCACTATTTCTCCAAGGAGCTGAAAATGGGCACCTGCCTGCACGGATCTTTTACGTCCTTCAAAGCTGAACGGATATGTGACAACACCCACAGTCAAATAACCTGCTTCTTTTGCTATTTGAGCCACAACAGGAGCAGCACCAGATCCTGTACCTCCACCCATTCCTGCTGTTATGAACACCATATCTGAACCTTTTAGAGAATTTGCAATGGCTTCCTTTGACTCCTCAGCTGCCTGTTCCCTGCAAAGAAGGATTGCCGCCAGTACCTGCATCTCCAGAAGCGACTTACTGAACAAATCATTACATCAAATAAAGAAAGAGTTAACTAGCGTATCAAGAAGCATAAAGATGTTGACCCTGTTAGACCGTTAAACATAAGCCTCAAAATCAATAGCAAAAGAAAAAACATCAACATCTAGAACAACATGTGACTCCACATGATGCCATATAGGTAAAGTAATACTTGGTCATTTTCAAAAGTCAGGATAGAGTATAACTTTCTTGATGTTAGCTTCCGTCAAAGTTATTTAAACATGGTTGAGATTGAAAATATAAAAACTACAATGTGTGATTAATGAAAAGCTGCTACAATAAAGAGTCTGTGAGAGATAGAAGTGTGCTAACCAAGCCCACGAGTCAGAAGTTCTCCAATTTGAAGTGGGTGCTCGGCAGCAGACTGTAGCAGTGCTTGAGCATCCGTATTTACAGCATAGAAGTCAACACCCTATTTTTGGACATGCAACATTAGATTCGTCATATGAAATGAAGGAATGGGATCATGACATGGACGTCTCAACTAATTTTCATTAAAAAAAAAGGCAAAGGGATGGAAATTTCATAGAGACCAGATCAAAACAAATAACGAAATTTCTAGCTTTCCTTTTTATTTTTGTAAGGGAGATTTCTAGCTTTTTTTCATGGTACAAATTTGTTAACCAACACTGAATATACACATGCAACCTTGTGATGGCATTGTATTCCAACCAATGGAAGATAAAAAATAAAAAAAAAATAAAAAAAGATAAAAATATAAAGAGTATTAGGCAGTCAACAAAATGTAACTGCAACAACTATAGGGGTATCAAGTTGTTGAGCCATACGATGAAAGTTTGGGAGAGAGTGGTGGAAGCAAGGATAAGGAAGATAGTATCTATTTCGGAGAACCAGTTCGGATTCATGCCGGGGCGTTCGACTAAAAGCCATTCACCTTGTGTGAGAGGTTGGTGAGCAAGATAGGGATAAGAAACTGACTTGCACATGGCGTTTGTCGACCTTGAGAAAGGCTTACGACAAAGTCCCCGGAAGAGGTCTTTGGCGGAGATGTACGGAAGCTCACGCAGCATACGTTAGGCGATTAAGGGCGTGTATGGTGGAACGAAGACCGGGTGAGGACGGTTGGAGGTGACTCGGATCCTTTTCGGTCACGATAGCTGCGCCGGGGTCAACGCTTGGCCGTTCATTTGTTGTGGCAATGGACGCTCGACAAGCCACGTTTCAAGAGAGGTACGCGTGGTGCATGTTGTTTGCGAATGACATTGTGCTTGGTAGGAGTCGCGGAGCGTGTTAACGGGGCGGGAGGTTTTGGCGGCGGACTGCGGGAGTCGAAAGGGTTTCAAGTTGAGCAGGACTAAGACAGTACTTAGAGTGCAAGTTCGGTGATGAGTCGGGAGAGGACGAGGATGTGCGGTTGGATACTCGGAGTCGTCCCGAAGAAAAGTTTCAAGATTGGGTCGATGCGTCGAGGAGTGGCGAGATCGACGACGATGTCACACATCGTATCGGAGCGGGGTGGATGAAATGGAAGCTCGCATCGGGGTGTTGTGCGATAAGAAGGTGCCGCCTATTCAAAGGGAAAGTTCACAAAGCGGTGGTTAGACCGACTATGTTGTATGGGGACGGAATGCGGCCGAGTTAAGAAAGCTCATGACCAGAAGATGAAGGTAGCAGAGATGCGGATGCTCAAATGGATGTGCGGGCATACCAGGAGAGATAGGATTCGGAATGAAGTGATTCGGGACAAGGTGGGTGTGGCCCCTGTGGTGGATAAGATGCGGGAAGAGAGATTGAGATGGTTCGGCCATATGCAGCGGAGATGCGTTGATGCGCCAGTGAGGAGGAGGTGTGAGGGATGGCGGTGGTGGGCTTTGAAGAGAGGAGGGAGGCAGCCAAAGAAGGCACCGGGGAGAGGTGATTCGACGAGATACGGCGCTACTCACCGAGGACATGACCCAGGTGATAGGAGAAGGTGGAGGTCGAGTATCGAGGTAGAGGGCTAGTAGGGGGCCGTGAGGTTTCTTTCTCGCATTAGGGAGTTTTTTTTTATCCTCGGCTTTGTGTGTTGGGTCTTGTCTATCTTTGTTGTTTTATCATGACTTCCTTGCTCTTGCTATTTCTCATTTTCGCATTGTTTTGATTTGCTTGTCCGTATCTGACTCTTTTCCCTTGTTTTCTTTTGAGCCGAGGGTCTTTCGGAAATAGCCTCCCTACCTTCTAAGGTGGGGGTAAGGTCTGCGTACACTTTACCCTCCCCAGACCCCGGGATTCAACTGGGTATGTTGTTGTTGTTGTTGTTGTAGGCAGTCAACAAAATGCCCAACATCCTTCCACTTGATAGTTATAGAGAATCCAAATGTAACTACTTTGTTGCTAGGCTAAAAGGAAATCTCAAGTCAAATGAAGGAACACGATTGATATTGAGATCCTATGTTCAAAAGTAAATGCAGGAACAAAGCATAGAGCATAGTCTCTAATCTTGTTTTCGCACAAGCCTGGATAAATAAAGCCTATAAAACATCAGCAAGTTGTTTCTTCGTTATAAATTGAGACACTAACTATTGATGCAAAATAGACAAAACAGCAGCAAGTTGTGTACAAAAACAAGTTAACGCCTAACTCAAAGTGAGAATAGTTCCAAAAACCAGTTAAAAAAAGCCAGAAATGCTATATTTATTTTGGAACCGGCAACTAATCACATTCTGAAGGTTGATTTTAAAAAAAAAAAAAAAAAAAAAAAAATCTTCTTCATATAAAGTACTCCCTACAAAAACTAACTACAACATCCAAATCAGAGTTTTCACAATCACAACTCGTATACAATACGAGCAAAACAATAAGGAAGAAACTGCTCAATACTACATGATTTACTTATACTAAAATTGAAATCCAAAATTTTGGTGAAACAGAGTCCTTTTTTTTTTTCTTTTTTTTTTTTTTTTACTTCCATTTCTGTCCTCAAATACTTTTGGGGTCTCAATGCTAGCGAATACGAATCGATGGGCTTAAACAGGTACATACAAGATGAACAAATACAACAACAACAACTACACTTCAGTCCCAAACAAGTTCGGGTTGGCTATATGAATCCTCACTTCTTCATTTAAGCTCATTACACTAGGTATATTGTTGTTGCTGTACTAAATAAAATAAAAAGAATATTTTAGAATGGTTCTTTTTTTTTTTTTTTTTTTGGTTATTTATACAAGATGAACAAGTAACCAAAAAAAAAAACAATTCCAAGACAATTCCTTTTATAATGGAAATAGCACACAAAGACACGAGAAAACAACAAAATTTGAAATAATAGAAATGGGTACTACTGCAAGTTCCAATTTTTTGTAGAGTAACCACACAAAGCAACAAAATGAGAAAAATGTAAAATAAAAGGGTCAAAAAGGAAATAAAGAAGAAAGTAAAAGTGGATAAAAGAGACCTGTAAGCCACTACCAATCATACGGTTAACGGCATTATTACCACCACCACCAACACCAATAACTTTAATCTTAGCTGAATCCATTGGACTAAATGAGCTCGAAATCCTCAAACCTTGGGGCCTTAATAAACTTTTCCGGCGAACTCCAGTGAATAAGCATTGTTTAGTAATGAAGGAAGTGTTAGGTCTTTGGTAAAAAGGTAAAGAAGAAGAAGAAGCTAATTCTGCTGGATTTGAGAGCCCTAAAATAGCCATTGTTGTTTTCCTTCTGAAAATGAGAGACAAAAAAAAAAATCTGGCTAACAAATTGTATGTAGTGTTGGTGGTGTATTGTTGTTTTTTAGGGTTTTAGATTACAACAAATGAATATTTTGTTTTTTACTCACTCTCACTTTCCTCTATGTGTTGTACACTTATATGAGGATTTTTTTTTTCTTCTTCTTTAATAAAGGTGTGCCACACCAAAAGAACAAAAAAAAAACAAAAAAAGGCAAAGGTGCAAATATGGTAAATACTTACTGCACATCGGGTGTCTACACCAAATCAATATAATTTATTGTAGTTAAGTAATTTAGTGGGGTGAATATATGTGTATATTAATTAATCATGATTAAATGATGTTATTATATATTCATTCGCATGAAGTGCATGTATTGGTTTGGTGTAAACATCAAATGCGAATAAGTTTTTACTGTGCAAATATACTCCTCAACTTTGCGATTAAGAGCAGGTATACCCACCGTTAAAATAATTGATGCATATATATTACTGTTATTACACAAATATACAAATATATCTTTTTGGCTGATAGAAATTTCTTAAAAAATTGTTTAATTTATTTTTTAATTAAAAAAATAAGTCTTACTCATTATCCAGTTCAGATAGTGTGAGGCCTATGGTAAAAAGCTAAGGAATGAAGAAGGAGAAGCAGCTAATTCTGCTGGATTTGAAAGCCCTAAAATAGCCATTGTTGTGTTTTCTCTCTGTTCTTTTGGCTGACACTAAATTGAGGGGAAAAAATATATGGCTAAGAAATTGTATTGTGTTGGTGGTGTGTTGTTGTTTTTTAGGATTTTAGATTAGAACAAATAAATATTTTGTTTTTACTCACCTCACTTTCCTCTATTATATGGTACAGTTATATATTCCCTCTTTTTTCCGTGTGCCAGACCATAAAAAAACAAAAACAGAGGGAAAAAGTGCAAATATACCTTAATTTTGCCATCTAAAGTAGATATAACTCTGGTTAAAAAAGTAGTACATATATATCATGTCATTACACAAATGGCAAAATATATCCTTTTCGCTGATTAAATTTTTTTAAATAACTATTTAACTTATTTTTTTTACTAAAATAATATCACGTGACTTTAAAAAAATAAGTCTACCCATTTTCAAAATCAGAAATCCCAAGCATTGTTTAGGAATGAAGGAAGTGTGAAGCCTATGATAAAAAAGCTAAGGAAGAAGAAGCGAAGAACCTAATTCTGCTGGATTTGAAAGCCCTAACATAGCCATTGTTGCTTCTCTCTATATGTGTTTTGGTTTACATGAAAATGAGATCAAAAATATTTTTTTTGTGCGACTGCCCTTCAAATGCATTGGTCTTTAATTTTTGGCCCTCAAATTGATGGTTTTTAATTTTTGTCCTTCGTCTAGTACCATGAAGTTTGTGGTTGGAACCCCGGCTCAGTAAAAAAAAAAAAAAAATCGCAAAGCAGAGTTTTACAAATTTTCAACTGAGTTAAAAAAAAAATTGCCTCAATGCAAACCTCTATCTTAAGGTGTGTGACTATAAACTCTGCCTGCACTACAAGCTCTACTTAAGATAAAGTTTGAAACTCTACCCGAAAGTGGCAAAACTCTGTCTTGTGAATCCAAACTCTACCTTGCGAATTTTTTTCGAATTTTTGACTGAGCGAGGGTTCGAACCCGAAACCAAGAGATTTTTAGCGAATGACAAAAATTAAAGACCACCAATTTGAGAGGCAAAAATTAAAGACCACCCCGAACAAGGCAATCGTGCAAATGACCAAAAAATTATCTGGCAAACAAATTGTGTAGTGTTGGTGGTGTATTGTTGTTTTTGGGGTTTTAGATTACAACAAACAAATTTTTTGTATTGTACTCCTTACTTTCCTCTGTTGTATGGTACAATAGATATGAGGAAATCTTCTTTGATCTTTTTCCTCTTTAATAAAGGGATAGGATTTTTTTTTTTCTTTTCTATTTTTCATTCGGTGTCCGGTGTCCGACATCTGGATTGAAATCGATTATATTCAGATTTGCGCCGGTTATGGCTTATTTTTGGGAAAGATCTCTACCAAGAATTTTTTCATAGCCGAGGCTCGAACTTGAGACCCGATTAAGGGAGAAGCAGTCTCATTCACTGAACCACATAAGGTATAGGAAGCTTGGGAACGTTATTCCAGTTCTTCTAAAAAAAGTTTCTTTGAAATTAATGGGTTCCAAATTAAAATTTGTATATATCTAATATTTTCTTAAAGATAAATATGATATTTGGACCAAAGCAACTGAATTCGCCTGAGCTCGTAAGTCATATTCTAGCTCCGCCCTTGTACATGCTCCCACTATTTTACCAGGTATTTGTGCTAGATGGATAATAGTTCATCTCAATATCTCTATCTATTTAAATAGGTCAAATAATCTAACAGATATTCATACTTGTATAGTTTTGACATTTTGATGCCAACTTCACTGGATTTCTTCCAGACACCTCAACTCGCTTAAAGTAAGTCTTATAAACACCTTTGATTGTTGACAGAATGAAAAGAATTTCGGAGAAATAGAAACGAAGTGAGTATTCAAATAGATAAATGGATAGATTTGTTTTATATACAAACTTATTAGATTACATTTTCTCATTTATTGGATCATACATTAATTTTTCGAACAATTGGAGTAAATTTACAATGATAAATAGACAGAAAAGTAAAAAGAAAAGACTAGAAAACAAAGCTCAAAATAGACAAGAGATGGTGGGTTGAAAAGGAAGGGACATGAGTGCGCTGCAAGGCTCTTTTAGCCAGGGGAAAATTCCGGGGGTCATTTCGGGGATCATTTGCACGATTGTCCTTCAAAGGCACTGGTCTTTAAATTTTGGTCCTCAAATTGTTGGTCTTTAATTTTTCTCCTTCGCCTAATATCTCGAGGCTTTAGGTTTGAATCACAACTCAGTTAAAAAAAAATTGCAAGGCAGAAATTTGCAACAAAATTAGGCCTAAAAGGGCAAAAATTAGGCCTTAAGGCAGACATTTGCTCAAACTCTTCCTTATAAGATTCAACCTTAAGGTAGAATTTGAATCCAAAACTCTACGTAGCGATTTTTTTTTTTAATTTTTAACTGAACGGGACAAAAATTAAAGACTAACAATTTGAGAGCAAAAAAATTAAAGACCAGTGCCTCTGAAGGACATTCGGCGCAAAAAAAAAAAATGCAATTCGGGCTCAAAAATGAATTTTATATATAGGGCCTAATTATAGGTCCAAGACATAATTACTTGACTTGTTGCAATGCATTTTTTTGCGCGAAGTGGCCTTCTTTTGGGTTGGTCTTTAATTTTGGCCCTAAAATTGCTGGTCTTTAATTTTTCTGCTTCGCTTAAAAAAGTGGCCAAAAATATTTCGAGATTCTAAGTTTGAACCCCCGTTCAGTCAAAAAAAAAAAAATCGCAAGGCAAGACTTTTGCAAAAATTCTGTCTTATTCGACAGACTTTGTCCTGCCTTATGCGACAGACTTTGTCTTAAGACATAACTAAAAGTTTGCCGACTTTTTCGTAAGGCAAAACTAAAAGTCCGCCGACTTTTCCGTAAGGCAAAGTCTGCCGTCTCTGGCATAGGTTCTATATAACTTCGCCTGAATAGGCATAGGTTCATAAAAACCTGTGCCATGTGAAATTATTATTATTTTTCACTCTGCTGGGTTCGAACTCAGAACCTCTAGGTATTTTCGGCCCCCTCTGTAAGCGAAGGCCAAAAGTTAAAGACCAGCAAATTGAGAGACAAAAATTAAAGACCAATCTGTATGAAGGACAATCGTGCAAATTGCCCGTTGCAATGGAAGGACCCAATAAAGGTTTTTCTTTCGCTTGATTTACCAAATAGCCACTTTTGTGACATTCTATTTTTGCTTGAGCCGCATGGATTCTGAAGTAACACAAAATCAAACTAGAAGAGTTGCAGTTTAAGTTTCTCAATAGAAGATACATATTCAAATGGTTGTGTTATAAAAATTTCATTAAACTATAAGCACGTAACTCTATAGGTGAAATCTTTCCTCCTTTTTTGCCCAGAATAATCAAGAGCAATATGCTTAAAGTATGAGAAGAGGAGCAGAGCTAGAGTTCTAATTACCGTTCGGCAAGATATACTAGTTTTTGGCCAAAACTCTGCATTAATGCACTGAATAGATCTGTCAAGTTTAGGAGGGTCCCGAGGCATTATGCGATAAATATTTTGTTCATAACCTAATAATATGTCTTTTTCTACCATTCAAAACCTACAAATTCAAAATTTTAGATTCGCCTCTAGTGAGAAGAACCAAATATGAAATTTACAAAACAACAATAGCATACACAGTGTAATCTCATAAGTGGGGTATGGGGAGCAGTGGTGGATCTAGTTAGAGCCGAGGGGGTTCGTCCGAACCCTCTTCGGCGAAAAATTGCACTGTATATACAAGGTGAAAATTATTTTTTATGTATATATAGTAGACATTGAACCCTCTTAGCTTCTTAATTTATGGCTTCTTTATTATTTTGAACCCCCTTGGCATAAATCCTGGCTCCGCCACTGATGGAGAGGGTAGAGCGTACGCAAATCTTATTCCTACATTGGCAAGTAGAGAGACTATTTCCGATAGACCCTCATCTCAAGTAAAAGAGAAATGCAACACTTATGAAAACATGCACAATAACAAAATCATGATGGTAAGAAAGCTTAAGCAGAAGAGACAACAAATAGTAATAATAGAAAAGTAAGAACAACGCAATAATGATAATACCAAAAGGTAAAAAACGCAATAATCAAAACGCACAACACAAGTTCGCTACTAGCCCCAATCAAATTTCCACTGTTAATAGACATTACCAATTTCTCATTGGACAAAAAATAAAATCATTCTATCTAGAATGACTCACAAATTGAAACATTTTGTCTTTGATAAAGTCAACACAAAACCCAAATTCTTCAAGTACCATATCATCAGCACCATTCCTAATTAACGGTGGAAAAAAAAGCCCAAAAGCAGTAACCACCACAAACCCAATCGTTAACGGGCCAGAAACAAGCCCAGAAATCCGCCACGTGTCCTTCACAGCTCTCTTCACACGTGTCTCCACAATCACAGAAATCCCATGAATCACAAAGAACCACGTCATTTCCCACGTGGGACTCACACGTGTCACATAATAAAATATCAACTCATGCATTAAACCAGAAACAACAAAAGTTGCCAACGTGGCAACACCTTGGGCCCACTCTTTGCCGACCACCTCAAACAACACTAACCTTACAGGATTGTATACAGTGAGACGCAGTGTATTTGTTACTGTGAGGTTCCATCTTCGTGCCCAAAAATCTTGTAATGAAGTTGATAAATATGGTTCATTTGATGGTGGCTCTAACTCTAACCCCACAAATATTTTGAATATAGAAATAAAAAGATCAGTTAAAATATCAATCAAAAGAAAAATCATTAAACAATAGCAGATTAACACCAATCTTGGATGCATTTCACTTTTGTAATGAAAAATAATCTCCAAGATTACAGAAAATAGGACAATTTTTGAACCTAAATTTAATGGGAATTTTTGTGTAGAAATATGTTGTTTTTTTCTAAGAGGAAGGGCAGCCATGGAAATGAAAATTGGAAGTGATAAATTTTTTGTTGATCCATTTTTGGAAAGTGGGCCCTGATCAAAAGCAAAGAGGAGGAGTTTAAAATTGGAAAGCCAAGTAATGGAGAAAGTGGTGACTGCTATAACAAATGGAGATGAATAATAATAAAGTGGGAGAATTGTGAAGATGTAAATAATGGGTAGAAGAGAAATAAGCCTTGGAATTCCTTTTGGGATTTTTGCAGATATGAAATAGCAGTAACAAAGAGAAGGAATTATAGAGAAACGAATATAAGTTGATGACATTTCTTGGATTTTCATTTTCTCCTTTTGCTTCTTTGATCTGTTATTAGACTTGCAAAAGGACCGTGGTGATAAATATCCTTGATTGTAAAATGTGTGTTTTTTTCCTTAAAAAAGAAGAAGCAATACATGTATACCTACTTTAGTGACTTCTATTTATGGATCTTGAGAAATGAAGCAGGAAGCAGCAAATGTCTTTTCTAGCGTATGCTGATTGTGCAAGTTTGTTTATTCATGCGAATGGTGTGATTTTGGTACGCCCTCCGTCTGATATATGAACGTGTTTGATTTGGCATAGAGGTTAAAAATAGAATGAATATTTTTTATGCTTGTGGTTTAAAATAAGTCATATTCTCTTCGTCTCAATTTAAGCGTTTTAGTTTGACTTGACATGAAATTTAAAAAATAAAGAAAGACTTTCTTGTAATCTTGAATTAAAGGTGTATATAGTCCTTTGAATCTTGTGGTCCTAGACTTACCAAAACTACTAAATATAGAAAAGATATTTCTTTTGAGACAGGCTAAAAAAAGGAAAATAAGCCAATTAATTAAGTCGGATGGAGTATATATTTATATGACTCTAATTATTTGTATGACTATAAGAGTAAAATGAAGAATTTAAAATTAAATTGTTATATTAAATATAGTCCTTTTTGGGACCTATTTTTTAAAAAAAAAGTGTAGTATAAATTAGAAAGGCCAAAGTCATAGATGGGCCTAACTGTCCCGATTTTCCATCTAGACCCCTAACCCAAACGTCAATCGCGATCAACCCCCCGAACATAAGATAAACCGTGCTATTTGAACCCTCTTTGCCAATGCACACGCGTGGTCTCAACGTTTAAACAGAGCGTGAGAGACCAATTTTTTTTTTTTTTTGAATTTTTAATCATTAAAAATTAATTTTAACAAAAACTCTATTTTAAAATCTATTTAAATAATTAAAAAAAATTGAAAAACCCAATCCATCCTCTCCGATAGCCCACTTCACCGCCACCACTGCCTCCTCTACCGTCGCCTCCTCCGCCGCCGCCGCTTTCTTTTTTAAAATTTTTAATTATTAAAAATTAATTTTAACAAAAACGCTATTTAAATAGATTTTGAAGCGGCGGCGGCGGGGGAAGCGGCGGCGGCGGGGGCAGCGGCGGCGGCGGTGAAGTGGGCTATCGGAGAGGATGGGTTGGGTTTTTCAATTTTTTTTAATTATTTAAATAGATTTTAAAATAGAGTTTTTAATGATTAAAAATTTAAAAAAAGAAAGCGGCGGCGGCCGCGGCGATAGTGGCGGCGGAGAGGTGAGCTATCGGAGAGGATGGGTTGGTTTTTCAATTTTTTTTAATTATTTAAATAGAGTTTTTGTTAAAATTAATTGTTTTTGTTGACATGACTTATTTTTAAAAAAAAACAGGTAACATGACATGGCTCCATGTCACTGGTCTATTTTTTCATGTCACAGCAAGTGAGCTTCACGCGTGTGCCCACTGGCATGAGGGGTTCAAATGATATATTTTATCTTATATTTAGGAGTTCAGATGATCAATATTTCAGTTGGGAGGTCTAGATGAAAAATCAGGACAAGTTCAGGCCATCTATGACTTTGGCCAATTAGAAACATTTTTATTTGCTGCGCAAGATAGTCAGCAAAGTTGTACGTAGTAAGAATTAGTTACTGTGATAAGTTTGACTTAATTACCGCAATTCTTGACCGATGCTAAAGAAGAGGAGTTCGAGTCCACACAAATTAACAATACTTCCTTTTTTCAATTTACGTGATGACATTTTATTCAGAGCAAATAAAATCTCTTATGCTCTTTACAATTTGAATAAAAGAAAATATTTTTCAGATCTCTTATGTATTTTTCTAAAATCTCTTGTGTGAAAAAAATAAAAATAAAAAGTTTCTAAAACTAAAAACAATTTGTAAAGGACCAAAAATTCATTTCTCCCTTTTATTTAGTCCCATTAAGAAAATAATAACTTTTTAAATTTAGAACAATTCAACTTAAACTTTCATTTATTTTCAATGAAAAGTTTTTATAACCACACAATATTTCAATGAAATGTTTATTTTTCGGAAACAGCCTCTCAACCTTCCAAGATAGAGGTAAGTTCTGCATACACTTTACCCTCCTCAGACCCCACATTGTGAGATTTCACTGAGTATGTTATTGTAAAATGTTATGAAATGAATAAGACCATAAGCTTCTGAAGTTTTATAACCACACAGACAAATGTTATAAAGATGCTTACGATCACAAGTTTCAAAAGTCTAACTATATTTTTAAAATTCCGTAACTATTCAAACTTTATCATATAAATTGATACATGAGGAGTATAAATATACAAAATGTACCCCACAAAAGAAAACACAATTCTGGCTAACCGACCAAGCATCAAAATTGAGAGCGTCTACTTCAACATACAAAAACCACACTTTCATTCGTGCGTCTACACTTAAATCAATCAATCATAAATGCACAACATTTATAAAACACAAAAATTTATATCGAATTGTTCTTTACCATGAATACCCTCTTCCCCTCCATTATATGTAAGTGATGTTGCCTAAAACAAAACAGTCTGTGGACTTCAGGATAGTCTGCGTTATGTGTATGAATCATTGGGAATATTTCAAAAAACTAAATCATACATCTAATGAACCAAACTCTACTTACATTCAAATTGAAAAAAACTATATAAAATAGGAAACAAAATTGAATAAAGTACAGTTGAGGCTTTCAGAGGCGTGTACTATCGTCCTGAGTTGATAACATTGTGTACTTGTATCTATATTTGTATCTAAACGAATTTCGCACTACACTATCATTCATCTAAAAACACATTTCCTCTTCGTTTATGTTCCGTATGTTCTTGCTTTCTCCCCTTGCTTATTATTCATCCCTTGTAGCTGTAAAGACAAAAAACATCCAACTATTGTTCATTATCTGGTTTTGTACCTTCATTTGAGAGGCCATTCTGTTGTATATCCTCAAGTTGGGGGGATAAGGGCACATCCGATGGTATCTCTGCATTTTCAAACTGCACTGAAGATGCTAACGTATCAGATGGTGCATCGTCAGCAGCCAACTCCAATTTTGACACTTCAGTAGTATCAGATGGTGCATCGTCAGCAGCCAACTTCGACTTTGCCACTTTAGCAGTATCAGATGGTGCATCGTCAGCAGCCAGCTTCGACTTTGACACGTCAGCAGTATCAGATGGTGCATCGTCAGCAGCCAGCTTCAACTTTGACACGTCAGCAGTATCAGATGGTGCATCCTCAGCAGCCAATTCCAATTTTACCACTTCAGTAGTATCAGATGGTGCATTGTCAGCAGCCACCTTCGACTTTGCCACTTCAGCAGTATCAGATGCTGCATCTTCAGCAGCCCACTTCAACTTTGACACTTCAGCAGTATCAGCTGGTGCATCGTCAGCAGGCAACTCCAACTTTGGTACGTCAGCAATAAGTTGGGTTTCATCATCTCCGTTTACAGATGGTGCTGGAGATGCATCAGGAGTAGCCGATGATGCTTCTCCACTAATTGAGGGTGCAGGGGAAGCATCAGGAGAAGCAGCAATCAAGGGGGACATAGAGCCATTCGTAGATCTTGGTGGTGATGCATCAGATGCAACAGTACTACCAGGAGATTCTGCTTCGTCTGATGTCTGCTGAAGGCTCCAGTACATGATGCTGGCAGTGAGAGTAAGGATCATCTTTTGGTTAACCTGTCCACACATGACCCCAAGAAGGATAGTGTCACAATCAGGTCTCAGGACTAAGTAGGTGTCTGGCCACATTCCAAATAATTTTCACTGTGTTTGGAATGAAGTTGGAATTGAAGATGGAGTTGTGTTTGATTATACTTTATGCAAAGGAGAGAAGAGAACACTTTATTTGGAATTTATGAAGATGGAGTTGGAAAACAGGTTTGGGTCACTTTTGCAAATTTGGAATCCAACTCCAAGTTGGATTTGAAAATCTTATAACCAAACACCTATTTCGAAATAAAGTGACATTATTCCGGGAAAAGGTGAAAAATTATCATGGCCAAACGGCTTTGCACAGAAAAGATTATAGGAAGAAGCAATAGCAGGCATACTTTTCTCTGTATTGTAAATGGACAATGAATAGTCCTTGTTTTAAACATGTTTTGAGTCCTACAACAGTTGCTCCCTCCATCCCAATTTATGTCACTCTTTCCTTTTTGGTTAGTTGCAAAAAGAATGAAAATGACACCTTTCTATATTTAGTACCTAAGAATTTAACTTTAAACTTCATTTTACCCTTAATGATATGAGTTCTAGCCACACAAATATCTATTGCTTATTTTGGACCACAAGTTTCAAAAGTCTTCCTTTCATTCTTAAACGTTCCCAGTTGAACACCTTCACACAGATTGACGGAGGGAGTATTACTTTTTTCACCTTTTTAAAGTTCGTATTGTATTTATCTGGTCTTTGTTAAGACTGGTATAGCAGAATATGGTTCTCTAGTGGTTGCAAAAGAAGTTTGCCTACTTTTAATGGATTCCATGGACAGGAACGACTAGCTGCTACAATTCACCATGATAGCAAGTACATAACAAGCAACCTGACAGAATCTCACCTCCATGATATCCTCAGGCAACAGAAAGATAGAACACCCAAGTTTCCGTGCGACACTGATGATATAAGTAGCATTCAACTTCTTTTGTTCATCTGTCACGGAACAACAACAGTAAGTTCAGTTTGAGCACTGCACCCAATAGATGACAATAAGTAGAATGAAAAAATCAGAATGTGTAAAACCCTGTTGTACTATAACCCTCTTGAGAACTCGATATTCTTTTGGGTGATGTTAGATAGAAAACCGCAAGCATTAAAAGCCAATAAAGCTAGTTGCTCGCTCTAGAAAGTCAAATTCTTAAATCCTTATTTAACATTAAGGAAGCATATAAAGTTAGTTGAATTCAATATTGCAAGTGCAAACTGAGATTCTTG
Organism: Lycium ferocissimum; assembly: GCF_029784015.1. Classification (NCBI taxonomy): domain Eukaryota; kingdom Viridiplantae; phylum Streptophyta; class Magnoliopsida; order Solanales; family Solanaceae; genus Lycium; species Lycium ferocissimum. The sequence continues at coordinate 33,882,625 of NC_081352.1, read as the reverse complement.
ATGTGAAAGTGAAACCTCCAAGAGGAAAAAAAAAAGAGAGAAATTAATTTTGCAAGAATCCATTCCCTACCACTTTCACCCTTGGTGACAAGATTCCAATTAACAACCCTTGGCTCCACAGCACTGAGAAGCTCGAGAAAGAATAATCCACTTGAAAGGCTCTTATCCTAAACAAAATCCACTAATTGTTAGTTAAAATCGTATCAAAGTTGAAATTACGCAAATTGAACAGGAACTGGTGATACTTCACCTTAAAACTCTCCATTTTAGATGTTCTTCCGGTGTTTTTCACTTTTTTATTTGCCCAAACGAGAATATCAACATCAGTGATCTCCTTCCCTCGGAAACGCGATCTCAAGTTCTTCAAAAGCTGAAGCATATTAAACCTCATCAACTGCCACAAGAAAGCTGGAAAAGAATGTATATATGAATACATAAGTGATGTGCTAAGAAGCAATAATTATAAGGCTTACATATGTCGTAATTGGTAATCATTCGAAGAAACACTAAGACATCTAATTGCATGAACAACATAATCACATGAAACACACACAAGATTAAAAAGTTCATAAATAATAACAGATCATCAGTACAGAGGGGATCACGTTATATGTAACACTGCTAAACCATGAATTATGATGATTTAATGTTTTACCCACATTTACAAGCTTTAAGAATAATCCTATTAAAATTCTGCATCCGAAAAAATTAAAAATGCTTCAGCCTAGGACAGTCCAATTCTACAGACTACTCATTTACAGGGCCCTAGAAGCTTTCTTTACTTTTTGCACCATAATAACTAAACAAACAAACAAATTACGGCCAAGGACTATATCTCACAAATATTAATAGTCTCAGCTTCCCAGCATATTGAAGTTGAATCATTATACACATCATACAGGGAGAATAAATTACAGTAGGATAACAACCCAAAAGTTAATTGATGGAATCATTTATAATACCATCAAGAAGCTAGAATAAAGTAATAGCCAAAAGCAAGAAGAGAAATAAGCCTCACTTTTCACATGTGAAACAAACAAAATAACAGAGGCAAGAAGAGAAATAAACCTCACTTTTCACACGTGAAACAAACAAAATAGATTCTGAGACATTACCAAGTATAAGCTTCTTATTCCCTTGGACAAAATCGTTTCCTCCCACATTTACAAGGGAAAGTTTCAACTGCTTCCCAATCCTGACAACTTGGTTGCAGTTTTCAACTTTCCTAAATGGCATTTTTATTGGAGGTTTTGTCGCGTGCTTCCAATTAACGGATCCTGGAGAAACTTTGTCCAACACCTCCAAAAGTACCCATCTGCAAAAATGAATAGTCAAGTTGAGGCGTCAAAGATAATAGCAGCTGGAGCAGATCTACCTACAAATTCCAGTTACGACTTTTACTAGCACATGTTACAAGACCTATCACTTACCCATTTCTTACATCTTCAAACAAATTATTGACATAAGAGTTTATCCCGAGACTATTAATCCATAATCGGAAGCATCTCTCCTCTCTGGAAATTAGCTCGTCATCTGTCATCATCTCTGCAAAGGATACCTTCTTGCTGTCAGTAGACAATCCACTCCTGAAAAAGAAAACCATTTCTCAAAAAGGGACATATGCTTCAATTAATCTCCTCCAGCAACTAAAAGACAAACCAGAACAATATATTCAAGAACACTGAAAACACAGAGATCAGCCTCATTCAGACTTTGAATAGCAACACAAGGCTCCAGAACTTCATTCGATGGTTAAGGGCAGAAGGCAACTATTGTAGGTACATTGCGTCTAGAAGCTAAGTGGAGCATCCATCAAAAATATTTGCTAAATAGATACCTCAAGCATAAAAAGAAGAGAGAGGAGAATGATATTTCATATAGCGGTTAAAATGTTCTTCAAAAGCAATGTGATCTACTCCTCTTGTGTTTCTATGATTATGTAGCCAAGTATCATACTGAGCACAACAGCAACAACAACAACATACCCAGTGTGATCCCACAAGTGGGTCTGGGGAGGGTGTGATGTATGCAGACCTTACCCCTACCTTTTCAGGGTAGAGAGGTTGCGTCCGATAGACCCTCGGCTCACGAAAAGCTTTTTCCAAAACAGGTTTGAACAATACAAGAGTAAAAAGTGATGATGAAAATATCAAAGAAAACAAAAAGAATTGACCGCAAAAATAGTAAAGATAGCCAAAGTAAAAGAAACAACAGTAGTAATAAAATTGAGGACAGCCACAAAAGATAAAAAGAGCGTAGCCACATTAGCGTCCTACCTCTGATGGAATATCTGTGCAACAAAAGCAAGATTCAAATTGGATGAGCCTTCAACTATGTCCTTCGGATCTAGGTATCTTTTGCAATCCATTTTCTCTGCATGTTCAAGAACTAAGTTAGCTCTCTCAGTGGGATCCTTGACATCCAACGTTGCTGGGCTGCAGTGCTCTGGTGCAAGAACATTAAGCAGGTAAGCATAGGCCTCCCCATCCTGCAGGAAGGAGCATAAACATGTAATTGCTAAGAGGCTAATATGCAGCTATAGATGTCAATTTTTAAAATTCAAACAGGTCAAGATCAGTCAAGTGTACCCTAGATATTACACCACGCTATTTTGTCATATTTATACCCCGAACTGGATTGGAATGTGTATTTGCATCATAATTTCTATGATTAACTTTCTAAGAAAATTAATAAAACCTTTCAGAAACCAGGCTTTTCTTGATGTTAAACCAAGAAAATCAAAGTCTTGAACGCCATAACATGCCACCTACCAAAGCTCAAAGGACTTGTTGGTCTCCATCCTCTCCTAAATTAAAGATACAGCAGTATTCTCATGCCTCACATGATTATGTTGAAAATAAAAACCCCAATTTCTTCTGATAAGTTGAAATTATATATTCCATAGTTCCTTCCTTCCAAATTAAATAATCCCATTTGATTAGCATGGAAATTGAGAGAGATCGTTTAAACTGTAACCATATTACAGCTTCACAGATATATTTGAACTAATATTAGAAGTGAATTTGGAGATAGAGTAGTGTGTTGCATAGATCCCACATCCACGGCAGATGGTATTAAATTGAATTTTTTTCAGATGCAGAACTGTAATTTAAAGAATTAAAAGAAGGTCAAACCAATTATATGAAAGGAGTACAAAGGCTTTTAATTGTGGGAATACAGTGGGTATGTTGTTGTTGTGTACAAATCCTTTTAAGCTATTTCTAATTTCTAGAGAAGAAAAAATCCACAGCTTGCATGGTTCAGGTTAACTGAGAACGCATAATCGGATAACATTCAAAGTGTGAAGGACGAAGTATTACAATCAAGCATGCATCTATCCATGTGGAATTACTTGAAGTACCATCTCTACTATGTATAAACAAGAATTCCTTACAGGAGTTTTTATTTTTAATTTGATAAGGTAAATAAAGCAAGAATTTCTTTAAAGGAAATTTCTTAACTAATTGATATAGGGAGGAGAGGGGAGAAGAAAAAGATAATGTATATACCTTCAAGTCAGAAGAAAAATTTGCTACAGTTTTCTGGTAGCCAGCTTTCTTGAGATGAAAATTCATCCATTTTAGTAAGAGCTTTTCTGGTGCTAATCCCATGAGCTCCTCGACATCCTGAACAAGTTAATTATAATCACATATTTGCTTGTATAGTTCGTAGACATGCACAGTAATGCAAAATAAAACAAGAGTCGCGTCAGACAAGGAGATTAAATTACATTGCTGTCTTCCACAAGTTCCACAAGCTGAGGGGTCTTCCGGAGGTTGAGATCTGCCAATAGTTGGATCTTAAGATGCCACAATTGGCAAGAACCAGAAGAGAAGAGAGAGCCACAGAAAAAAGTCAGTATAATCAACCCAAATCTCAAGTGCTATGCTATTAACAAAATGTAATCTGCCATAACCGCAGTACCCTTTTCTCCTTCATAAAGGCTAGGCAGAGAACAAATAAGTACTTTTGGTGAGAAACAGTTTGTGTTTGGCTAATCAATTTGGAAAGCACTTCTGAGCATAAGTTAGTGTTTGGACAAGCTTCTAAAAAGTGCTTCTAAGTGTATTTTCTCAAAAGTGTATTTCAAAAAGTACTTTTCGGGAGAAGCTATTTTTTTTTTCCCGCTTCTGCTTCTACTCAAAAACGCTTTTTCTTCTCCTAAAAAGCTTGGCCAAACAGGCTAAAAGACACATAAATCAGGAGCTGACCTTTATGATTTGAGAAATCAGCCCAAGTACTAGGTGAGGCTGCAAAGATATAGAAAAATGATTAAACACACAACTCAGAGGTACATTGCGGTAATGCAAATGAAGAGGGCAAAAGTTTCAACTCACTCGTCCTTCAACCAGGTCCTGAGTGCCAATATTTACAACAGTACAGCCAATCGCCTTTGCAGAATTGAGGCAAAGGGTGTGATTCTCATTTCTCTCCCATGGGTTTATCACTCGTTTCATGTTAATAGCACGCTCATCTATTGTGCCAGGTACAGCTACATTGATCAGCTTACTAACGAATCACAAAAAAGAGAAGTATAATGAGCCAACAGAAAATTTCGTCATATAATTTGGAGCATCACAAAGGAGGTTAAGTTTAAATACCATAAAAGAACTCCATCTTTTGCCAAATCAAACAAAGCATTCGAAGCTGGATCTATTGGAAGAAATTGCTTTAAGAACGGATCATCTCTTAGATAGCTGTTTATATGAGCAACATACGATGCTTTCTCTGATTCACTTATCGTGTGAAGAAGTGTAGTTGTGGAGTTCTTCAGGAAGGAAGACGACGAATCTTTAGAACTGCCTACTTTTGGGGCAGCTCGAGCTTGCAGATTCAAGTATGTCTGTCCATCACAAGCAATTGATCAAAATATCACTAAACTGACCTTTTTTGGCTACTCTTTAATTCCAACTTTCCAAATGGCATGTTTAAGACCATAAGATTAAAGAGCATTTTGGTACATTCCACATATCTTTAGTTTAAGACCAGAAGATTCATCAGTCTTCTTTACTTTCTTAAACTCTGTGCCAAGTCAAAACCAGACAAACAAATTGAAACGGAGGGAGTATAACTTATTTTAGTCCACATGTTTCAAGAGACTTCCTTTCAATCTTAAACTTCGAGCCTAATCACACACATCGGGACAGTTTCTAGATAATCACCTAGAACCCCTGAAAACTTTGTTTAACTACTAGCATAGCCTGAAGACCAATTTATGTGGCACTTTCGATTCCGAGAGTCAAATGAAATTTTCTTTGACCCCGTTTTTTTCATATGATTTTTAAATATTTTGAATTGTTAACTATAGTGACGTAGTACTTTTACGTAGTTTCCTAATAGGTAAATTTCATTTCAAAATACTTAAAAATTTCATATCTGAATTCACGGTCAAAATAAAGAGTTTGACTCTCAAAATCCGAATGGTGCTACATAAATTGGAACGGAGGGAGTAGTAAATTCCACTTTCTTGTTAATCAGCTAGAACCCCGATAACTTTGTTTAACTACTAGCATTGCCTGAAGACTAATCTACATTGTTCATTTCCATTCAGTCAACAGCAAAGAGTAAACATACCAAATTTCACTAATGGAAATACAAAAAAATTAATTTGATACTCACTCTAAGGAAGCTTTCGAAATCAATCTCATCATTGGCATCGGAACCTGATTCACCCAAGATATTCCGGATCTCTTCCTCATTAAACATCTCTTTGAAAGCCTTTAATTTCGCCATCATAGGCGGTAAGTCCCCAATTGTAACTTTTCCATTCTGATTCTTAACTGAAATAAACTAAGGAACCACAAAAAAAAAATTAAAAATAATAATAATAAAACAGAAATCATTAATTTTGCCAACAGATTATCAACATCCACATTCAAAAACAATACTCCTCTATCCCAATTTTCGTGACACTTTCGCTATTCGAGATTCAAACCGTGCGAACTTTGACCAACATTTTATAATGTACTTTTTTCATCACATCAACATGAGAAGAATTGCATCTTGTAGTACTTCCGTGTAGTTTTTGAATATCTAAATCATAATTTCAACATGCTGAGTTGATCTAATTCAATTTAGCTTCGAAGATTAGTCAAACTAACTCTCGATAAGCGAAAAGTGTCACATAAATCGGGACAGAACGGAGTACATTAAATTAAATCCCGCAATTATAGAGAAAAGGGGTTCGAAATCGTACTTTGGATTTGAGGCTACGAAGCTCCACTTGAGTGAATTGACTTTGTAGCCATTGATCAGAAACAATAACACCAACGAAAGACATTTACTGCAGTAACAAAAAAAAGATCAAACCCCATCTAAATCCAATAAAAAGTTACAAAACTCAAGCAAAATCAATTAAGCCATAATTAAGCAACCCCATAAGAAAATAAAAACATCAAGTCAAAGCAAAGCAAGGCAATACTAATGGATGAATCCAAAATGGGCAACAAATAAAAAAGAACTGTTTTATAGTTCATGCAAAGAAAACAGTTAGTTAAACAGAACACGTCAAAGTCAAAATGAATCTCCAATCACTATTCCTTAATATCATAAATGCAAAACATACATAAACATACTTATGGGGTGATTTCAAGAACTAATTATTATCATTCCAAGTTCATAAGCAATAGAAAAAACTCACAGATTAACTTGTTTTCTTGTTAATTTCAACCTATTGACTATTTTTGTCAAAAGATACAAAAATTCTAGTAATAGAGAGAGAAAGATGTGGTGTTTGCTTGGATGTAGAGCAAAAACACGGAAGCAAGAGAGAGAAGTTTTGGGCTGTGGACACGCAAAGACTATGAGGCGATGAAACCAGTAATTGAGGCTACTGTAGTGATGGAGGCCCACTTTGATAAGGTGGGGCAAAATTTTATGTTATGAGTTTCTTCTATTCAACAACTCATCCTTCTAAATTACACCTTGGCATTTACTACGTCATTTCTTTTTTCGGGTCTACCTCTCTCAATGTGCCCAACAGTATTTATCTACTGCTAAGAAAAAAAAATTTAGATTGAATATTAAATTAATTTAATATATTTATAATAATAGAAGTAGAATACTCTTTTTAGAAAAATATACGACGGTGGGTGGTTTAGATGGACCAACGGTTTATTGAGAACGACCTCTCTACATTCTCGAGATAAAGTAAGGTCATGGGTTGACCACTAAAAAAAGAAAGGAAAAAATGTATTAAGTGAGAATTGATCCTTAGTCTTTCAAGTAAATAACTCAACCTTTAATTAAGAGACCATGAGTTCACATGCTCCAAATTTTCTAATTAAATTCGCCCCGGTACATAGGGGCAGAGCTAGCATGGTACTTCGGGGTTCGGCGGCCAAACCCAGTAACTTTGATTCAAATATAGTATTTGTCTTGAAAAAATTATTGAATATGTATAAATTTTTAATTCAAAACTCAGTAACTTAAACAAATTAGAATTTCGAACTCACAAGCTTCATATCCTGACTCTGCCTTTGCATACACGTTGCCCTTTCCTGACTCACTCGTGGAACTACACTGCGTTCATTATTGTTGTTGAAGTTGTTATTTGATGGTTGGCAGTGGTTGTCGGTGTCAATGCCAATGATATTGGTTGTGCATAGTTAGCTAGTTGTGATGGTGGCTGGCATACATTATAAATGGTGGTATTGTTGGTAGTGGTTGGTGGTAGCATGATAATTGTCGTTAATGATATTAATAGCTAATGATGATGGTGAATGATAACGTAGTTGGCTATACATAGTAGTAGTGATTGATGATTTTTGTGGTAATGACTGTGAATGGAGTTTAATGATAACGGTAACTATTCGATGATTGATGGTGAAGTCATGGTGAGTAAGGATGGTGGTTGTGGCTGGTGGACAAAGGATTATTGATAATAGTTGGCGGCATCGGTTAATCGTGAAAGTGGATGAAGTAGTTGGGAACTGTCATCTTTATAAAACACCATTGAGTATGTGTCTTAATGAAAGACTTCGCTCCAGATTTTACTATTCAAATTTATTCAGACTCATTAAATAATTATGAAATAAAATTAAAAAAAGCACTTAATAATTAAGATCTGAATGGTTATGATTCAACCTAAAAAATAAACAGGTTTAATGACTGAAACTGAATAACTAAGATTAAGGCTTTCATTAAATGCAAACAATTAAAGCATAAAAGTATTTAGTTTTAGTCAATATAAAGATTAAAATTGTTTGATATATATTTTTCAAAAACACTATTTCAATCTCGTCCTCAAACATAAGATATTATTTTGTTCTTTCTCACAATTATCACGAAGGCCTTTTCAGAGTTTTACAAATATGTTTTATGGGTGAAGAAACTTGACAAGATCAAATTTGTTACGGGATAAATTGTGAAGAAAATTGACAGGATCATGACATCTTTTCCTAATAAAGACATAATTTTAACGTATACGTAAATTTTGGAAAAGACATATTCATTTCCCTCTTTTTATACTATTATTTTTGGAAAATGGTCGGCCGACAAATCATGTCATTTTTCGCCCACAATTTTTTGATTGCATGTATCATAATAATAAATATAAACAGAACTAGTGTTTTCATTTTCAAATAATTAAAATGGAAAAAGAATAGTTGCATTACTATAGTCATTTAATTTTTGTAGAATCAATTTACTGCTTAAGAAAAATAAGTTTTATAAGGACTATTTCACACTGATTATCTCCCACCTTGCTTAAAATAATATAATATTTAATACTTTGGAATGATATTTTCTATTTTCTTACTAAATAAGAAAATAAACAAGAAAACCGATTAATTTTCAAAAAAAACACCTTTTGTAGAAAATATTTTTCTTCGCACCAAACGCAATATTAATTATAGCAAGTTGATTTTAAATATTTGGGGTAAACTTTTACCTATGTGCTCCTGGGTATTTAGTGTTGATGACACGTTTTAATATTGTCAATTAAAATTAGTTGATTCAAGCCACTAATATCATATGTTATTCTTGTTCTTGCAAATAAAGTTGAGGACGGCAACTACAAGCAGTTGGCTCCGCTAAAGTTGGAAATTGGGAAAAAGAGAGACGAAAAAAAAAACAGAAAGGCAAAAAGAGGAGAATCATGAATATTTAATTATACATATATAAAATACAAAATAATAAAGAATTAAAGATGTCGTTTTCTCTGACTATGTGCCACCAACCTCCCACATCTAGCACTCTCACCCCGGCGTTTTGCAATCAGTGATTATTCAGTTCTTTCGTTTTTTTTTTTTTTTTTTTTTTGAAATTATATTTTTTCTTTACTTGTGTTATTTAAACGACTATTTTTCACATTTTCAGAGACTTCCCAATAAGTTTAGCTTCATAATACTAACCTTCCTTGTGGCTTGCGATATTACACTAACCTTTCTTGTTTTGATTTTTTTTTTTTGTAACAAAATTTAATTTAGATGACAAAACCTTCTAATGTTCCTAAAATGCCCTTTGTAATTCTGTTATTAATGTTACTCCATTTTTAGACCCAGATACAACACCAAATTGTCTTTCTATTACATAACCGGTGTATAATTTTTGTTTTTTTATTTTTTATAATCGTGGTGTCTGGGCCAGCTTGCACGCACCTGAACTAATTCTACGGGATAATTTTTAGAATTTTTATTTTGATACTTGATAATATTCTCTTTTAAAAACACGACAAAAGAAAACAAATCCTCCTTTATATATGGATTTTAAACAATTGAAGTGGAAATAACAGTACTTAAATGTATTTTTAGTGTATGTAGTAATATTACACTGACAACTGTTTAGTCAATGAAAAGAATTTGGATTTCATGAAAAAGCCATAGTTTAACTGTAACAAAAGTGTAAAAGCAAATTGAAAAGTTCGATTCAAATCATTTGGTATTGTTGCTTAATCCCAGATTGGTGTATAAGAAACAAAGTCACATATCAGGAAAGACAAGCATTCATACAAAGAAATTAAAAATAAGAAAGAAATATACATCACCAAGTGCAAATATATTCACACACGTATTGTAAAAAAGAAAAAAAGAAAAGAAGTTAAAAAAATACATCAGCTAGCGTTACACGTTAGAAGTATCAGTGGCGATTCTCGTTTATGGTAAATCAATATTTTAGAATGATAAGTCTATTGCTTTACCTTTGATTATTTAAAATGATAAAATCCTAATAAGAAATGCGTTTTTTTTTTTCCATTTGTAACACTTGGAAAGGACGGTTGGAAACTATACATTCGTTGTCACATATGAGAAAAACTAATCGTTGTAGTAATTATATCTAGATAAAGGGCAGTTTAGGAATATTACAAAGTTTTATCATTTAAATTACTTTTGTTACAAAGAAATCAAAACAAGAGAGGTAAGTGTAATATTGCAAATCACGAGGGATGTTAGCGTTATGAAGCTAAATCTGGAGGAATATCTCTGAAATTATCCCAATGATGCAACTGTAGTGTACGCCGTTTGAAGTTTGCAAAAAAATTAATATTTACAAATTTAAAAATTATTTAAGTTTAAACTTTTCGTATTATTTTCTACATATATTTGATATAGAAGGAAATATTTTTCAATGTTCTCATGTTTGATAGGTCAAAATATTTTGAAAAGGTCTTTTTTTCAAAACAAGTTCCTCTAAAAGTAACCAAAAAAGAAAAAAAAGACTTCTTTGATAGAACTAGAGAAAACAAATTCTGTAAATGAATAAGGAGTAAGGTCTGAAGATCCTGACAGCATCAACCAGCTCAGGCTTCAGTCCATTAAGGAATATACGGATGACATGACCAATATCCAAGTTTAATCTAGCCATTCCCCTATCAAACATTTCCTGAAATTCTATCACAGAGTATCCAGTTTGTTTCAGTTTTACCAACTCACTGATTGGATCATCATATTCAGTACCAAATCTGTCTGATAATGCAAATAAGTACTCCAACCAACTTAGAGGAGGAAGATGTTGCTTGCTCCTCATACAGGCTTGATGCTAATGAATTTCCATATCATCAAAATGTAAAGCAACTACAGTATTTTCTGATGAGGTTGCACCTCATTCAATGAGAAGAATTGTTTCACCTTATACCACTAATTTTGAAACCCCTTTCATTGAAACTAGGGAATTCAATTCTAAAGTACTTCAATAAGGATTGAAATAAAAAGATGTTTGGCCAGGGAAAGGCATTTGTGGAATGGTGAGAAGGGTATAGGTACGGCTGAAACTGGTTAGGGACAAGAATTTGGGTGAATTGTTATTGTCAGAATATGTGAGAGGCAACTGAATTGTGATGGAATTGGGCGGATAGAATAGGAATTTGAGTTTGCATGTTGATTGGATTTTTTGAAAATGAATGGGGGAATTGAGAATTGATTTGGAAAAACTGAGATACTGTGAATAAGGAAGAATGATTAACTGAAGCAGAGTAACCTGAAAACACCACTGAGTCCATCGGTAGGAAAACTCCCAAATTAAGTCAGGATCATAAGTTTTCCGTGGGAGAAAGATCATGTCCATTAACCTAGCTTCCGGACAACTACATAATCTTTCTCCCACGGATCATAAGCTGAAATGGAAAAGAAAATAATATACATATAGGTAAATACCATGTTGGAGAAAAGATATATATAGTACATTGTCACATTCAGTGGCGGAGCCAAAGATTTCATTAAGGGGATTCAATTTTTATAAAAGTAGATTATATCAAGCTTTTGGTTCAAATCAAGGGGATTCCTTTTATTTTTTATGCATTTTATTATTTTTCACCTATAATATACATGTATAATAAGTAGAAAAAATTGGGAAATTTTACATAAATGACTATAATTTAGGGGTTTAAAATTGGGCATAGCTACATTTTCAATATTTATATGGCGTAACTACTTTTTTTTTTTGCTGTATTTTTTTTTTTGCTGTATACATTTTTTCCCTGTATTCATGAATACAATGAATTTTTTTTTTCTTTTTCACTGTATTCATAAACGGACTCGCTGTATTCATGAATACAACGAGTAAACCTGAATACATAAAAACATAGATACTTCAAAAATTAACTAATACACCCTAAAAAAATAAATACAATCTAAAAATTTAACAAAAAAAAATCAAAAAAGTGAATATAATCGCCGTATTCCTGAATACAACAACACCAACCACTAGTTCCGGCCAGATCAGCCGGAAATTTCGCAACAACAACAACAAAACAAGTGTCTTTCCTATCCCTATTATCTTAAGTTTCTCAAGCAAATTCTGTTGTTATCACCAAATCACTTAGACTTGTTCGAAACATTGTTCTTTCTCAAGCAATAATATTGGAAATTCAAGCCTCAGTGATATCTGCTGTTAATTCGAAACATTTTTCTTTCCAATATGTGTTTTGGTATATTTTTGAATGAAGGATTTTTTCTACTAGGTTTTGTGGTGGCAGATCTATTAATTGGCGGCGTCACCGTCACCGCCAGCGAAAGCACCGACGAAAAGCACCGGAGAAACAAAATTTCAATCCGCCAGATGTCGCGGTGACGGTGGCCACGACGTCGAGGGGTGTTTGTGGTTGGTGGTTGGTGGTGTCTGAGATCTGGTTGTTGGTTGGTGGCCGGAGCTCCGGCGGCGGTGAGCAGTAAAACAGTCAAAGATTATTTTTTTAATAATTAATAAAAATAAAGTATTCTACTTTAAATATATATCTAGCTATTAATTGTATTTAACATATTACTCTTAGCTATGGGATGTAATTAATCTAAACTATAACTACTAAATATAAATATGTACTAGTAGTTAGTTATGCCATGTAGATATCCCAAAAAATTGAGCATGTGTCTTCGCCGCGGCCTCCAGTTTATTGTTTCTCATGTTTGAGCTTTAGGGTCTAAGGATTATGAAAGCATGTCAATTCCATGTTATTGGTTTTATGAGTTGAATAAGAGCCATGTACATTAGCGAAGAAAATATATGACTTTACCAGCAATTCGAGAGAAATGGCTACAACAAATTAAAGTTAAATTTTAATTTTTATCTTCCTTCCCAAAGCAAAATATGTGTGTCACAACATAGTGTTAGACAAGTTTAGTCTATTCTACAACCAACTAAGTTAATATTTTGAAAATAAAATTAAGTATTCACAGTAAGACTTTTAGTACCTACTCAACTGAGATGAATTAAGACAAACTCTTTTAGTAAATGGCCTTCGAAAGTAGAATAAGAAGGAAAAGAAGCCTAAGTAGATTACTGAGAAAATGAGAAAGAACACAAAGAAAAAAACAACGATTGGAGGGTAAGAAGTTTTTTAATAGACAGTAAAAAATCGAAAATGAGAAGAACGCAAAGAAAAAAATGGCTATAGGAAAAGATTTTTTTTTAATGGGCAATAAAAAAAAAACTCAAAAGAGGCTCGATTTGCAAAGAAAAAGAGATTTAGAAAACCAAGGTAAAAGAGATTTAGAAAACCAAGGTAAAACATTTCATACCTCTTCACGAAAATGAAAAATAGAAGAAATATTTGAAAAATTTGCAGAAAAAGAGGTTATCCGGAAAAATGAGAAAGAGATACGCAAAGAAAAAAACGAATGGAGGGTTCATAAGGAAAACCTCTTTTAAATAAACACAGTCAACATCAAAATTTTATTAGTACACAAACAAAAGTAAAAAGTGGTGATAAACGTAAAAGTTAGTCAGCCCAGCCGCCTAAAAGTGAAAGCAGCCCGACCCCTAAAAGTGAGCTCAGTCCGACCCCGTTGGTTAGCTTAACCTACATCGAGAGCGATGAGAGAGATCTTAGTCCAAGCGTTCATAATCTTCTTACTAAATCCTATTATATCATGAAATGAAAAAATACTTTCAATTATAAGAAGGGTTATGGATTGATTCAGTTCATACGCAACTACAGGGCTCATCGTGAGAACACCAAGAGTGCCAATCAAACCTTTGAGGATGTTGAGAAAGTCTTTTCATATATTTTTGTGCCAGTATACCACAATCGTTATAAGCTCATGGAAACTGCTATAGTCAAAACTGCAACGAGTAAATACAACTCAAAAGGGTTCCGTGAAATTGTACTATGTACGATATTGTAGTATATAATGAAATTATCGAACGCACAAATATTTGAGACACCCATGATCCCGCTCTTCCTCCTCTTGGGTAACAATTTCATTTTCAGGTTGATAAGCCTGCTCAAACTCCTTGAACCTGTCTGAAGTTCCTATTTTTGAGGCTGTAGATTTAATACAATTTGCTTAACTTTAGATGAACATTCCTCAAGCCAGCTATTGATGCTTGCTTATTCCATGTTCGCTTCTTATGTCTTTATGTTGTGCATGCATGTATAATGTCTACTGTTCATTGTTATTTTGCGTCATTGATTAAATATTTATGCGTTGGTTAATCTTTAATTAGAAATTATCGAGTGTTGTCTTTTTGATATTTTCAACTTTGTTTGATTTTGCAGAATATGAGTGGTAGCAAAAGAAAAAGAGATGATCAGGATGATCGCCACCGTAGCAGAGATGATCAAGATGATCGCCACTATGTAAGACATGATAAAAATAAGAGACCCCCTTATGAGCTTGGACATCGCATTGACGACACCTCCTATATAAGATCGGCCTTGAAGTTTGGCAGTGTAGACATGAAAGGTTGTATGCGATACTATGGTAGCTTAAGTGAGACTGCACAATGCGTTAAGCTACCGTATGACAATGACAACCTTCCTTTTGTGGCAAAGGCATACCATGCATGTGAGGCTGTGCAAGGAAAGTAGGTATTGGATTTTTTCGAGCCTCTAAAGTACTTTCAAAAGTGGTTAGAAAATACAACTAAAGAGATGTGGAGTCTCGATGCTAAAGGTACATGTGTTGGATTTGGGTATGAATTCAAGCATGTTTCCGGTGAGTTTTATTCTTCTTTCATACTAAATTTCTTATTTGATAATTACTTTTTACACCTTTTTAAATATTTTTCTCAATGATTTGTAGGCAAATCGGGAAAGCAATTGTTGACCTTCACCAATCTGGAATTCCGCATGCGAATTTACTCGACGAAGGTGTAATGATTGGAAGGGATGATAATATTAGGATTTGCAACATCAAGAAGGAGGATACTGAGACGACACTGTCAATGGTATATAACTCTATAAATGTTATTCCCCTTCCGTTAATATTTGTCTTTGGGTTAACTCAATTATTACAAACTTGTAGGTAAGAGCAACATATTAGTTGAGCTATCAATAGTCCTCCAAAAATTCAAGGAGCTTTTTCAACTAGCTATCTAGAGTCATCGTCCTCCATTGATTGCTTCTACATATGTTCTTCCAAGGATATATGGTATTCCTGAAGTGGATATGTACCTCGAGATGTTCGATTACTATATACCTTTAGATGATGTGAGTTATATTATATCTTCTCTGTGTCTTTCAAATTTTTACAAGAAATTCTTTGAATCTAAAGAATTGTGTATTCCCTCAGTAAATTCAATGAAAAAGCCAAGTGGATCTACCGAGCTCAGATATTTTGAAGCCCATGAAAGCTGGTGTATTCTTTGGGCTCTTGGATGAGCTTCTACGCACTGAAGAGCATGCGTTTAATGAGTCTAATTTTGTTGATACCTTTCTCTCTCTAGAATTCCATCATACTCCATTTCTTTTTTTTTTCTACTTTCTTTGTCTCTATGGCGTAATTTTGTTTCAATTAAACTGTGTGACTATTTTATTTTATACCAGTAGATATATATACACACCTAAGCTTGGAAGACAGATTAATGGTTGTTATATAGTATTGTATTGCGGTTTAAGTTTAAAATACAATATTTGTTATTGTTAATAAAATTTTATTGTATCTTATTAAGAGGGTGTATGGATTGGCTTAATTTATGTGCTTATTGCCTTTTAAGCTCTTTTCTACTTTTTGTGGTGTTTGTGAAAGATAAAAAGTGCTTATAAACACCTATTTTTAGGCCAAAAATAAGTCAAAAGTTGAATATTCCAACGTATGGCCTTTCGCTTATAAGCTACTTCCAAAAAGTCAATCCAAACACCCTCTAAATTCATCGTTGTTATTTGGTGTGATAAATTTTTATCTTCTTCTATTTTTTAAATTTTGTCTTTGCTTACTAACTAATAATCCATTTTATCTTGTCTTTTTTATAATAGCTTTATCTCGTATTTCATTTTTCTTGTAGGTTTATTCTTTAAATTGTTGATGCGTGTCATTATGTAACGACAAAAAATAATACAGTCTATCCAAACATTAGTTGCAATTGGATAAATTATTGGTTGTAATGATGCAGTATTAATTATTAATTTAAAATTGTTAACTAATTATTACTATTGAAAACAAATGCAGCTGGTGGCTGTACAACGACTGCGCCAATTGGGGTTAGAACATACTTTTATCCCCGAGAACGCGGAGTTTGCTGGGCAGGTTGTACGGATAGCCGAGGACGGTATCTGACAGGCAAGAGAGGCTAGGCGTATGCATGATCATGTTTCAGAGGGTCAGTATCAGGCAGCTGATAGAGGGTAAACGATCTGTTGCTACTGTCACTATTGCCGGAGAAGATATAGTGGTTGATGGCGGCGACGGAGATGGATGGAGAAGAGAGAGGGAAAAAGGAGAGATAGTTAAGGGAGAAGAGAGAGAGGGTTGATGAAAAGATTGATAAAGTGGAATGATTTTGAGGGAAGTGTGTGTTAAGAGGTATTAGTTACCATGTGTAATTAAAATATAACATTTAGCTATGAGATGTAATTAAAACAAAGTATAGTTACTAAATATAAATAACTCCTAATGTTCTCAACACCATGTAGAATTCCCTAAAATTTATCCTCAAATAAGAAAAGAAATTAAGAAATTATACATAAAACATCATTAAAACAAAATTACAGCTATCCACCCGTTAGGCCATGCATAGCACGGGTCACCTTACCTAGTTATATTATATTATATATATTTATGTTACCATATTTGTTTCTAGGTCTTATCTATTTGAGCATCTCTCTGGTTAAGAAGGAAAAGAATTCCTCTCGAAGCAACGAGCTTGTTGAAGACACGATTAATTTAAATATAAGTGTATTATCTCTAACAATTTAAATTTATAGATGAGTTAATCATACAATCCAACATGTTATCGGAGCATGTAAAAGGGTAGAGGTCCTGAGTTTGAGTCTCACCGTCACTTTTCATCAAAAGTATGAAATAGAACAAACTGGACGTATCAGCTGACGAGTCATGTTATGTACATTGCATGAAACAATATTGATAAGGTGTTTTTTTTAGCTGTATTTATAATTGTGCTTTCCTCCTACTTTTTAAAAAGTTGTATGGATGGAACGGTTTTTGAGAATTACAAAGTAAAGATTTCGGTATATTTTGACGTTAACAGACGTGAGAAAGAAAAAAGTGGATAGAATGGGAGGAATAACGTTCCAAAATTGGACACATAAATCAAGGGCTTATTTTGCTCTCTTTTGAAACTATTGTCATGTTAGGTTATTATAAAAATTGTCTATAAAAAGGTATTTAGGGGGTCCTGTTTCGTCATGTGCCCCATAGGATGATGGTTAAGTGCATCTTGGGCTGCTGACAACATTTCCAGCCCGAGTTGTAAGATACTTTTTCTACAACCTCTACATATCCCAGGGGAACCAGAAACAGCTGATAAATCATCTACAGGAGCTCCCCCCCGACCCCAAGGGAACCAAAACAACTGATAAATTATCGTAGCTGCCTTCTAAATATGCTTTCTGAATGAGTTGTTCAGCCAATAATGATGGATCTGAATGGTCCTTTACAGTTAGAAAATCACAGACTTCCTGGGGAGCTATGCTTTCAAATATTCCATCAGATGCCACCACTAAAAACTCATCCTTTGAGGTTAAAGATCGCCAATCAGTCATCTCTGGATTAGCTATGATGCCATATCTGGAAAAATAGCACAACGTTTCCATTAATGTTGTCGTAAATAAGCCACAAAATTTAAAAATCATAATCTGTATCACGACTATTGCAACCAACAATCAAACTATTGATACTCTCAACTAAGAGATGAGCTTGTCCCTTGTCCAAAAAAGATTTAAGTGATGAGCTTTAAAGCTCTCCTAGTCTCGTAAAGTTCAGACCTGTGATCCTTATGAGTTGCACTTGCTAAGGTTTGCAATACTATATATTTATATATTTAATTAAAGGAAAGGCTTGATCTAACCAACAAAAGATACTCAGCTCCCCAAAACATAGGGATTAGCACACTTTCAGTAAGAACATCGAATAGTGGAAGATCCAGCATGTAAGAGTAAGGGCAAGAAAGAAAAAGGTTTCATACAACGATGAAAAGGAGGACTAATGGAAGAAAGTAACTAACGCCAAGTACGGTAAAAGGAAGCAGGGGAGCACAAAAGCAGTTGCTGGTTACAACGTTGTGGCTGTTTGGAGATTTTCCAGACTTATCCAGAATTGCAAAGGATAAGGAATATTATGAAGCAGAATGTACACGGCAAGGTGGAAAGAATAAAATTCAGGAGGACTTTATTTGACAAGGAAATTTATAAGGTCAACCTATTGTTCGAGTCCTCAAGAGGCTAGAAAATTTGATGACCACGATGATATAGCAGATTCCCTGCTTGGGGAATGGGAAGTTGCCCGTAAATTCATGCTACAAGCTGTTGATAAAGCAAAATACCACGAACAAGATACAGTGGCTTGACAAAATGTTGTGGAGAACAAGAGCAAAGTCCAAATTGACTTGCTTTTGACAGACTGCAGTACATAATGCATGCCTAACATAAGATGATTTGCAGAGAAGACGGTTCATAACATATAGCAGGTTTCATTGTTGAATAGATTAACTGCCTTTTAGAAGTACCTTTTCAAAGGAACATCACCAATAGCTCGGGTCATGGGAAAGTGGCCCATGAGGAGAGGAACAAAATTATGGACGAATTTGAATACACCTCCAGAAGCTTCAATCCTAGCCCTCTCATCCAACCTATGTGCATTATGATCTCTCGTCAACTCCTCGGCGAGAAGACCAGCCGTACCTACACAGTGATGTCTCAGAACACAGATCAGAATACTATACTAACATCTAAAATTTCAGCGGCAGTAGTTGTCACCTGCAATACTTGAATTATGCTAAAAACATAAACGTCTAGAGTCTAGAGTCTAGGCAACAGGATATTTGAGAAACTATAATGGACAGTATCATCTGATCACCGGGGATGACAATAGTACTACTACTGCCAGTAATAATCATGGAAATATAACTAGATGTAGCATAATAAGGAATCAGAAGACCTGAAATATAGAGCTTACAATGCACATCCAGAGACCACAGGGCAAAGGCAATCAACAACTAAAGAAATCAGCCAACTTTGCAACTGTATTAACTTCAATCTTGTATTATCTCCTTGTTTTTTTCCCTTTTTGCAAGTTATTAACGTCAATTTTTCTGCTTCTTTCGCTCTTTCATTTTTGAGCCCCTAGTAGTCAATAAGTTAGTGTTGGAAGCATAAAACAGGGATCTAAATTTTTTTAATCAAGAAATCTCCAAAGGCCAATGCGCAAGGTTTGAAACTAGGTGAATAATGGGTCCACCCCTTTTATCCCTCTCCACTTAACTACCAAGCTTTTCTCTGCGGCAGGATTTGAACCCATGAAGTGCTTTGATGCGGTCCTTCTCCATATAATCCTTATTATGGTGTTACTATCTCTCTAGGGAAACTTAAAGATTTCATTCCAAAATTACAAACATCATTATGAAAAAAGAAAAAGGAAAACTGAGAAGCATCAAACTCATAAATAGAAGGGCATAACGACGGAAGAGAAGAAAATATCACCCTCACCGGCTTCTTGTGATATTTTTTTCTGAGAGCAAAGAAAAGCCTTTGAATCGCCAACATTTGCAACTAAAACATGATTGTCATATATGAGGGCAACAACTGCAGTAGATCCCGCATAAAAATGATATTTGAAAGCAGCCTAAAGAATTTGAAAAACCAAGTCATTAAAAAGTAAGAAATTGAAATAAAAAAGAAAAAATAGGAGAAGTTGTCCTTGCCTCGGAGAATTCTGCATCAATATCATTAATGGTTGTTTCTAATGAAGATTTTAGCAACTCCTTCAAGTTAGATGATTGCTCAATACTGTTATTGAGCTTAAGCAGAAACTTATCCAAAAAGATATTTGAGGCCATCTCACTAGCAGCCGATCCAATATGACCATCAAAGACTGCCACCGCCCCAACCCTGACCTCTTCAAGGCCGCTGGCCCCTACATCATTAAGGACAGCATAGCCTTAGTCAAGTGCCTCAGCTCATACGTCAATTATTGTTGGGTAATGTCCAACAAGTGTGTGTTTGGAGGCGGTATATGCATAATATAAAGAGTTAATGGTCAAAAACACATCTGAACTATCACTTTTTCGCGATATTCACACCCCAACTATCAATTGTTCCCTTTTCCTACAGGAACTATCACCATCTATGTATTGAAAAACACACCTCGATGCTGGCTAGGTCATCTATCAGGAGTGTCCTTTTCCTACCTAAAATACATAGATGGTGATAGTCTACGTAGGAAAAGGGAACAACTGATAATTGGGGTGTGAAACTCACGAAAAAGTGATAGTTCAGGTGTGTTTTTGACCATTATCTCTAATATAAATTAAGCTAATTAAGAAAACAAAACAACTGCAAACACAACAATATAAACATTACCAAACAAAGGAATCTTAAGATTAAGGTCACATGTTACTCTATCCTCCTGGTAAGACCTTCTTCCTTCCGACGATGCGAAGTGACAATTTTGAGTTGGAATCGACTCTGTTTTGTTTGGAATTGCACGCAACATTCTTAATATTTCTTCATCCAACTTTTCTTCAGATTCAGGTTCCAATTCAGTCTTAGACTTAGCTACCTTAAAGTTCATAGCAATTCCAACAAGACAGGCAATAAAAAATCCAAATATGACAATATTCCAAGCCTTGATCGGTTGTTGTTTCGTAGATTTACCTCTGGAGAAGAAAAAACGAAAACAAATATGAACTTTTTGCTGCTTTCCTTCTTCTTCAAAATTTCGAAACTTATATTGTATTGAAAAAAAGAGAGACAAATATTACCTACGTCGAGCCATGTTGATCAGCGAAAATAGAGAGAAAACAGCAGCACTAGCAACTGATAAATGGAGATGATGAACCCTAGCTCTGTTGTACTGAAACAGAAGTTTTGGGGAGGGACACGCTTTTTGCACGAATTATCCATATATACATCTCTAATCACAAAGCAATTCTATATTTTCGTCGAATGTGCTTTAATTTGTAGTATACCCAATTAAATTATACTTCGCCTTACCAATTTATGTTTTAAATTTCGAGATTTAAACAGTTTTGACGGTCATCTTTTATACTAGTCTTTTAAATATTATAATTATTAATATATTTAAAATCTATATTGTTTTTACTTGTTTTATTTGCATTCACGAACCATCCAAACACCAATGAGTCGTTACAGTTATGCATATATTTTTCACTATATTAGAAGCATGAGTTGGGGGTGGTTTAGGTAAATCACTCCAACTCATGTATTAAAAAAAAAAAAAAAAAAAAAAAAAAAAAAAGGTGCCTACTAAAGAGAGAGGTACCAGAGGAAGGATAGTCAAAGAATAAGTATTGTGACAGAAATTAAATGATAACTGGTTTATTATTACGTATTCGCAAACATAATGATCTTGGAATTCAATTAGAAGATAATAATCGAGATCATTTATGGTAGACCACTTAATCCTCCATATATTAAGCGTAGAAGTGCTGCAATATTTTAATGCAGAGGTAAGTTAAATGTTAGTAATAATTTTTGGATTTAGTTGTTATAAGAATTATTCATCTTTTTATATTGTACTACAAATCAGCCCACTTATGCAGGTTGACTAAATGGCTAGCGGTGAATGATAGTTGTGCACCTCAAAATACATATCGTAACATGTAGTAGCATGTTTGTGGTTCTCCTTTGCTTCACATTGTTGGTTTCATGAATTAATAATTTACTCTAATTTTTAAGTTTATTATCTTTGAATTGTTAGAACCAAGTTGTGTTTTTTATTTGTGCTGTTGCATATCAAAGCTATATTAACACTTTTCGTTGACCTTGCACTGCTCAGTTGACTTCTTTGTGGTAATAATTAGATTTTTACACTTGAATTCCTCCAATTAATCACTAAGATATATTTTCTAAATGGTGTTCTCATACCCACGTCAATTATGTGGCCCTTATGCTTCCTACTTTTTCATCATTGAATCTTTTGAATCAGCCTCTTGCTGGTAGTTCCTGCATCCGCAACATTATTGTTAGTCAAGTTAATCCTGTGGATCGTGAGTTTTCAAAGTCCACATAGCCTCTGAACTCTTTTCGTCCTAGCTAATGGTTTTCTATGACAGACAATTTGAAAGTTCACTTAATGTTTTTCCAATGGCATAGGAATTGAGAGTTCAAATGGCAGAAGACCCGATGGACTTCCATCAACTTGTTGGAGATATATTTAGTTTTGGTAACTCTTATTTCCGTAGTAACGAATTTGAAAAGTTGTAATTAAAATATCTTAGTTTGTACCATTAATTTGGTGACACTCACTTAATACTTAGACATAAGTGTTGGGCCACCACGGGCAAGTCATTGCTAGTATATATAAAAGAGAGACATAGGCCCAGTGATGTGGCGCTTTCTAAGACAAGAAAAGACATTTATCTTTTTCCTCAATTATTTGCCCTTTAAAAAAAAAAAAAGCCAAAGTGGACCCCACCACCTCTAAACTCATGAAAAAAAAGTGGACCCCATATTAAAAAAATCAAGCAATATCAAAAATAAAATAAAATAAAATAGTGGACCTCATATTAAAAAACAAGCAATATCAAAAAAAAAAAAAAAAAAAAAGGTGCACCCCATATTAAAAATTTAAACAATATTCATGTAATTCAAAGTATCCCCATTAAGTCAATAATGGTGGATTCATTGTCACATGCATATCAACCCATTAGTGGGAGCAAATGAAATTATTGTACAGTAAAAAACATGGACCCCATATTATTGCTTTTCTTCAAAATGTTAAGTAGCCAAATCATACAATTTCCTTTCTTTTCTTATAATACTTGATTTAATCTAGATATTTAAATGTTATATTTGCTATTCACCATGTCATTTATTTGTTATGTTTACTAAAATAAATATACTTAAAATATTTATATTTTAAAATAAGATAGATTTTAATTACTTTTTCATTTTTATTCTTACTCTAATAAATGTGAAAAAAGATTAATGTCGTAAAAGAAAAAATAATATTAAATGGAGATCAAATAATAAATAAGGTAAATTAGTCAAATTATAATTCTAATTGACATTTCCTTAAAAAATTGTGCAAAAGACAACATGACAAGTAAAATGAGCTAAACCAAGAATACTCACCAAAATTAAAAAATAGTAGTTCTTCGTTTAAATAGAAAATCAAATTTCTACTTTGTTTCGTTTTAAACATGTAAAATTAATTTAATAATTTGAATTAGAATTATCCAAATCAAAATTTGATAAAAAATAATAAGTATTGTTTAGGTCCAATCTACATACATTAACAAAAAAATATTTTACACCTTTAAGTTAATCGAATTAAAATTCAAAGTATCACATGATGTTTAAATATTCTTATTGTTTGTCTCAAAAGAGAGGAAAATAGGTTCCTTTTAAACAAGTCTTCTCTTTTAAAAAGTATTAATAAATTTTTGCAACTTTGTATTTGTGAAACACTAATATAATAAAGTTTTGGGTACGGAGCATAAACTACAATATTATATTAATCGTATTTTGAACATAGTATATATATATATGTATAAAAATAGTGCAAACTTATGTATGTTTATTAGCAATATAATATAAAAATATATATATATATATATATATATATATATATATATATATATATATATATATATATATATATATATATATTATCACTACCTATGCACAACTATATACACATAAATACACTATAATCTAAAGTGTTGACGCGCGTGCCACCATCTAGTTAGTAATTAAGAGATGAGTTATGAGAAAATCTATATATGAGTATTATTTTATGCACGAATCAGTTACATGAAATTTAGTTATTCATGTATTAATTAATCCATTTTCTATCCTACTAAGTGTATTTGCAAACTAAATACACTATTAGGTGTATTTTGAATTTTATACATACGACCCCCAACTTTGTCATCCTATCCATACCCTTAAACGGCAATCCAGTCATTTAAATGATCAACAAGGGTGAAAATATAACAGCGAGAGAGAGAAACGACAATGGAGTAAAAGAGGGAGAGTAAAAAATAAAAATAAAAAGAGGAGCGAATATGAGCTAGAGAGAGAAACAGAAAGAAAGACCGTTATTTCAGTTATAGAGAGAAAGAAACAGTGACAGTTATCAGCTGAACATAATACTAACAATGGTGTCTGATGAGGACATAGCTGGAGCTTTGGAATCTCTATTCCGTGAACCAAACCCTAACCCTAACCCAACTTTAATCACCATTGTTCAACAGCTTCAATCTAACCTTGGTTATGACTTAACTCACAAGGTTGATTTTATTCGTGCTCAGATCCAAAACCTCTTTAACCGCCATCATTATCAAACTCAAAATCACCATTTTGCCCTCCATACCCACCACCCCAATTTCCAAACCCCTATTTTTAGGTCCTATGGTCTCCAAGATTGCTCGTTCTGCCCATCCCCACCGCCACGTCATCACCTGCTGCATTCGGTTTCCAAGACTGAGACTTTCCCTATTGGTGTTGCCACCACTCAGGCTGCTGTGGTGCCTGCTAAATCCCCAAAAGAGAGGTTAGTCGGTACTCCTTTTTTTTTTTGTATTTATTATAATCTTTACTCATTACGTTCCAATTTATGTGACATTGTTTGACTCTGCATCAAGTTTAAGGAAGAAAGTAAGAATTTTGAAGCTTGTGTGGCAATAAAACATCTTAATAGAGTAAAATAGGAATTTGAAGAAATGTGACATTCTTTTGGGACAAGCTTAAGTGTGCCACGTAAATTGGGACAAAGAAGTAGTTATTTTAAGGGAAGCTTCCGTGTTTGGTTGAGATAGTGGAACTTCTTTTGTGTGTTAGACAAAGTTCCCCTCATATTTTCGCCAACTTAATTTCAGCTTTAGTTGATTTTTATGACTCTTCCAAATTGATTGACTGTTGGACTGAAGTCTTGGTTGAATCCCCAAAAGAGAGGTTAATGGGTACTCTTTTTCGTTTTATTTATAAATTCTACTCCCTACGTCCCAATTATTTGGCATTGTTTGATTGGCGCGGAGTTTAAGAAAGAAAGTAAGAAATTTGAAACTTGTGGTCTAATATAAGCGTTAGACATTTGTGTGGCTATCCGTCATCTTGATAGAGTAAAATAGGAATTCCAAAGTTTAAATGCTTCTAAATGTAAAATGTGACATTAATAACCAATTGGGTTTACGAAGAAACCTACAAATCGATCACCTATCCAATTCGAGTACTTGCAGGATAGACCTCAACAACAAACTGAATTCTTTTTTGAACAGACTAGAAAGACAAGTGTCCAACATAATTTGGGATGGAGGAGTACTTATTTTCAGGAAGCTTCTGTGCTTGGTGAGATGTTGAAGCTTCTTTTGTGTGTTAGACAAAGTTACCCCCGTTTACTCGCCAACTAAATGTCAACTTTAGTTGACGTATATGTCTCTTCTAAATTGATCGACTCTTAAAATGAAGTCTTGGGTGATTATGTTGATTGTTGGGCATTCACGGCTTGCATTTATGAAGGTTAGCCAATTCGTTTCTGATATTTCTACCCATTTCAGATTGAAAGTTACAGGTAGAAACTGGGAAGAGGTAAATATATTTCAGTCATTGCAATGTAAGAATGAAATGGTCCTTAGTGTACCCAATGCATGAAACAGAAACTAGGAACAAAGTTTGAGGGGAATTTGTTGGTTTGGAGTGGGGGTATTCATCAGTTTAGGCCCTCTAGAATGCTGTGCTAGGCTTAATTATTGGCCTCATTATTGATGATTTTAAAGGCTTTGTATACTACTTAGTTGAAAAAGCATGACAAATTCTGCTTAAGTATCCGTCACCTCCCATTTATTTTGTTAAAAGAAGTTTCTTACGGTACGTAAATTTATTGTCAGACACCATCTCATGTCACACAAAAAATGGCATCTTAAATGAACTGAATTTTGAATGCATTATACTGTAGAATTTCATTTGGTTGACTTAAACTGATATATTTGATGAAAGCATGAGTTTTTAAATATGGATTTCCTAGTGCTGCTATAACATGTAGGTAGTCTATCTGCTGTCAAAACACAGAGGCCTCTACATTACCAGTGGTGACATATTGGGAAGAGTCAGCTAATTTATTGTATCTTTTTCTCTTTCAGTCAGTGAAGCTCATTTTGTTTGTAATTCTTTCACTGGTGATCTCTGAGTTTAATAAGTTATGATCAATAAGTAATTGAAGAAAATATCACAGATAAAATACTGAAAAGGGTTTCTTCCAAAAGGTTTATTTTCCTCTTTTTTTTTTTTTTTTTTCTCCTTCTGTTAGGAGGGGAGTGGCGGTGGAGATATAGGCTGTTCATGTCAAAATAGCGAGGTGCTAATAATTGAAGTCTTGATGAACATGCCATCATTATCTTGTGGTGTGTTGCCTATGCACTTATCAGAGCCAATGGTTTGGCGGGACGAGTATGGGCTGGTTTACGACATTTACCCATAGCTTTGAAGACGCATACACAACCTTTGGGCTTCGGTGACCGTAAATACTTTGACGTTATTATGTAATTAGGAATTGATTTGTATTGATTTCCTTTCTTTTTAGGACATGTAAGCTTAGCTATTTAAACACCCATAGCTTGAGGGAATAATAAAGCCTAGTTCCTTTCATGTTCTCTTCCGATTCACATGGTATCAGAGCCTGGTTAAGGCTACAACAGAGGAAGCGAAAATGAGAGGAACTTGGCTTTATTATTCCCTCAAGCTATTGGGGTTTAAATAGCTAAGTTTACATGTCCTAAAAAGGAAAGGAAATGAATACAAATCAATTCCTAATTACATAATATTCTACCTACTATATTTATATATATGCTAGAATCTTCACATATTCTAACAATGGGAAATGCTTGTATTGGTAGTTTCTTTTTGCGCGCCTCCTAACCTTATAGCTCGTAACAGTAAATTCTTGTGCAACTTTACATTTGTATGCTGTTGCATTATGTTACATCGATTAATAGTTTATTTTGATAGTTTATGTTACAGTCCCCGGTTATGGATCGAGTTAAGGGATGATGTAAAACAGAATCAGAGTTAACCTATGATGCTGGTTCGTTAAGAGAGAACCTGCGATCTCTTGAGTTTTAAGTACTCAAAAACTAGATTAATTTTCTGGCTAACTTCATTGAATAAATAGAGAGTTTAAATACAATACTGATAAGATAACTACCCCTAATGACTAGCACATGTTTTCCTAACATTACTAGAATAAGAAACTGCAGATAACTACTACAAAAGAAACAGCAGATAACTACTACAAAGAAATAATTACTGCAAATAACTACTACTGTAAATTACTACTGCTGTAAATAATTACTACTACTGTAAATAATTACTACTGTAAACTATTGGGAGACCACCAACGGCTGCTAACATTACTTCCCTCCTTTAAATCGCGCTTGTCCTCAAGCGCTAAGCGTGGAAAGTACTAGTATTTCCCTCTTTTCCAGCAAATTCTTCCTCATCGTCAATGAAATCAATCCAGAATAATTTCTTGCACTGATGTCCTCGAGTGAACAGTTCGTCACAGTTGTAACAGAGTCCCTTAAGTCGTCTTTCATGCATCTCAGATTTGGTCAATTTCTTCACAAATGTTGTTCAGGTGAGAAATCTGCTGTCTTTGATATGCTGGCATCTAACATTTGAGAACAAAGGGGTTGTTCCTTGCGTTCATAAAGCCTGGATAAACTCATCGTTGTAGCCAAATTTGGAGGATTATGCAACTCAACCTCAATTGCTATATAATCAACAAGACTGCTGATATAAAGTTCAATTTTTTGCGTCTGTGTGAGTGTACCAGCTGTGAAACCAACTGCTCAAACTTTTCTTGGTAATCTGCCACAGACCCGATCTGGCGTAACTTAGCCAATTCGCCCAACTTCTGACTTCTGATTGGTGGCCCAAAACGAAGGTTACAATGACGTTTGAATTCATCCCAAGACGGATGAGGCATATCTGTCTCTAGTTGAAGAAACCAAAGTTGTGCATTCCCTTCCAAATGAAAAGAGGTAAGTCCAACCTTTTCTTCTTCAGAAGTTTGTTGGTGTCGAAAGAAGTGTTCAAACCTGTTCAACCATCCCAAAGGATCGTCTTGGCCATTAAAATGTGGGAAATCCAACTTTGTATATCTAGGAATGATGGAATTTCCTCCTGTTTCTGATCCTGACCCCCCCTGCCGCTGTAGCTTTACCCTTCCAACCTCGGTTTTGACTGGTATTTTCAGTTGATTCAGAATCGGCCTTTGAATTTGCTAAATCCTTTGTGAGTGCATCCAAACGAACATTTATGGCTTCCTGTCTGGCTAAATTGTCTGCACGTTCTTCTTGGAACAAGTTTACCAATTGTGCCAGTTGATGTTGAATTTGATCTCCCATAACTCCCGGCTCTGATACCAAGTTGTTACCATCCCCGGTTATGGATCGAGTTAAGGGACGACGTAAGACAGAATCAGAGTTAACGTAGAGAGAATTAAGAGAAAATGATTTCTTTTTTTGACCTATGATGCTGGTTCGTTAAGAGAGAACCTGCGATCTCTTGAATTTTAAGTACTCAAAAACTAGAATAATTTTCTGCCTAACTTCATTGAATAAACAGAGAGTTTAAATACAATACTGATAAGATAACTACCCCTAATAACTAGCACATGTTTTCCTAACATTACTAGAATAAGAAACTGCAGATAACTACTAAAAAGAAATAATTACTGCTAATAACTACTACTGTAAATTACTACTGCTGTAAATAATTACTACTGTAAATTACTACTACTGTAAATAATTACTACTGTAAACTATTGGGAGACCACCAAGGACTGCTAACAGTTTACTTCTTCTAGGTTTAACCAGGGATTTTGTCTTCTACTTTTAGTGGTCCAAGTGGAAAGAAAAGAAGAGGTGGCCCTGGTGGATTAAACAAACTCTGTGGTGTCTCTCCTGAACTCCAACCCATTGTTGGCCAGGCAACCTTGCCGAGAACTGAGGTTTCTACGTTTATATTGCAACCTTTCCTTTCTTCTTGTTGATCTTTTTTCTTAAAGATGGTTTGGTTTCTACTCTTTCTGCTTAAACTTTTCCACTTTAACTCAGATAGTCAAGCAGCTGTGGGCATACATAAGGAAACATAACCTTCAAGATCCGAATAACAAAAGGAAGATTATTTGCAACGATGAGCTGCGGTTGGTATTTGAGACGGATTGTACTGATATGTTCAAGATGAATAGACTGCTAGCTAAACATATAATCTCTCTCGAACCTTCAAGTATGATTCCATCAGCAATTGTTTTCTCATGGTTTTCTGTTGGGTGATTATGACCCTTAAATAGACTCTCAATCGGTTATGACATTTACAGAGCAGACTGCTAAGAATCCTAAAAGAGCGAAGACTGGGGAGGAATCTGGTAGTAAAAGCGAGGAAGCTGTTCCAGTTGTGATAATATCAGAAGCAATATCAGAAGCACTTGCAAACTTTTTGGGTACTTCAGAAAGGGAGATGTCACAAGCAGAAGTTCTGAGGCAGGTCTGGGAGCATATAAAGGTGAACCAGCTTGAGGTCGGTGTCCAAGTGAACATTTCCAGTTTATATTAGTTTGTCCAATATTCTGCCTTGTTTCTGCAATTTCACGATTAATTTCATTTTACTCGTGTAACGAGAATCAGCTAAATTTAAGAAGAGTAATTCCATATAGACACTTCAACTCACATTACTTCCGGCAAAACTGGACAAGTAAACATTTCCGGTCTATTAATTTGTACAAGTCTTCCTTGTTACTGCTATTTCATGATTAGTTTCAGTTTACACAGATTATGAGAACTCAGCTAAATTTGAGAGAAGTATGACCCTCAAGTATGTCTCTGCTGTCTTCACTGCACATGTAGTTCTTCAGACAAGCATTCATGGTTACAGGCTTACGCATAATCTGTATCAAGAGAGCAGGCTGAATGTTTATCATTAGGAACTGCCCTTTTTAAAAAATTGGCAAAAGCTGACAGTATACTGTTCCCTCCTGCATAGATATTTCTAAGTTCGTGGTTGTGTGTTTATCTGGTGATACATTTGCCTCCAAGTTAATAATTGCAGTTCTATAGCATGTGATGAATCATTTCCATGCGTTATATTATTTTCTTTATCAATCTATGCGTCAATACTTCTATTGCAAATGTTACTTGGCATGAAGAGCTATGTGACTATGCTTCCCTATTGTATATTGGAAATATTCAACTGTTGATGTTGGATTCCAATTGTATCATGTTTATTCATCTTTATTTCTCTTTGAGTTGTAAGATCAAATCTAGATCAATTTGTCCACAGACAAGTTCTACATTATTGAGCGGATCATTAGTTATCAATCTCTTGGTCTTGGTTTTCTCCTAGTGTGTGTAATTTGTGAGATTATTTTGCAACCTGCTTCTTGCCTCTTCAATTTCCTCTATATATACGTTTGAGAATTTCATTATTATAATTCGTGTTCCCAACCTCCAGGATCCTTTAAATGCAATGGTCATACAATGTGACGCAAAACTCCAAGTGCTGCTTGGGTGTGAAATTATTTCTGCACTAGGTATACCTGAGATGTTGGCAAGACATCACCTATTTAAGAAATCATGACCGCTGATCTGACTCGTAAACATCGGGTATGCAACTTTTCTTTATCATAGTCATACTCTTCATCAAAAAACTTTTCTTTATCATACTTTGTCAACACTCCATATTGAGCTATTTGTTTCTACTGGGGTTCCATTTTCTTTAAAGAATTTTATAATTATATATCAAATTACCGACAATTAATGTAAGTGTAACATAATGGCATGAGGCTCTTTTTCTTAAAAACAGTCTCATTATGTATTCCAAAGCTTTCAAGATAACCAAAAGAATGCTGAATCAAATAAAGGGAAACTGACATTTAATTAACAAAAGAGTTGATACAAGGTCTACAGAAAGACAATTAAAGAGGTTCTATTTCAAATTTACAATTCAAAAGGTCATACGTGTCTATCACGATGGCTTACAGATAACATTATCTGAAAAACACAAAAGCATTCTGGAATTATTCTTGGTAAATTTTGCACCACTTTTGGGGTAAAGAACTTCAGCACCTGTGATTGAGCTACAGATATGTATATCTTGAATATGCAAAATGTTGAGCTTCCTTATGTTATGTCTTACTGTATTTTTTTTTTTTTGAGAAGCATCTTATCGTATCTTCTTTCTCTATTTAGATCTCTTTGTCACTTTTACATTTGCAAGTTTCTTTTTATTAATCACCTACAATCTTTGAAGAGCATGGTACAATTAGAGATACCCTCATAATTAATGACTAATTTGTTCAGCGCATAATGACGTACTGGGCAGAGCGAGCAACTTTAGTTTGACAACTTAAAAGCTGTAGTGGAGGAACGTTGGGTTTAGGTTCTTCTCATGCTCGCATTTGTTTTTCGTTATTCTAATTCATAGTGTTCTTTTTAATGACATAATTCATAGTGTTCTATTTAGCTGAATTTGGTGCTGGTAGTTTTTTAAAGTTATTGGGCTTGTCACATCTAGTCTATTTTCTTATTGTTTAATTTTCTTGGCAAAGATATGTCATCCAATACTATAAAAAAAATTGTTATTTGTTTGTAGATCCACTTGCATGGGATTATCTACAACAGATATTAAGAAACAATTTCTGTTTGCAGGTACAAGGTGCTGATGCTAACCTGTTTTGTCTTGACATCATCTAACAGTAACACACTTCCTGGAAGAAAATTCAGCTGCATTACCTGCTTCACTTGTTCAGATTTTGTAAATTTTGCTCAAGAAGGTAACGTATGGGTAGAAGCTGTTCTATGGGTTGTTTGCTAAGTTCTAATCTATAGCTTAATTATGGTCCTGTCAATAGGGTGGGTGTTCATAGGTAGTTTACTAACCCCTGTAAAGATGCAGACCGTAGAATGATGGAGAAATGTAAAGATGATTAACAACCTGCCTTCTTGATAGTATTAAGGCTGAAACATAGTATTATGTTTTGTTGGTTGTACACTTTGCCTTGTTTATGTTCTGTATATATAGAAGTCTCAGGTTGTGTTTGCATACGAAGTATGTTAAGCTTTAACCTGCTACTGCTGCCTGTTTATGTTCTGTTTATGGGTTAAGAGTGATTTTAGTCTAACCTTTTGAAAGATGGTGGCAAAA
Source organism: Lycium ferocissimum (assembly GCF_029784015.1). Classification (NCBI taxonomy): domain Eukaryota; kingdom Viridiplantae; phylum Streptophyta; class Magnoliopsida; order Solanales; family Solanaceae; genus Lycium; species Lycium ferocissimum. Next base: position 33,850,131 of record NC_081352.1, on the reverse strand, counting down.
TAACCTTCTTTTAACAGTATTAGTTTTCAAATGAAGAAAAGTCATATATGAACTACATCCATTTCATCTTTTTGTGGGTTGAAACCCATTGTCAATTATAAATCATGATTAAGCGGGATAAACCTACCAATTACCTCTCAATTTTAAACACTCACCGTCCATATTGTGTTTCATAGTGATATGCGCGTTTTTTTTATATGACCGTCCCACTACCCTTTTTCACTTAAATACCAGTAGTTAGACTTCTGTTGTAATAAGGTTCGAATGCACGTGACATGCATTTAATCCGCATCACATGTTGCACTCTTGCCACTAGATCAAAGCCCGGTGCGGCATAACCCAAACTTTTCATTATGGCCGATAGATTCTCGAGGTCAGTAGTTCATGGTTCGAAATTCGGTGAATAATGGTCATTCTTCTACCCTTTTCTACTTAAATACAGACAAAAGCCTGCGGTATTCGGACCCGTGCCGTGCGTCTAATCCGGACACCGTATGTTGCTCTCTTATCACTAGATCAAAGCTCAAGGAAGATAACCCCAAACTTCTTTTTACGATCGATAAATTCTCGAGGTCAGTGAGGCACAGTTGTTAGTCTGTGTATAATGATCCGTCCCTTTACCTTTTTCACTTAAATACTAGGCTTAAATACATCATTGCAGGGTTCAAATTTGTAACATACTAAGCGACTGTCTTGTCAGTAGTAGCATTCTTTACTAGACAAAATCTGCAGGGGCGGCATAATCTCAAGTTTATTCTCACAGGTATATTAGAGCCTGGATACGTTGGATTATTATATTAAATAGCCAACGATCTGTTTTCTGTGTTAAATATCAAAAGTCCGTGGCCCTGAAATCTCATGCTGAGTTCACATGAATTACAGTGACACCGAAAGAGAGAATAAAGTCGTAAACAAATCCAAATCTTGTCCTCTTTCAACCCTTTATTGCTTATATAACAACAAACAATTGCTGCTCACAAACATTCCATCAAAGTGCAGTTTCACTCAATCAACTACTTCAAAAAATGGGCAAATCATACAGCATAACCATGTTGCTTTTTGCACTGTTCATAACAGTACAAATTGTAATATCAAATGGTGCAGGAACACCAAAAACTATTTGCAGGGTCACAATCAATGAGCTTGCACAATGTCTACCAGCAGTGATGGGGCAGAAACCGCCGCCACCAACACCGGCTTGTTGCGCGGTACTGCACAAGGCCGATTTGCGGTGTATGTGCAACCAAAAATCTGAACTGGGAAAATTTGGAATCAGTCCTAAAGCTGCTATGAAACTGCCAAAGCAATGTAGTATTAATGTTCCCCGTGGATGTTAAGGCTAAATTTTGTGTTGGAAGTAATTAAAAAGGCATGTGTTTTAACATGATTTGTTTGAGTTGTTTCACTTCACTTTCTTGTGAAGTTGATATTCTAAATGTGTGCTTGTAATTTCTGTTCTTTCAGAATTTAAATAAACTTTATTTTAGTTGTTGTTCCATATTCAAAGTTGACCAATATTTAGCTTTATCTGAGCTCCCTCTCTCAATCCCCACACTCACGCCCAGCGACTACAATAACTATGTCTCAATCCTAAGCAAGTTGAGAATATTGACTAAATGAATTTTCACCGTAGAGTATACTTTATTTAAGCTCGTTTGGGTTGTTGTAGTAGTATAGTGAGGAGTCATCATGAATTGACTAATTTTATGTTCTTTGTTAAACTACCACAAGTATACTCTTTTATACGAGCTTAAGATTGGAAATATAGGCAAACTCACGTAGGGGGAATTCGGCATCTACCATTCTTGAAGAAAGAAAGGAAAAAGGCAAAACAAAGTATGTGACAACTTTCTAATTATAATTTCTTTTTAACAAAATTAAACCCAACGATGATATATCATACATGATACAACAAAGAGATACCCAGAGATTTAAGCTAGCTTTGTCGTTAAAACTACATGCACAACCGGAGATGATAGCATTCACTATTTTAAGAGAGTACAAAATTAGAGTTAACGCTCTAAATAATCCCAAAAATATTTCGAGAGAATAACCTCACAAAATTCATTCCGAAAGGTTCACAAAATTTATTTAAAAGAGGTTTGCATATGTGTAAGCTATCTATTTGCTTCACAAGTTCTCTCCCTTTAGCTGCCAAAAATGTATATTAGTTGGTTCATTAAGAAAAAAGAGGAGTTCTAAAGCCTTGTCAACTAATAAATTGTTGATAAAATGGAAGCCCACCTCAGCTTGGGCCCAATGGGCTTGAGATATGGAGTTGTCTCTGAAGATCTTTTTTTTTTTTGCGTGGATTGTCCTTCATTTGGGGTGTTCTTTAATTTTTGTCCTTCAAATTGGTGGTCTTTAAGTTTTGTCCTTCGCCTAATACCCCGAGTTTGTGAGTTCGAACCCCAGCTCAGTAAAAAAAAAAAAAAAAAATCGCAAGGCAGAAGTTGCAAAATTCTGCATTGCAAATCTGGCCATGTAAGGCAGAATTTGCAAATTAAATATGTGTCAAATTCTACTGTAGTGCTCACCAAGTAAGTGCGCAGAATTTCAACTAATTGCGCTGAAATTCTGCCTGAAGGATAAAAGTTAAAGACCACCATTTTGAGGGACAAAAATTAAAGACCACCCCCAGTGAAGAACAACCCTGCAAATCCCTCTGAAGATTATCCAGAATTAAGCATAGGGCTGTTTTTCAGGAGGAGCCCACTTAGAAAATTGATGAAACTACCAGAACATGTATGATTTTTCCCATATACATCTAAATATTGACTTCACTACGAGCATCTTAAAATCAAGAAGTCAAGTCTTTGTTCGTATTATATTGTATTAAATAAATTTCGACAACATCATATAGCTCTTTTTAATTAACTAGTGAATACGACATGACAAAGGGAAAAAAACAAGAAGAAAAACAATAATACTAGGAAGTAATCGACAAAATAACAAACAAGTTGCGAAGGCAAATTGATTGTGTAATAAATTACTTCAACGTGCAAACAACTATAGCGTCATTTTCTGTTGAACAATTCTATGAGGCCACACAAGCGCGTATCCGAGTGCGCTCCTTCAATATATGTTTTTTTTTAAAAGTTTTTTACTCGGTGTTCGATATTTATATTGGAACATCGAATAATTTGAATTCGCGTCTGACAAATTTAAGAATGAAGTATTTACTATCAGGATTTTTTTTCTATCAAAAAACTCAAAGTCAAGATTTTAAATTAAGGTAGAGAAATCTTATTCATCCCACTATAGTCCGTTGCGATTGAATATATGATATATCCAACGGCAACTTGGAGCAAAACGTCATTGTTCAAAATTTGTGGACCTTTTCTTTTTCTTTTTCTTTTTCGTTTTGTAATTTTTTTGAGGATTGAAAAGATCAAAGTTGGGGATTGGATTTAGTGCACATTTCTTGAAATCTTTCTTAGTCTTGTTTTTTTTCTCCAACTTTTTTTATACCGAATCTAAATGTATCAATTTTTTTATTTTTGTTTGTTTCTCTTCCAAATAGTAGTTTCTTCTTTTATTTATCAAGATTGATCAAAAGGTGACAACTCTGCTTAAGAATTTCGTTTCATATTTTTCAATAAGAAACCAAAAAGTAGATTTTAATAGTAGTTAATGTCTTAATGAGACTTCAAATTCTAATGTTCTAGTATACATTATGCGAATAGGTCTCACCACCAATTCTACCTTAGAACTGTTGAATTCAGGCTCGGAATGAAAATTTGGTGGCAGGCATCACGCATTCAATTCAAATTATATATTCAAATTGACGGCATGCTTCACACATTTAACGAGTTCTCGAATTAGATCCTTAGGAATGTAAAAAAAATAAAAAAAAACTTTGTAGAGAGCGTTTCTCCTTTAACGGATCTTACGACGGGTGAATTCGAATTAATCAGAGCCTTAAAGTGGGTGGCAAACATTGGCCAGAACAAAAAAGACCATATTTTCAATCAATCTCCCCTTTTAATTCTTATAATAAGAAATGAAATGTCTAATTTTAATGGGATGTAGGTTCAATGCTTAGTACGTTGCAGGTTTCTTATTGGATTTAGTTAGTAAAATCTTGAGTCAAGTAAATTAAGTTAGTTGATATTCGAGTAAAATCTATATTGGATTCGTGATAAGACTACACTAGCCCTGCTATAGTTTTAAACAATAAGATAATATTTCTTGATTAAGTCCTTGGAACCAATCAAAAGTCACATTTTAACGTGAATTATTAGAGAGCCGTCCCTCCCATCTGCCAACTCATGTGCGAGAATATGCCAATCTAGCACCCATGTAGGAACTTTCTTATACAATAATTTGGTGACATTTTTTATTACTTAAGATATTGTTACTCCTCATAAGTAATTAAATTCATCAACAAAAAAACATATGATATTATGGGTCTGAATCTGAAGTACGATAATGTGAGATAAGCTCTTGCATCATATTTCATATAAGCACTCGCATCCACACATCACAGATATTGTAATACTTTCACTATAAACAAATATAAACAATTTTTGCCTTAAAAAATGTTTAATTTTATTTCCAAGGATCTGTATGGGAGAACTGACTAATCAATCATTTGTCCTTAAATCCAAAAATTTACCTATCCCTTTAATGTCCAATTGAAAAAATAGTTCATGTGTTCCACGGCTATTAAGGTGCAAGACATTGCTAAAATGATGATCTTGGAGTTAAGTTTTAGAACAAATTTTATTGAATAGAGAATTAAAACTATTATTATTTACTTTGATCGGGTCCATGTCGGAGATAGGGGGCAGTTTTTACAACATTCGTGCAGGTTGCTACTTATATGACAAGAAATTTCGTTACTTTAGGATAGTTAGAGTTATTGTCACCATTTATCGGGCCTTTCATTCAAAGCTTATAACACTACTCCTTCCAACCTTCCAGTACCGGTCAGGTGTCAAACTTTATCCATCGTGTTACCATTTAGCAGAGTTTTGTATTTTTTAAAACAGTCGCTACCCCCATTGTATGCTACTTTTCTAATTAAAAAAATAGAACACCCCTTCTCTTGAAGTTATGGGGTCATTTGTCAAGTCGGGATTCAAACTTGTGAGCCTCTAAATTGAATAAAAACTTCTTTATCATTAAGATATGCTTTCCCATAGGAGGCAACTGTTACTTGGCTTTAAATCCATGGATCTTGTGTTAGAGTCTAATTAATGACAGAATCAAATTCTTTTACTAAGAGAATTCAGAATTTTTAGAAAATAAATTAAAAATTTAACATCTAATATATACATACATATATATATATATATATATATATATATATATATATATATATATAATTCTAATTTTATGTATGCAATATAATTTTCTTAGCGAAGAAAATCGGAATAAACCCCGTTACGCCCCTAGCTCGGCTCCTGTTACTGAGTCCATAGATTTCATTAGCCTCTGAAACACTACAAAAATCCGTTAGCTTTGTCTTGAGCACCAATTCACCAAATTATTTTAACTGTTGGCCACATGCAATGTTTGCAAATATTTTGTTTTGTACTAATAGGCATAAATTATTATTAGAACTAAAATATTCCTTTCCTTTGGACAAAACATCTCAACTGGACATGTCGTTATTGGCACATAATCTTTTATTTTACTTTATTTTATTTTTCGGGGGACTATACCTTCGTTGGTACCCACTATGTCATATGAACAGAATACTATGCACGTAATACATTATTAATTATATATTTTCCATTGAACATTGCGTAGTGCTTAATTGTATCTTTTTTATGGTAGCGGTTTGTTTCAGTTGTCAAATTAAAATATAAATTTATGCTCCATCCATTAACAATAACAAGCTTATTTTAATTTTATCGTATGGATTGGATTAATTAAGTCGTGATTTCATAATGTTATGCAAAATCTATTCACCAACCGTCGTACCCGTCAATTTTATTTTTAAAATAAAGTTTTCTCACCGACCATTGTTTTTCAATGGCCAAAAATAATTCTCAGTTGGAAAGGAATTTATAAAAGTTAGATAAAAAAAGAAAAGTTAGATAAAACTAAATAAATTAGAATACGATGAGCATCCATGGTAATGTTGAATATTAACTAGCCAACTCTATGTTGTTTTATTTTATTTTCTTGGAAAAACTTTGGACTTTGGTGGAGAAGTCGTATTTTTTTTTTTTTTACCTATGTATGTTTTACTATAATTTTTTATATACACCATAAATTTTCTAATGAGGGTGTTCAACTCAGAGACAAACCAAGGATTTTTAGTTTATGAGTTTTGGACGATAAATTTTTTTATTTAATGGGTTTTGAATATATTATTTATACATATAAAATAAATTTTAAATACAAATATCGAGTTTGAGCCAAAACTACTGAGTTCTGCCAAACCCATAGCTAAAGAGGTGGCTCCACCCTTCAATCTGTGTGGCTTTGCCATTGATCCGAACTCTACTATGAAATCACATTTGATAAGAAGCATTTTATCTGTAAAATGGGACTTCCAACCCAAATCGAGATGAGATGATTACCATGAAACTCTGGATATATTTAACTTTTCATTTACATATATAAAAACCTGAATCACAGTTTGCAAAGGCACATATAGTATTGCCCTTTTCCCTTTTAGAGTAGTATACTTTTGCCTCGTATCATAATCACTTGTAGCCTGTTTGGCCACGCTTCTAAAAACAACTTATTTTAAAAAGTACTTTTTTCAAAAAGTATTTTTCAAAAAAATTTTTAGCTAAAACAGTTGTGTTTAGCCAATTAATTTAAAAAAGTACTTTTGACCAATAATTAGTGTTTGAGCTGACTTTAAAAAGTGCTTTTATGTATATTTTTTCTCAAAATTACTTTTCAAAAAAGTGCTTTTAGGCAAAAAATTTATTTTTTTAACAACCGCTAGATACTTTCCCAAAAGTACTTATTTTCTCAAAATCTATTAGCCAAACACCTCACTTTTTTAAAATAAGATCTTTTTTAAAAAAATAAGGCACCAAACAAACCATTGGTATGACAAATTTGGGTAGCATTTAGTGCAGCTTTCAAAAGCTCATTAAAGTTTATTTGCTGATCATGGATGATGTTGACACTGCACGTTCATCTTATTTATAAATAGATTGACCAGTACTAACTAACTATTAAGGAGTAGAACAGAGGGGCGGAGCCACATTGGCTCCAGGAGTTCATCTTCGGCGAAAAATTATATTGTATTTTTAAAATTAAAATTATTTTGTTATGTATATATAGTAGATACTGAACCCCTGATTTCTTCGTGTATTTACCTTTTAGAATTTTTGAACCCCCTGGATGAAAATTCTGGCTCCGCTACTGGTAGAACATATAGGGAAATCGAGGTAATATTGTATATTTATATATTTCATTTTAGATAACAAAGGGAACCTTAACCATTATATATATGTACAATTGGAGTCAAGTATAATTATATACTAGCAATTGATTTACAGTATGTAACATGCATGTTTGTGCTTTTGGAAAATATGCAGATAATTTTGATAGTTACCGCTAACAATAAAACTTCCTTTTATATATTCTAACATCTAGAAGATATTTTCAATTTTCTAATGTTTAGTTGGTCAAATATTTTGATAATATTTTATTTAGAAAAAGAAATATCTTAAAAATCAAGAAAATGAGAATTAAGTGGGAAAAATAAATTCCACAAGTAACACTAATTGTCTCCCTCGATATCCCAAACACTCCACCCACACCCGCCCCTACCTCCATCCCCCACCCAACCACCCCGAACCCCTCCGCCGCCCTAACTACCCCCATTCCCCCATCCTCAGCTCACCCACAGAGCCCCCATCACCCTCCACCCCACCTCCACCTTCGTAGTGTTTACTTAAATTATATATACATGTCTTGAGATAATATATCTATTTACTTATCAAACACAAACAAATACTTGAAAAAGATCACTTATTTTCTACGAAAATATTTTTCGTAGACAACATTTTCCTCCGTACCAACACACCCATGATGCAATAATACAACTACGAGAATACAAGTTAAAGTTATGTGTATTATTACATTGGAACATTCAGATGACACAAATATAGTGGTCAGTCACATCAAAGACTCCCATTGTAGCTCACTGCTTGCTGTTTTATAGCTGTTGTTTGTTCATCATTTTTACAAAATTGGTGGTTCTCACTTCTTTTCTTTATATTTGAGATTTATGTTACATCCCTGACTTTGAATAAATTGCCTATACAATACGAAGGTGCAAAAACACCCGCTTTGACATAAGATATATAAGTACGGCTGTACCGCTAATATATTTGTGTCATGGGTTATCAAATATTATTTAATGCAGTATAATTCGTGAAACCCAGTTTTCGATAGTCATATTGACTAAACTCTGAAGCTAAATTGGATTAACTCCATATCTTAAAATTAAAATTTATATATTTGAAAACTATATGAAAAATAATATAAGTAACAACTTTGCTCATATCAATTTGGTGACAAATTTACATCTAAAAATGTTGGTCAAACATCTTACATTTTAAATCTCGAAAAGCAAAAAATATCACATAAATTAGATCAGATGGAGTAACTTATTATGCCAATAGAAGAAAATGATCAATGTTATAAAGATATCATGCGTTTCATTTACATAAATCCCATATTATTTTTTACTGGTCTCATATGAAAAGTATCATATAATTAAATTTACATCTGTAACGAACTTTGCAAAACCAAATATAAAGGAACATGTACTCGTAGAAGGACAAACAAATAGTAAGGAAATAAGACAAAAAAAGAAAAAGAAACATTCCAGATGGACAAGGAAAGTGTACAAACCACTCAGAGGTGTTGTGGATCGATGAGATCCCTCTACCTTTAATCACGGTATCGAGTTAAATAGCGGTCCTTCCTTTGATAGGTCCTTGTGACTACGATCTGAATTTGCCAAATAATGAGTTTCAAATACCAGGTGATAATATATTAAACAAAAAAAATGTACGAATAATATATATAAAAAATTATTTGATGCGTTAGCTGAATTGGTCAAATTGAAATGCACAAACTCTTCAAAGGAATGTGCATCAATCCATGTCGAGACCGAAGGGTGTTGATAATAATATCATTCATTGCGTGGCCTACATCTAAGAAATTGCCAAAAACATTCTAATAAAACTAGCTGGCTAATATGAATTCACACATTGATGGTTGATATTATAGGGGAATTTTATTTGAACTAGTATTTTCCTATTATTTGAGTAGTCATTTTTATCTCAACTTGTTGTCCCGTTTGGAAAAACCAACAAGAAAATACAAAAAGAAAGTTGAAGTTAGAATTGAAATTACAAATTAATAGCTGCAATTCCCCTAAAATATATGAAAGAGATTAGTTTCTCCATCATCATCAATATTAATGGACTTATCCATAACTTAAAAAAAAAAAAAAAACTATCTAGTAAAAGGAGCAAAGAAGCCAGGCATGTCATTTGTGGATATACCTGACCCCAGGCTAAGGCCCGACTTGTTAAATGGGTCGGGGCAGAAGTGGGTCTCCGGACAACTTGATCCTTTTGCTCGTTCTTCTCTGTTTTTTTATTTTTATTTTTTATAACCATAATGTCTGAAATGACTTTGCGTGAACCTGATTAATTTACATCTTGAGCAATAGGAATCGGATAATTAAATAAAATAGAATAGATAAGAAGAATAATCTAGCATATTTGTCTTTGTTGAGATTTGAATTTGAGACTTCATGATACTTTACCAATTTTTCCGATGTTATTATACAACGGCAGTAGGCATAATATTTATTTAGGTAAATACTTATCTAATTATCTCCATCAAATATGTAAATGAATAATCTTACCGTGAGTAAGATTCAAACTAGTAAAAAAAAAAAAAAATTAGTTAATTATATTTTAAATAATCTGATATGGTAAGAATATGCATTATTTATTATGGTTAAACAATATAAATGTCTGTACAAACACGAATCATGTATTTATTTTTGTGTAAACACTCGGATAAAGTTTTACTACCTTTCATTTATCCATTATTTTAATTATTGGAAAGGTGACACGTAAGCAGGGGCCAGAGAACGCTGACCCATGTTTAGGTCTCCGCCTAGCTGTCTTCCAATCACAACAAGCCACTCACTATAGCCAGTCAGCCGGTCCTTCAGCTTAAATGGCTCCGTTATTATTACTGCCATTGCTGCCACGGGTACTCATTATGTTTAACAAGCTTCATCAATAAGGCAGTAAAACAGTTTAAGTACCCGTTTGGTTGTTGGAGAACTAGTTTTGGTATAAACTAAGCATTGAAAATTTGCATATATTGATTGGTTGGTCTCTTGGTGAAGTAAAGAATTCATCTACTTATAAAATTTGGCAAAGACTTTTTTGGTCATGTTGTATTAATTTAACCCGTATATTACTATTATTCATATTCAGTTGCTGGTTCACTGTATAACAATTTTTACATTACTAAGAAGACATTTGGTCATAGATTTCAAATATTTTTCAGTTTGTTTGAAATTTTTGAAATTGGAGTTTTGTTTGGTTATACTTTTGTAAAGGAGAGAAAAGAATACATTATTAAAATTCATAAAGGAGGAGTTGAAAAACAGGTTTGATGCGCTTTTCACATTTTGGAATCAAACCTCCAAGTTGGATTTGAAATTTTTATAACCAAACACTGATTTTGAAATAAAGTGAAAATTTAATTCGGAAAAAAATGAATAATTCTCATGGCCAAACGGGCTCTTCCTGCATAAACCGTTGAGTTCTCATATCAGTGCGGGGATGAAAAATTAGTCTTGAACAATCCTCGTCTCATGAGCTACCTTTTGAATTGAATTAGACAAAATTTCCATTTTCTTATCATAGTATCAGAGTTAGACCCACAATTCATTGGTTACTTGATGTTGCGCTCTCATTTATATTCTCCATGCTACAGATGTCTAGTCCTGTGCTTGCAAGGCCGTCGGGTTTCCACATCGATATGGATTGTGGAGATGAAACATCAATCTCTTTATATGATTTTGAACAATTCTCATCCAAGGTCCATCTTCTTATTATAAACTGCATTACCAATTTCTGCATTACATTTTATCTATAACTAATCTTGCTTAACTTGTTTTCGCCAAACGACCCCTAAGTACTTGAAGAACATTGATTAGTGCATCAAGCTTTTACATTTTTTGTTTCATTTTAACTCTCTTCATAGAGAATGAATACGCCATTAATAAAGCATGCCAAAGTAGAAAAGAGAAAAAGCATGCCAAAGGCAGCTTGTTATAGGTTGAGCACGTCAAAGCTAGGTACTATTACTAAAAAGTGTTTTCTTCTCTTTTTCAACTAGTGAAAATTGTGTTTGGCAGGTGGTTAGCGCTATTCCAGTGTTAGTAATATACAGATTAGTTTTATGCAAGAATTAGTTATATAGGGTTTAGTTATATCCATATATTCATTATTCCACCTTCTATTTTGCATTAAATAATACTATATAGATGCTCTCATATTTTATATATTTATTAATTATATATTAATTTTATACATGAATAACTTATTACCTCCAATCAGCTAACAAAATGATAGTATTACTTATACAGAATTTAACACCTGCATAATCACCTCCAAATCAGCTACCAAATGATTTAACCAACCGGGGAAGCCGCCAACGCGAGCCGCTACAGATGTATTTATTTAAAATACAGCGAGAGACGCGTTAACAAAAGTACAACTATACATAAATAGTGGAAGAAAGATGCCAGCCTAAAATAGCCCACTCTCCCTCTCGCTCTATATCTGAAAGTGTCAATAATCACCACACTTTGCTTTCTATGTTCTTCACACAAATCAACTGAATCTCTTCTTTTTTCTCCTTTGCCGGCTATGTGGAAAATGCGTTCAGTTTTATGGCTGTTGTTGCTTCTTTGTTGCTCAGCTGCATTTGTTGCTGCTCAAAGATCTAGCAATGTTACCTCTAAATGGCTAACACTCAGCGGTAATTTCTTTTTTTCCTGTAATAATTTCCTCAAGTTGAAAAAAATGTGTGAAAGCGTAGGAATTCTTCATTTCTACTCAATCAGCTTAGTGTATGACTTTATAAGCTTACAATATCATCGAAAATTCATATATGAAAGATCTAAATGGAAAACACTAAGCTGTAACTTCGTTTTTCCTTTCTCCTCATAGTCTAAACTTGAAACTCTTACACAATATCTTTGGAAATTCAGATTAGTTGTAAAGGAATCGAAGAGATCATGATAAGTTCTTCGGATGCGTTAATTTATACTAGTATTTTCAGCCATAAATCTGTTAAAACAGTTGTTTAGTAGACTTGAATATTTCAGAAAAATTTCCTATCTCTATATTTTTATAATAATTTCATCAAGTTGAAAAATTATATGAAAGCCATTATTTTTTTCTATTTCTCACCAAAAATTAAGTTTTGATTTTCGGTTGCTTCCCGTGATCTTTAGATTTTGGAGAAACTTGCCAAGATGTTTTCAATATTCGAAAGAAAAAAAAAATGTTTCTTCTTATTTCCCAGTGTAGTTGATGCAACTGTTTGGCAGAAACTCATCCATAAAAAACGGAACTAACTCCTCCGAAAAGGAAAAAAGATAGAAGGAAAATGATGAATAAAATTCTTTAGTTGTCATTGTTGTATTTAGATTAAATCCATCTTTCTGCTTTGCAGGAGATGCACCAAAAGTCATAGCTCGCGGCGGATTTTCTGGGTTACTTCCTGATTCAAGTTTCAATGCCTATATGTTGGCATCAGCAATTAGCTTGGCTGATTGGATTGCTTGGTGTGATGTTCAACTCACAAAAGACGGGGTCGGCATTTGTTTTCCTGATATCAAGCTCGACAATGCTTCTAACATCGATACTCTCTTAGAAAACAAGCAGAGTACCTACTTAGTGAACGGAGTTTCTCAGAAAGGATGGTTTTCTGTAGATTTCAACTTCAAGGATTTGATGCGTGTCATCTGTAAGATTAACTCATGACCTTTTGCATCTTTTACTATATGCTTCAGACTTTATGGTGCTATATATGTGTATGGCTGTTTGGATCAGCAGTTACATTTTGGTTTGGGCAATGGGTTTACACTCCAAAGCAGCCAGTTTTTGCTGTTATATGTAATTGAGAGGCTTATCCACTATTTTTATTTTACTTAATAAACGAATTAATATCAGGGCTTTACTCATTTAGAATTTTAAACGGTGCTTAGCTTCTCTGTCTTCGCTTTCAGTTTTTTTTTTTTGCTGGTCTGACAAGGTGTACAGTCACTCCCCTACCATTATAGTGTATCTGAAGCCAACGTATACCTGCATTTATTTGGTTCTAAAACAATTCTGATATGTTCGAACTGCATGTTGTACCATACGACCATTTCTTTATACATACTCATGCTTCAAAACTTGTTTCTTGCACTCGAATACGGAGGATTGACGGATGAAAAACATAATCTAGGTTTTTGTTAAGTGGAATAACTATGGTCATATCTTTTAAAAGTTTGACTCTGTGATGAAGTGCTAATTGGCAGTCTTTCTGCATCATAATATGCTAGCATTATTTGTATGATATATCTGGTCACAAAATTTTCTCCCCTCCCTGCAACCACTATCTTAATTTTATGTTTAAAATGAAGAATCAAATCACTTTAGAAAATGAGTTGCTCTGTGTATTTCCTTAGGACTAAAAGGGATCATGTCAAATGTAAATGTGATGGCAAAACATGTTGCTCTGTTTATTGTTTATGTGCTTAATGAAAGTTAGCCTCTGGTGATCTGAAGTTCTACTTAAAAGAGATTAATCCTGATGCCTGAAACAGTGAAACAAGGAGTGTATTCACGACCGCCTAGATTTGATGGCACTCCCCAGCAAATTCTTACTGTCCAGGATGTAGCTACCCAAGTCAAACCTCCAGGATTCTGGTTGAATATCCAGGTAGGCCTTTGATTACAGAATGCTTTTAGTAATTAGTTGTTTCCTACTTTCATTTTTTTCGATCTCTAAGAATCTAAAAGGAACAAGGTGATTTTCACACCGTGCATCACTGCATTTGATGTGTGGTATGTTAAATTTGTGTTGGCATAGCTACTAATTGACTCATTCTTCTGCAAATACATTTCCAGCATGATTCCTTCTACAGCCAGCGTAATCTGAGTATGCGAAGCTTTGTTCTTTCCCTAGCTAGAAGTGTCATTGTCAACTATATTTCATCACCTGAGGTGAATTTCCTCCAAAATATCGCATCGCGATTGAATGCAAACGTGACAAAACGTGTTTTCCGGTTTCTCGGCAAGGATGATATCGAGCCATCAACAAATCAAACATATGGTTCTTTAGTAAAGAATCTCACATTTATTAAAACCTTTGCCTCTGGGATTCTTGTTCCCAAACACTATATCTGGCCAGTGGACAGCAGCTTGTACTTGCAGCCACATACTTCAGTCGTTTTGGATGCTCATAAGGAAGGTCTGGAGATTTTTGCAGGCGACATTGTTAATGACGTACCTTTTGCTTATAATTATAGCTATGATCCTGTAGCTGAGTATTTATCGTTTATTGACAACCGTGAGTTCTCGGTGGACGGAGTGCTATCTGACTTCCCAATGACTCCATCTGCATCAATAGGTAAGTGACAATCTAGTTTGATTCTGTCTTGAGAGTGTGCGTGCTAGTATAAGCTTTGTTTACTGCTTTCACACTTTCACTTGTTTCATTCCAGGTGAGTTACATCTGGCTGTCAATCATAATAACTCGTTGAGAAAAGCTTTCAATGCTCCTTTCCAATTTGTATTCTATCATTGCCCTTGAAAAAAGGAAATTTAAGTAATTTAAATTTTTTTGAAGGGTGTAAGGGCATTTGTGTGTTTGGGGGGGGGGGGGGTTCTAAAGGGTTCATAAAGATCTTGGCTACTCCACTCTTAGCCTTGAAGTTTGGTTTTTATGCTCAAATTCTTTCACATCATGCTATCTAAGTCAACCTTTTGGTGTACCTGTTTAAGGGTATTGAGTTATAATGTCTTCCATCAGGTGTATAGGGGCACCGAGAGAGATTTATAAAAATCATGGGCTACTCCTCCTACCTCCTTAAGGTGTCGTGTTGACTGTTTATATTTTTTCCAAGAATTGTATTTTTTATCTGCTTTGCGTTACTCTTAGGGCCTGTTTTGTCAAGCTGTCAAAATCAGCTTATTATGAGAAGTGCAGTTCTAATCAAAAGTGATTTTAAAAAAAAGTTTTTTGCGATAGTAGCAGTTTGTGTTTGACCAGTATTTTCATAAAGTGTTTTTCAGTGTCACGCTACGAAAAAGGATATGCATTTAAGTTGCCTCCTATTAAAGTATGAACCTATTGTTGGAACTCTTTTGCATTTAATGTTGATGTATATTCTGAGTTGTTCGAAAACGCTATGCTTCTTTGATCTGCTTTGTTCTTTGGTACTTATCCTGGTTTCTAAACTTTTCTAATCTTGCAGATTGCTTCTCTCATTTGGGCAAGAATGATAAACCTCAAGGTACGCTGCTGATATGCATGCTTTTCCAGACTGATTTATGTTGTTTTATGTGTTTAGATGTTCTCATTGTAATCTTGAGTCTTGACAATGCACGTTATCTTGCAAAGCTTTCAAATATTCACATTCGGAGATTGAAAGTAAAAGGAACTTATTCACACTTTTGGTTAAAAGTGAATTGAACATGGAGTGAACTAATTTCCTAAAATTTGAAACCTTATATTTGATAAACTTAATTTTCTAAGTAAATGAGCTTTACCCTGTCAAACTTGGCTCACATGCAACATACCACGTTGAACTTTGAAAGACTAAAGCAAAGCTGAGAGTTGAACTTTTCTAGGCAAAATAGCTATTGGTGTTGTTATGGGTTATGTAAGGCTAATCTACCATTTCGTGAACACGGTCCAACAATGTGACCATGGTTCTTGAACTTCCCTAGGATTCAGTTATTGTTAGTTGCCGGAGTTCTATTAAGATTCTTTTACTAATCATTTTTGTCTTCTGCTCTTTGGGGTCATTTGGGTTGACTGCATAACCAAAAATAATCTAAGTACAGAAGTACAACATTTACTTTGTAACATAAAACTCTGCATTGCTAAAGTAATATCTTTGTAACTAATATGACAGAATTTCCAGTAAAAATCTCACACAGATAAAGAATTGGTTTCCAATATTAAACTATGCATGATTAATATTGACATGATTTATCTATTATTTTCCCCTTAGTACAATGTGGAAAAGTATTACATGTATTAGCATTTAGCAATACCTGGATACCAGTATCTAAAGATGAAAAACCTTATATTAGGAATTCCCTGCACAAAAATCTCTGCTATCATTCAGCATATACCAGTTCTGAGATTATTATTCACTGTAAGATATTAACTGTATGATATCCATGCATAACTAGTTCACCAAACGACCAGTTATTGATCCATGTCCTCTCTCTTGTTTTCCCTCTTCCTCCTGTTGGTCTGCAGTAAAGCTTCAGATTATTTCACCTGAAGGAGCAAGTGGTGACTATCCTGGTTGTACAAATTTAGCATATACAAAAGCTGCTTCTGATGGTGCAGATGTTCTTGGATGTCCTGTCCAAATGACAAAAGATGGAATACCCTTCTGCCTCGGTTCGATAAATCTGGTAGACAAGACCACTGCGGCCCAATCGTCATTCAGTACCATTGCTAAAGATATCCCAGAGCTTCAGATAACAAATGGAATACTCACCATCAAACTTACTTGGAGCGATATTCAAAAGCTGAAACGTAAGTTGAAGCAACTGTGAATTTGTAGTGTTAATTATGTGGCTTATCATGATTCACTGCTACTTTTTGCATGCCTCTGCCTCCGTGCAACACCATCTGTATCTAAGTCTCTATAAAAGAAAAAAGGAAGATTGCATGCCTCAAGAACTTTTATTCTTGCCCGCAAATAAGTTACACTCGTATCTTTGCCACAAGTACTTTCATTTGGAGAGACTGTTACACGTTGTAGACAATGAGATGGTTTCTCTTCTGTATCGTTTTTGTTATCTCAATCATTTCTGGAACTTCTTTACTGTCATGCATTTATCTTTTGCACAAATAACACTTTTCAGGGGTTAGGGAATCTAAGTTTTAGGTGCTTATTTTGTAGCTTGTTAATTTGTTTTAAACTGCACATATAAACTCTTAAAAGGGGTAAGCAATATTTTTGGAATTCATCATCCCAGTTCTACTTCCTCAATAAGAAAAGCAGTTCTACTGTATATCCTAATGACTATTATATTGTTTCTGAAATGTGTGAAAGAATTACAAAAACTGGACTTTTGTTTGGCTTTAAATTAGCTTTGTCTTAGTAATAGCCTCTTTAGTCTTTTCCATTTTGACATGCTTTTGTAGCATACCTCTTTCGGCAAGCTCTTTTTTAAGACATGTTTTTAAATTTTCTAGAAACTGTCATTTCTTATCTGAACATTTCCGCAAATGTTCACTCTTTCTTCTAATTATTTTTCATTGCAAGGTTATGCACTACTTCAGTTGAAAT
Source organism: Lycium ferocissimum (assembly GCF_029784015.1). Classification (NCBI taxonomy): domain Eukaryota; kingdom Viridiplantae; phylum Streptophyta; class Magnoliopsida; order Solanales; family Solanaceae; genus Lycium; species Lycium ferocissimum. The sequence goes on along the minus strand of NC_081352.1, from coordinate 33,832,574 downwards.
TTTGAAATACTATTGCTTCAAGCTGCACTTAAACATGCTCTAATGTCTTGCAGCGGCAATATCAAACCCGTATTCAGAGTATAGATTGTATCGGAATCCAGAGGCCAGAAATGATGGGAACTTTATGTCGTTAGCGGACTTCTTGACATTTGCCAAAAATGCTACTTCTGTTTCTGGTGTAATGATAAACATAGAGGTGAGTTTATTCAGTGACAGTTCTACGACCTTATTTTTACCAACATTCTTATGCATCAACTAAGTGTAAGCTTACTTTAGAATCCTAAATGGTTATATCCACTCCTTATCACTTTTCATGCTGAGTGAGAATTCAGTGGCTTCTTATGCTATGTGATTAATTGCGGGGAAAAAGGTCAAACTTCTATCCCATGAAAGAATTTGGAATCAGAAAATGCTTTTGGAAAATGGTATGTTTTCTAAAGGAAAATGGATTCACTTTGTGACTGGTATTTTGAAGGTTGGATACAGGAAGGATACCAATGTATATCATTCCAGCTACCAAGCATCTCCAATTTTTCAGAAATGTTCTCTTTTTTTTTTTTTTTTTTTTTGGGGTCGGGGTGGGGGGGGGGGGGGGGGGGAGGGATTACAACATGGGGATTCGAACCCTCACCACCAAGGTGAAAGTTCAGGTAGCCAACCAATTGAGCTACTAGATCCCTACTCGGAAATGTTCTCTGCAAGTTACAACTGAAGTAATTTTGACTGCTTTCTAAATACCATAATTTCTACCTTCTTAGTAGCAGAAATCAAAATAATTCTGTTTTCATTACTTGAAGGTTATTACCCATTCAGTATACAATGGGTTATAAGAATTTTTTTTAAAAACTCTGACATCTCAAAAAAGAGTTACGAATAGTAGTTAAGTAGCTGGATTTTTTGGTTTATTTTTTGAAAAATCTAATGTTCATGAATATCTTTGCGCCATGGAGGTTTGACCTCCTTGTTCATTACTTGACAATATTCTGGCTCCATGCAGAATGCAGCATACCTGGCAAAGCAGGGATTAGATATAACTGGTGCTGTAATGAACACCTTAAGCAAAGCTGGTTACAACAATCAGACAGCTAAGAAAGTTATGATCCAATCAAATGACAGTTCTGTTCTGGAAGAATTTAAGAAAAATAGTTACGAACTTGTTTATTTGGTTGATGATGATATCGGTGATATTGAGAACTCAACTTTATTGGAGATCAAGACCTTTGCAAAATCTGTTGTCATAACCAAGGAATCTGTCTTCCCCAGGGATGACGCATTTCTCATTGGTCAAACGAATGTTGTGGCGAAGCTGCAGTCAGCAAATCTCCCAGTATATGTACGATTCTTCAACAATGAGTTTGTGTCTCAAGCATGGGACTTTTTCTCAGATTCATCTGCTGAGTTAAACAACCATGTTCTTGGAGCTGGCATTAACGGTGTTATTACAGCCTACCCTGGCACAGCGGTTAGATACCGAAGTAAGTTATTTATATAGCTTTGTTGTTTCTCATACCGTGTTCCAACCCCGACCCCTACTTCCCCCTCTGCCTTTCCTTCCTCTTTTAGTTTCTAGATGCATCGTCCTGACTCTGCACAAACATCATTTGGTATAAATGAATCTCCATCTCCGGTGCAATCTGCTGTATTTGTGTATGCTTTACCAAAGCTTTTGCTTGGTCATATCCGTGTTGTGCATACAAAATGCAAGATTAACTAGATATACTCAATTCTGACATATACCAATTGTTGGGAATGTACAGGGAACCGCTGTTTAGGGTTCAAAGTTTTGCCACCGTATATGAGCCCTGCTCAACCTGGGAGTCTCCTGGGTCTCATGGCTCCTCAGTTTATGCCACCAGCCGAAGCTCCCAACCCGGTACTCACTGAAAGAGATGTGACTGAGCCACCTCTTCCACCTGTTGCAAAGATTAACCCAGCTAGCGACAATGGGTCTACAGCTGCTGGTCCCAATCCTCCTCCAAATGGCCAATCCTCACTTGTTGCTAGCATTCTCATGAGCTCAGTTGCAATTCTTCTTGCAATGATCGTGGTATCTTGATGACCATTTCTGCCTTGGTTGCACCATTTTGTACAATTTGTTTCGGCATCTTACTGATAAAACTTCTGGTAAATTATGGAGTCGCACATGGCGGCTGCAGTAGTCTCCGATCAGCAGCTCGCTTAACATGTAATTGTTTCCTTGTATTTTCCACGTACCAAATTTTCAGCTTTTGTTTATTCTTTTCATTCTTCCTTGTCTCTATTTTTCGTCCCTTTCCTCTCCTTTTTCCATTTGGGGTCAGATTGAGCGGGTGTTGGGGTTAATTGCCTATTTATTGTAAGAATTCTGTATTGGATATAAGCAATGATCAATGTGTAGTTAGTATTTTTCATACACAACCTTTCTGTTCCATTCATGTAACCTGCGATTGCAAATAAATGTTGCAGACCTATTGACTTATGATCTCAATTTTACCCGCCAATCCTCTGTAAAGAGAGAAAAGACTTGGTATAAGATGGTTATTGCGCGTTAAAACTTCAGTGACAAGAAATTTGCAAGCTGAAACATGAACATCAAAAAACAATGTTTGTAAATCCGTGAAGGCTCAAATATGCCATTGAACTATTGGAAAATGGCTCATTTATGTCACTCGTCAACAGTTGGGCTCATTTATGCAATCGAACTATCGGAAATGACTCATTTATGCCACTCGTCGATAGTTTGGCTCATTTATGCCATCGATCTATCGTAAATGACTCATTTATGCCACTCGTCAATAGTTTGGCTCATTTATGCCATCGACCTATTGAAAATGACTCATTTATGCCACTCGTCAATAGTTTGGCTCAGTTATGCCATCTCACGTTACCAAAATTACTCATCCATATCATTTTTCATTTACTCCGATTTTACAATACCAGATTTGGCACGTGGCCTCCAACTAGATTATGGTTGTGGGTGGGTAGCGTGTATGGGTTGGATTTTTTTTATTAATTTGGGATTTAAAATTGAGCTAGTTTAATTAAACGACGTGGACCTCTAATTGGAGGCCACATGTCATATCTGGTATTATAAAACCAGCGTTAATGAAAAATGACATGGATGAGTCATTTTAGTAACGGGCGATGACATATATGAGTCAAACTATTAATGAGTGGCATAAATGAGCCATTTCTGAAAGTTCCATGGCATAAATGAGTCAATACTTCGATGGCATAAATGAGCCAAACTATTGATGAGTGCCATAAATGAGTTATTTTTCAATAGTTCGATGACATATTTGAGCCTTTTCTGTTGGTACATTTATGGTACAGTTACTTGATATAGACATGTTAACTGCTATGCCAGTGTTTCTTTCCATTGGCAATTGAGGATTCCACTGATAATTGCTTACTATTTACATCCAGTCTAAAAAGAAATTTGCGAATTCCTAATGGGAATAAGAGTGATTAGATAACCAAATCGAAGTTGCAACTAACGCAGAAATCTTATAACATAAATAAAACAGTATAGAAGTTTGTCAGCTAAGAAGTTCGTCAGCATAACTACTGGCTTCTTTCTCTTCAGGCAGTAAAGTATGCACTATACATGCTGCATTACTGCTTGCTAAAAGCAGTAAAAAGTTCAGGTGCAATTTTTATTCCACAAGCAGTTACACAAAGAATGAAGGCCCTACTTAGTTTCAGCCACATAATTTGACCAACTCCTCCTGTATGATGTAGGATTAGGATCAGCATTTGGATGTTGATTACTTGCTCATATCTAGCTGCTTCAACCTCAGCTCGATCATATTGATTACCTCGCGTGCTAGACCATTTTGGGTGTCTTCTTGTGTCCAGCAAACCCTTCAGCAAGTTGATTACCGTTTCAGATACCTGCAGTAATTTGGAAAAACAGGGCCTTAGCTCACTAGACCAAATGATGAGGGCACTCTTCCAGGTAACATGCTGGAAGTACACTAGTTTAACATCCATATTTGTTAACTTAAAATGAATTTCTGGCCATCGATACACTTTACATGGTTGAGATAAGTGGTGACGTTCATGCACTCCACCGGCACATCACAAACAACAATGCTAGTTATATCTTTGCTGCAATAGGCTAAGCTGTCAAGATGTAATTTGACGAAGTTAAAGGAGCCGACACTGCACCTACCAAGGTTTTCGGACCAAAATGAAATGTTTCAGGGTTGAGTAGTAGCAAAATGAAAGTGAGGGGGAGTTTTTGGTGAAAAGAGACGGAGAAAAGTATTTTGTCTGCACAATAAGTGGTTGAAAACAAAAAAAAATGATGTTGTCTTGAGCTTGAATTAACAACTGTTGCTTGTGAAAAAAAAGGACAAAAAGAAGAGAGAAAAGACAGAAACATGTTATTTTTGTCAGGCAACTGAAGGAAGGAAAAATAATGGAAGTTTTAAAAGGGTGGAAGGAATTCTTTTTGTGCCATTGTGAAAAAGGGAAATAGATTATTGAGGTAGGTTGGTTTTTGGGTAGAGAAGAAAGGAGGATGTGCTTAAAGTCTAATATATTTAAGACTGCCTAAAGGGAATTGCATCTCACTTGACCAAATAATCCTATCCGTTCCTAAGCCTACATCATAACCAAATGAAAAGTTCTACATGATCTTAGCTCATTAGTTTCCTACATTAGTGGAGAATCACATTGGTGCCAAGCATATGGTATCATCAGGGGCATGAGTTACTTCCTCAAGATTGTGAATGATAGTTGATATGCTTTCCAAATCTAGTCTTCATCGATACATTGCGTGTTGTGTGGGCATATTTTTTTGTTGTGAGGGCATTGTGGATTGGTAAGTTGGTTCTTAATTGCAGGATTGCCCTCGCTGGGGGTTGTCTTTAATGTTTGCCCCTCAAAATGGTGGTCTTTAACTTTTGCCCTTCAGGCTGAAATTCTGCCTTAAGAAAGAATTTGCACATCGGCAGAATTTTGCAACTTCTGCCTTGCGATATATATATATATATATATATTTTTACTGAGTTAGGGTTCGAACCCACAACCTCCTCGGGATATTAGGCGAAGGACAAAACTTAAAGACCACCAATTTAAAGGGCAAAAATTAAACACCACCCCAAATCAAGGGCAATCCGCGAAAAAAAAAAAAAGAAGATAGAATTCAGGAAAAAGTTTGTCTACATCCATAGGTAATTTTTGGTTTATTCTTGCTTTACCTATTGTCTTATTGATTTGTCTACTATCTATGTGGGGTTTTATTTCTTTTTGTTTGCTCAGGACGAACAAAGTCTCAAGTATAGGGTACTAAATAAGCTAAATATATAGAGTTTTCCCGAGTCATTTTGGGTGATTTCGTGCTATACTTGGGTGATTGTATTGAGATTTCACTCATTTGAGCTTGTTCTCGGTGTAGGAAAACTCAAATCTAGGATTAGTCAAAACTTGTAGCACTGATCACAACTTTATCAGTGCACGACCACAGCTATCAACACGCAATCACCGATGAGGATATGTAATAAATCATCAATTAAGCACGTACGAAAAACTTCTTGTGAGTATTTTTCTAACTTAGATTCAAATCATCAATTCATAAGTCTCTTTCTTTTAAATTTATGACCACAATCTTGCTTAATAGTTACAAATAATCTAACAAAATCTAAGGTATACCACTCAAAGATTCATACTAGCATTATTCTCTTGACCATATAGTTAGACAACAAAGTAAACATTTAGTTTCACCCCTTGATATATCAAGCTAAAATTACACAAAACAACAAGAATATTACAACAAATAAAAAAACATGAAAAGCCCAAAATAGTAGCAACAAAGTTAGTAATCAAACTTACAAGAAAATAAAAAGTTACCCAAAACAGCAGAGACCCAATTAATGACCATATTTCTTTCTCAAACGGTCCTTAACAAAGTCATTTCTAGCCTTAGTCCGAGCTTGTTGAGGGGCAATATTGATGTAAGAATAATGTACTCCAAAAGCAAATAAAGCAGCACCACCAAAAAAACATGCCAACGTGGCAGCAAATTTTGAAGGAGATGATGGGTAGCAAAAAACCATTTTGGGGATCGTTGAAAAAGTTACCACAAATGGTAACAACAATTTTATATGAATTATACAACGAATCTCACAAAATCTTGAATATCAGAGTATAAACAGCAATCTTGAATTGAAAGGGAAGCCAAGATTCCAACTTGAAAACTCTTATCACAAGATGGAAATTGGAAATTTGAGAGAGAAAAGGACTGGGTTCAAAATAGTCGCTTAACTCGGTTTTGGTCCTTTAAGTTTTTCATAAGTTAATAAAAATGGTCCCTTAATTATGAGAGTTGGTCAAATATAGTCCCTTAAGTATGCACTTAACAGTTTTGGTCCTTTAAGTTCTCCAAAAGTTCACTTTTAGCCTCCGACAAAATATTCATCGAACTTTGTTTGTTAGATTTGACAAAACTATAAAAAAAAAAAATTAGCGAGAACTCACATTTAGAGGTAAACATTACTAAAGAAAAGACCAAATATTTCGGAACAAACCGGACGGACGACAGTCGATTATAGGAAAAACCTACAAACTTGATAATGTCAGAAAATAGTATTTCGAAACACAAAGATAGACAAACTCTGTCGATTGAAACTGAGGGAGTCCATCAGCTACGTAAAATACACTAGACTCATTTTTACTCAAAACTCGGTATAAAAATAAATACTTTCGATTCTTTTTTTTTTTTTTTTTACAAAAAAGTTTTCGTCCATCGGTTTTTCGCTTGTTTTTAATAGTGATAATTTTTGTAGTTTCTGCTATTTCTAATTTACTTACGTCGGTTTTATCTCAGGGTATTTGGTCTTCTCTTTAGTAATATGTACCTCTAAATGTGAGTTCTCGTTAATTTTTTTTTTTTCATAGTTCTCGACAAATCTAGCAAACAACGTTCGATGAATATTTTATCGAAGACTAAAAGTCCTAACTTTTGGCGGACTTAAAGGACCAAAACTGTTAAATGAATACTTAAGGGACTATTTTTGACCAACCCTCATAGTTAAGGGACCATTTTTGTTAACTTGTGGTAAACTTAAAAGACTAAAACTGTTAAGTGCATAGTTAAGGGACTATTTTGAACCTACTCTCATAGTTGAGGGACCATTTATGTCCTTTTCTCAAATTTGAGAACTCACTATTTAAATGAATACCCAAGATTGTTTGGGCTTTTTGGGTAGGCCCGTTAACCGAAGTTGTTCAAGATCATAGAGAAATAGTCCAGCCCACAACAGCCCAGCCCATTATTCTAGTGTCATATGATTGTGGTTCATTGGCACTTATGTCCTTATTTTGTGCTGGTTGATCCGCTTAACAAACAGCTTTTTCGTGGGCCTAATATATATTTTCGTATCATAATATTCTACGGGTTATGCCTCATGACCTTAAAAAACTTATGCCACTAGGCATAATTCGATTGCTAAAGGGCAAAAATTAAAGACCAGCCTATTTGAAGATACATCGTGCAATTCGGTCATTTGCACTTTTGCTCCTATTTTGTGTTGATCTTTGATTTTTGTGCCTCATAATAAATAACTTTTTCGCGGAACATAAGTTTATATTTTCGCATCATAACGTCTCACAAGTTATACCCACAGATTTAAAAAACGTACGCCCCGCTAGACATAAGTTCGATTTTGAAGGATAAAAATTAAAGACCAGCCCATTTGAAGGGAAAACCGTCCAATTTCTTCGTCAACTGAAGTTGCTCTAGATCATAGAGACATATTCCAGTCCGCAATAGCTCAGCCCATTATTCTTTTGTCATTTTTGATTGTACATGAGGGGATTATTTGCACTGTATGGCCTTATTTGAGGTCACTCTTTAAATTCTGTCTTCCTTAGTTCATTGGCTGAGCTAATGGTGACAGGATATAAAAAATGGATTTGAAAAAGGCTATATGCGCAAATTCCCCAGCTTTCAAGGTCTCCCGCTATACATTTTTGGTGCCGTGGAGCTAGACTAGTGAGCTTTAGTTCCTTCACTAGCTCACCGTCTTTTTGTTTCAACTTTATTTGGTAAATAGACGTAGTAGCCTGTAAAAATTGTCATTATAGCTTCAAAGTTCAAATGGTAGAAACTAGGAAGATTTACAATAGTTGTAGTTAAATAAAACTGTACATAATAACAGTATGCCTTTTGAATCCCCTTTTTCAGTTTTTGTAGTTAAAAGTTGTACAAACCTTGTTGTATTGAAAAATGTAAAAATAAACAACCACTTGTTGCAAGAAAAGGCCTAAAGTTAGAGTAAATCCTAATAATAAGTCTTATAAATCTGGCTACTACAAAAGAAGTTCATAAGCTGAAAGCACATTTACAAGAACCTGACTCCTTTTTTGTTTCTCACAAGACATTTGCACAGTTGAAGAAAAATAATAGGGAAATTTTTGGCCATTTCATAAACAGTTTAGTTCTTGGCAGAATTCAATTCTCATTAGATAAGACTTTATTTAAATCTTCAAATGCTTATGCTATACAGCAAGCAAGTGGCCACAAACTAGAATGTTTCTCTCCCAATTCATCTATGGTAAACAAGAACACAACAGTTATAACTTACAAGTTATATAAAGCTGTTAAGACATAAACAATTTTGACAAATCGTGTTTCTACATCGTATGTGCCTTTGCCTTCTCAATCAATTCTATGCTCTTTCTAATAATCTGAGCAGAGAAAGACAGAAATGTGTTCTTTTTGTATAATTTGTGGAACAATGACATGTATACTAAAGCATTTGCGATTCTCCAGAGCAGGTTCTTCGTCTCTTGTTAAGTTTATACAATTCTTCAGCGTAGTTTTGGGAAATTATATAAGTTGTCTCGAGAGGCCGGTTGGTGACTTGTACAGTTCTCCTGAAGCAGTAGGTGTACCGGGAAACTTATGCAGTTCCCCCGAAAAAAGAGTTCCTTTCGCTTCAAGTTCTGCAATTTCTTACACAACTTGAGCTTTATCCGCCTCGAATTGTTCATCTTCTGCAAACAAACAATGCTCTGTAATTATATATACCACTTCCCATACAGAGATGATACTAGACAATATATTGGTTATTGAAGCAAATTTTGCTACCTTTATCGATCCTGAAGCTTGCAAAGAAACGTAGAAGCTTGCTTCTATTGGCCACGATTATGTTGATAATGTCAGAAGGTTTGTTTCTATTAGCCACGAAAAGCTGTCAACAGAATACAATAACAAGCACAAAGAGGTGAATAGGAGTCATAAATGAACACTAGGTAACGTAATCAAACATCAGAAATGTAACCTTAAACACGTGGAATGCATCGAGCTGAATGTTCTTGCTGGCCTCCTGAAACATGGAAAGACCCACCAACAAAATTGAAGAACAGTAAGTAACAAATACAGCAGCAAGATCGAGTGGTACAACAATGTGTCAAGTCAACATAGTGAAATAATAGGACTTGCAAAAATATTACGTGGACATGAATAGTCAAAAGAAGAGAGTTAATTTCATGACAGAAACCTATATAAAATACACTTTTTATGACTTATATAGCTATATTTTATGATAAGGGTTTGCTTTTGTCATAGCAAAGTCTACCCTCTTAATATCAATTATAATCTTCTAAAAGTTCATGAATCAAATGACGGAAAGGTTATTCCATCTTTGTCTGCTTTGTTACAGGGAGAATTTGTATGATGTCGCAAATTGTTCAAAAGGAAAAATGTTGGTAGAATGACATACCCTCAAAAGATTCATCAAAATCCTTAAATTATCCTTCGAGCTGACATATCGTGTCATTACAGCAGAATTTGAGCGATCAAGCAAAATATCTCCCAAAAGCTGGAAAAATAGATAAAGTGTGGGAAAAGCAGGTGATCTATTAATACACATGAGAGAAACCGCCATCCAGTTAAAATATAACAAAAATTAATTAAACGGGTACAAAGAAGAAGAAAATCATTGAAGCTCTAGTTGAACCACCATCAAATCAACACTTTGACGTCTTTTGAAACGAGAATACAACAAAAAAGTCTTATATACTACTTTACCTTGATAGCTTGTCTTCTGGTAATGTAGTTTGCTGATTCCAAAAGCTTTGCATTAAATTCAGGGAAGAACTAAAACCAAAACAGTGAAGAATATGTTACAGTAGTATGTCGTAGGATAAGGCTGGTGCTCATAAAGAAAACCATATAACCGGCAAATGGGGATCATAACATACCCAATCATAATTTTCAAAGAGGAATTCAGCAACTGTAGACTTATGCCTGGTCATAAGCTCCTGCAGCAAGTGGCAAAAGAAAACGAATGATCAAACTTGAGTAACAATCTGACGAATATTCAGTGGCTGGCGGTAATGATGCATTGCTAATAGAAATGAAACAGTCCAAGAAAGTTTGCCATCAAAGAACTAGTGAAATGAGACTTCAAAAATGTCTCTTTGAAATAGGGCAGCGTTTAAGTCTATTTTACTTTCAGGAAAGCGTCTGAATCCTCCAGATTATATGAAGCTATATCATCTAATACTAACTTGTGAGAAAGAAATTAATATAACATGCAAGTCAAATACTTTTTGCACAGGCCGAACACACAGAGATGCACTTATTATGCAACATGCAAATTTCATCAGCACTAGCAACTTGCCTGCTCCATTTTGATGTTGACAACTGGAGCTTTTTGGTATTTATATATACAAGAAATTCAACAACTTGAAATATGTAGCTATTTCAAAATATTCACCCAACAACTCTATCATAAAAAGTGAAATAAATTAGGTCCACCTCAATATCCCGCAAGCACATGTACCGTCATCTAAACAACTAATAAGAATTGCACTCCCTAATCACCAAAAGAAAGAAGATCTAATATAACTAATAAAATATTTTAGCAAATCATGTACCGGTTTGACATCAGGTTGAGGAGTGCACGGTGCACCACAATAGGACCAGACATCATAAAGAACACAATAGCTGAGTTTAAAGGAACATGCTGAGAGAAAGAGGCGTCATAAGATAATAACCTTAAAGGTCGCTGTAGCATCTGCAGCAACATCAAATTCTGGAATTTGCATGTGGTCGAAAAACTTTTTCATGTGCTCGGACTTCAACACATATCTGCAAATATTTTGACAAATTATGGGAAAACTGCCCATAGACACTGATAAAGCAAACAATATAAAATCAATCAGAGGATAATCACACATTGAACTGAGAAAAGGAAAAAGTATAAGTTGTTGAAACAAAAAGGAAAGAAGCACTCTTATTCATCGGTAAATTAAGAAGAAACATTGGAGTCATTAATAATATTTATTAAAAAAAAAAAAACACTAGTGATAAGAGCAACTTCTAATTAACATAATGACGGGTGTTCTCAAAGCTGCTAACCTTGCAACAACCTGATGTCGAATGCACTCCCTCAACATTGCTCCATAATGCAAAGCAAGACTTGGATCATCATACCTATAACAACAACAGTTAGAACATCTCCTTCTCTGTAATCAACTTCTTTTCCTGACAAGTACAGTAACTTTTTCTATCGGACTGACAAGTACCATGATTGGTAAAGCTAGTATAAATATCTAGCTTACTTATGGGATATACTATGGTGAGAAATAAGACCTTTAGTGAAGGAGATCATACACTAACTAAAAGTACAAAACACATAATGTTCGAAATGTTTTACTTTCAACATACAGATCGTGCTTCAGTTAAAGATCAGGAAGAAGAGAGGACATTACGTCAACCTGATAAGGAAAACAAGGAAAAGGAGAAAAGATAGGATTAGCTTACCCAGATACCAAATGATCCATAAGGTCTGTGTTGGCTTCCAAGTAATCAGAAGCAATCAAGCGCGAATTAACTGGTTGCCTTTGCAGATTGGCAACAATTCGCGTGGCATCTTTTCGGGCCTAAGAAACGAATGATCATTTTGGTAACAAGTTCGGGCAATAGAACAAGGTAAAACATCAGTTAACTAGAGACAATGGATAGCAGAAAGCCTGAGTAGTAAGATCTTGAAGCTTAGCTCTTAAAAAAATCAAATGTACAAATACTCACCTCCAAGTTCAATTTAGGAAGACAAACGATGATAAGACGGAGTGTATTATCTCGAAAAAATTCTTGAGTCAGTTGCGCGCAGGCTTCAACAGCGGGTTCACATTCATTACTTCCATACAAGATGGATTTCATCTCATGTAAAAGAGTATCCAATTCCTGCATCTAAAAAACATTATGTATCATAAGAGACAGAAAAATCCAAATTCTAGGAAAGAACATACACGTGAAGGTAGGCCTAACAACACAACCCCTAACAAAAATATAAATGGACGAACCAGTTCCTCCCATTAAAAAGGAAACACAAGTAGACATAATAAACATGATTCATGTCTAATATCTATGAGACATACTACTTAAATGAAAGGATGTTAAAAAATGAGCATTAAAATTGCTTTTTCCACAATACCAATTGTATCCTCCAATCACTCTCCTCTAATAATTTTCTTACAAAACTATTATATTCAAAGGGTTGGCACCTTTCCTTTCCAAAGAATGTGGATTTGGATTTGATTTTTCACAATCCTTTTATATCTAATCTCAACTATGCTCGAAAAGTCCTTTTAATCCTCTCCAGGGAGATTAACTTGACAAATAAAGCATGATAACATAAGGAGTATATATCAAGAAGTCCCAAATACATTGAAGTTTAACATTTTAAAGCAGATAAGGTATTAACATACCTATGGTAAAAGATAAAAACAATTGTGCAAACCACAAACAATTACTAATTACCCTGCCCCAAGGAAAAAAATGTCAAGCAAGAACCTAAAATGAATACATTTATACATATGCTAAACGAAATAGGAAAGGGAAAAAAAAAAGTATTCAGAAAACAGTTGATCATCACCTTATCGAAACGCTTGGGATCAACATTGTCGTCAAGGGAATCAACAGCCTCGAGCAATAACCTAACACGACGAACAACGTCCGCAGGAAGCTTAGGCTTAGCCTTTGATTTGAAGATGGACTTAACACCGGTGGAACGCAACGCCTTAGTAAACAACTTCTTCAAATTACTCGAAGATCGTTTCACGGACTTAGACCCATTTACCCCATTCGCTAACCCAGCGATTTGGGTCGCCGGAATCGGCATTGTTATTCAAAACAATTGATCCGAATGTGGGGTAGCACAAGAATCCACTTTTTTGCAAATTGAATAAAATGAGGTTAGAGAAAATAACAATGGCAATGCCATTTATGCAAATCTGATGTATGAATGAAGGTTGCGTTTTCTAATATGATTAGGAAATCTTGAAAACATCATATGATAGGAAAAGGAAAAGAAAGATTGTTTATTTTTATTTTTTATTTTTGTTAAGTTAGAGGAGAATTTGGAATGATGTCAGATTCCACATTGAAATTGTGTTACAATCGGAAAAACTCACCAACCTCCTTCTCCTCAAACGATAATCTTTGTACTTTTGCATATATCTGTTTTTCTGCAACTTTTCTTTTTTATTTTTTGGGCCTTTTTTTTATTAAAAAAAAAAAATCTCTTAGATAATACACTTTACTTTTTTAATAAAAGATTAGTAAGTACACTTTAAGTTAAAAAAATCATATTAATATTCTCAGTTAATATTTTTTTCATCTTTTTTTGTTTTGCATTCGAAAATATTAGGAGTAAAACAAAATTACAGCTCGGATCGGATTTTAGATAAATACTTACCCGCATTAGATGCTTATGCTCAACTAATCGTTTTAATCTTAGTTAACTAAAAATAAAAATAAGAATACGTATCACTTAATTAATTATTGTTAGGTGATAAATTTGCGTATAAAAGACACATATCTTGCATTCATTAGTCGAGTATAAATATCAGGTGCAGAATTTAACATGATATAATTACGTACTCTGTTTTAATTTATATGACACTCTTTCTCTTTTGGCTAGTCCCGAAAAAAATGACATATTTTCATATTTGTGCAACAATTAATTTCAAATTTCCTATTTTACTCTTAATTAAATAATTTATGGACAAAAAAATTATACAATCAAAGGTTACAAGTTTCAAAAGACTTTTTTTTTTTCCCTTAAAACTGGGACGGAGAGAGTATTTGTTATTGTTTGACCTATTTTTATTATTATAGAAACATATTCCTTTATTCACTGGATTTTATTTGATAAATGACTTATTGGTTAAGTGAAAGATTTACGACCTGTTCTTATTTTTTTTTTCAGTAGCACACATCCTTATAGTACTACTATTTTTGTTTCCCGTTAAAATCGTTAATAGATAACTGCAACAATCAAATTTTCAATTATTTTTGCACTACACAACCTGATATATATCTGACGGCAGAAATTATATCTACTAGTCTAGGATACCAACCAAGTGCTGGTATATAGAAACCTTAAAAGTTCTAAGTTGGAAGCGAACAAGATAAAAATAAAAATAAAAATGTCAACAGCTTTTGGTCAGACGAGTATTTATAATAAAAAAATTCACCAAATATCTATGAATTTTTTATGACAAGGCCCAAAAAAATCCACAGCCGTTACCTTTTAAGTGCTCACAGAGTAAAAAAAAATACCTATAAATATTAGATAATAAATCCAATTATTATTGAATATAACTTCAAGTTGTTATAAGAACATGTAAACTTCAAATTTTTAATCCACCCGACTACATACTTTTCAAACAAGTTGGTAGTCCTATTCTTGAATGTTACCCTTTCACTTTCAGAAAGGTTGCTCTCTATGGGATAGATTTAAGTATAATTCAACTCGAATCCGTGACCTAGAAACAACTTTACAGTTGCTCCGAGGCTCTCCTTCGATTCAAGCACAAGAACGGAAAGGAAAAAAAATGTATTTGTCTTCACAACATACCCAGTGAAATCCCACAAAGTGAGGTTTGGGGAGACTCGAGTGTCTGCAAATATTACCCCTATATTGAAAGGTAAAGAGACCGTTTCCAGAAGACCCTCAACACAACTCACAAGAACAAGCAATTCAAAGCAGCATTTAAAAAAAAAAATCCATGGCAAAATCCTATGAAAAGTATGTTGAATGTCCCACAAAAACGTCTAAAAAATATGAACATAAGTTAGGGAAAAACTTACCCGCACTGGGCGTATACACCCAACTCAGTTAAGTTAACCATAGATAATAAACTAAGGCTTAAACTCCTATTTTTTAATAAAGTAAAAAATTTAAAACAAGTAGCAAAATTAACGTCACATCAGTTAAGCTAGGGTTGCCGTCATTGGATCAATTTTCTTTGCTCATTCCTCTTCTAGCATTCTCGCCTATTCCGAAGCTTTGCAACATTCTTGGAGCGGGTGGGGATTTCAAATTAAGCTTATTAGGAATAAGGAAATTGGCTTCAAATAGGTGATTCCTTATTAACTTCATACGTAAGTCTATATGCATGTAAGCTATTGTCTATATCTGTTATATTTTAATGAATTATCAAGCATTCTTCTTAATAATCTGAATTAGTTTCAACTATTTGATCATCAAATATTATATACGAATTTTAACCAAACAAGCTAATGTCTCTTTCTCACATCGCTTCCTTTTATTTTCAATTAGTATTAGGTTAGTCTTTTATATTTTATTTCATGAACTTGAGGGAATTTTGATTATTGTTGCATGTATATTTCTCCTTTTCTATGATTATACTTGTTATAAATATTTTTCTCCTTGTTTGAAATATCAGAATGTCAACTTTTGAGAAGGCAAATAATGCTGAGAGTGACGCAGAATTATTAGAAGATATTAGAGCGGAAGATGAGAATGAGAAAAAAAATCAAGAGGAAGTTTCAGAAGATGTCATAATTGAATTAGAAGGGAAAATGAAAAATCAAATTGTTAAAGACGAGAAAGAGGCTTATATGTTATATTGTGAATATGCACATTCCAAAGGTTTCAGTGTACGGAAGGATAAGCAATATTATTTTCAAGGTAGCGAAGTGGTTAGAGAAAAACGTTTCGTATGCTATAGGCATGGGGAAAAAGATGAAAGGCTAAGAAAATCCAGTAAGGTGTCTTGCAATCATATTGACACGCGATCAAAATGTCCTGCAATGATAATCTTTAAGCGTCAAATTCCTAATAGTCCTTTCACGGTGGATAGATTTATTAAAGAGCATAACCATGAGATGGCTTCACCGAAAAAGAGACATTTGCTAAAATCAGCTCGTTCTATAACTAAAGCCAAAAAGCTAGTTATTGAAAATATGGTTAATCTTTGGTATAAAGCCAATCGCAACCTATTCTTACACCGGCGTAAGAAGAAATGGAGGGGTGATGTTTTAGGCTATTCAAAGAAAGATTGTTTTAATTTTATAAACCAGTTGATGAAATCTAAGGTGGAAGCTGGGGATGCTCAAAGTGTTGTTAATGAATTTAATAATAGACAAGCGAGTGAAAGTCTCTTTTATTGGGATGTTCAACTTGATTACGAAGGGCGTGTGGCTAACTTTTTCCGAGAGATGGTCGATCTAGAATTGACTATGAGATTTTTTGGTGATGTCGTTTCTTTTGATACCACATATCGGACAAACAAGTATCGTATGATTTGTGCACCATTTATTGGAATAAATCATCAACGGCGAATATAATTTTTGGTTGTGCTTTTTTATCTGATGAGTCGGCAGAATCTTTCAAATGGTTATTCTCTACATTTTTAAAGTCAATGGGAGGCATTGCCCCGCAAACTATTATAACTGATCAAGCTCAAGGAATGGGAATTGCTATTAGAGAAGTGATGTCTGGAACTAGACATAGACTGTGTCAATGGCACATATCCCAGAATGCCCCATCTCATTTGGGCTCACTTAATAATGATAAAGGTTTTTCTAAACTTTTCAACAAGTGTATGTCAGAATGTGATTCTATTACTGAGTTTGAAGAAACCTGGGAGATGATGCTTACAATGTATAATATAGAAGAACATAAATGGTTGAAGAATCTTTACAATATTCGACACATGTGGTCCACAGCTTTTAATAATGATGTCTTTAGTGCTGGATTGAAAGCCTCATCTCGAAGTGAAAGTACTAATCATGTATTAAACGGGCTTGGTGACTTGAGCACTTATTTGCACATATTTGTCACTAACTATGAGAAAAATGCAGTAAATAAGTGGCGGCTGAGTGAAGAACATGAAGACTTCAACTGTAAACAAGGTAGACCTACTCTTGCTGTAAAAGGTAGTCCAATTTTAGCTCAGGTTTCTATCGTCTACACTCACAAGATTTATAACATGTTTGAGAAAGAGTTTCTCAAAGGAGCCGGGGCATGTTATATTGAGGCACAAGTATATTGTGATGATCAAGTGTCCAAATATGAAGTAAGAATGCATAATTCAACCAAGAATTGGTTTGTGGAGTTGGATTCCACAACTTTACATGTGACATGCACTTGCAAGAAGTTTGAATCTGTGGGTATTTTATGTGCACATTGTCTACTAGTTTTCACTTCTAATAAGGTTAGAGAAATTCAAAATATATTTTGAAGAGATGGACCAAAGATGTGAGGAAAAGAATAAAAGATTTGCCAAGCAAGAGCTGTTCTAGCAATGGAAATTCGGTATCATCTGAGATTGTTTACACTAATAGTGTGATGAAGACTTGTTACAATCTTGTTTATCTTAGCAAATCTAATACAGAGTGTCGAGAAATTTTTCAAAGACATCTCGAAAATGCTTCAGATGAATTGGATGACTATCTAGGCAAATTGGACAACACTACTGTTCATTCTTCAGCAAAAAATGGTAAGAAAAATATAGAAGACAAGGTATTGGATCCTCTGTATGTAAGAGCACCAGGCGTTCGCAAAGAGCGTATTCAAAATCATTGGGAGAAATCCAAAAAGAAAAAAACTACTCAACCGACTCATGGGAGAACTAGTAAGTATTATGTAGGTCTTCATTTGATAATATACTTTTGTAATAATCTAATTAGTTTTGTTTGATTATAGTGAAATCTCAAAAAGTTGATGCACCGCCAATAAAAAGTTTGTTTGAGAACAATGTATACACTCCTCGTCAAGCAACACCGCCTATATCAAGTCAATTTACAAGTTAGTTTTCTTTTATTCTTTTTCATATAAATTTCTTATCTTAAACAATTGTTCTATATTATTAATTTGTCTTTTTTTAAGGATACTGCTTTTGACTTGGATTTGGATGACTCAAATGTCTCAATTTTAACCTTGTTACAAGGTGTTGAGAATACTACACAGGTACTCTCACAACGTTAGGGGTAATATAATTATGATTAATATATTTGAATATTTTTTAATTCGAATTATTTCTTATTTGTGTAGCAATCATCTGCAAGTACATGGAAATCGACGAAACTACAATTGAAGTGTCATATCTTCACGAGAATGATGTGATACTATGATTTTGAGGCATTTGGGCAGGAGAAGCTAGTCCTTTAATTTTTAGATAGTAGTATACTTACACACATTCGTAAAAGATCCTTAATTTCTTTTGTTGGATGGTAAATTTTTTTTTAGAAAACTTTTGATTGGTTCGTTGGTTAAAGCAACCAATAACAACTTATATCTGCTAGTTGAACACAAATTTTTCATTACCGAAATCTTCTTTGTTATTGCAGATTTCTGATTATTATATTTAGGTAGAGTATTTGTCGTCTATCACATCCATACTCTTAAAAGCTATTTTGTGAGGAAACTAGTTGACACGCCTTGATTAGTTTTCGAAATCTGTATGCGGAGTGTAGCTATGGTTTTCTTGGTGGTTCATGGTTCTAATATTTGTTGAACGATATTTAGATATTGTTTTGTATAAGCGTTTTGTAGCCAAGGAAAGATGTTGCAACTTGGCATCTCCTCAATAGGAACACAGAGAGCCTTCAGGCTTTCTGGAATAAGAATCATGTATGAACAACAACAATATTTGTTTATGTATTGTGGGTGTACCATTGAAAATACATATAGTTATGACCTTTGAGATGTAGTTAATTGCTGGCACAAAAGTGTTTGATAAGTTAAAAAAAAAAGTACAGTCAATTACTTATTGTTAAGAAGATAAAAGAAATAGTGTGAGAATATTTTTATATTATTAATTAAGTTTACGTGCAAAAATTTGGTTAACTAGGGTTAAGTACTAATATTTATAGTTAAATAATGTAACAAGTGTCATTTATTTATTAGTTGGGTGTATACACCCGGTGCGGGTAAGTTTTTCCCCATAAGTTATATGTACAACCCTGAAGAACACTAGGGGACGGGTAGAATAGCATAGGCAGAGAGCTAAAAATATGCGAAAATCTTCGTTCAAATTCTCAGTTCATTTGTTTGGTTACAACTTACAACCATATGTTCACTGAACATGAACCCCACATGGACATTGTTGTTGATCTGCTACTTCAACATGTTTGTTAATCTGCCGCTTCCCAGAACAAGAAAATAATAATAATGGAAAACAATTTGACAAAGAATTGTAAGGAAGTGTGTACCAAACCTAATATTTCACATACGAAGGTGCACTTGTGAATTGTTATCTTTCAGCACCATAAAGAATATGCTCTTCAATGAGTTCACCATTTCACAATCAGTACTCCATACTTCCGTGATACGACCGCTCTGATAGTCCATAACCGAGTGGGCTAATAAGTTAGTAGATTCCGAAAACATATTTTACACGATTCTCA
Organism: Lycium ferocissimum; assembly: GCF_029784015.1. Classification (NCBI taxonomy): domain Eukaryota; kingdom Viridiplantae; phylum Streptophyta; class Magnoliopsida; order Solanales; family Solanaceae; genus Lycium; species Lycium ferocissimum. Next base: position 33,812,917 of record NC_081352.1, on the reverse strand, counting down.
GGCTCCAAGTTAAGCCGAACTATTCAAACTGTTAAAGCAGATTTAGCACCCAAGACTCTTCAAAATGCTGCTGAGCTCGTCGATCACGACTGGTGGGTCTGCATGTCCCCCCTGCAAATAAATGGGATGGTACTCCAATCCTTTCCATTGTGCAATCAGAGCAAAATGGGGACGCCTATATTCGCTGCTTATAATTTCTAGTATTACAGCTTTTGGTGCTGCAGAAACAATGTGAGTTAGACCTGCTCCATGAGCACCAACAATTACAGAAGCATCTTGGATTGCTCGAACTTGCTCTTTCATGGACATGTGTGCGAATAATCCGTTAATCACATTTAATTTGCACCCTGTGTGGTTCCCGGCCCAGCTTTTTATGGAATCAAATACTTGTTGTTCATTGCTAAGCCTAGACTGGACCTTTCCACCATGACGTGGATGAGCTAAATAATCCTCACGTCTAACAAAGAGGACATTAGGGCCTGTGGCTGTTCTCGGGATGTTCTGTCTATCCACAGGAAATCCAAAGGCTGCTCTGATCATCTCCCCAAACTCGGATAACCGTGCAGTTTTTTTGTCATCGGGATTTTGCCACAAATCATGGGCAGAAGCTCCACTACAATCTATGTGTTCTGTCAGTCCCTTAAATAGGGCAGTTTCATATCCCAAAGGTGAGAGGATAGCATGGCGGAAACAAACCGGACCACTAAAGTTTTTAGCATAAGTGAGGCTTGAAAACAATGCTCTCCATGTTTCCTCCAATTGTGTCTGATTTTTTTTCCCAAACAAAGAAGAGTAAAAGAAAAAACTATTCAAAAGAATAACATGAAGAAAATGAATTTGAAGATAAAACAAAACACGCCCTCAAAAAAACAATCTTGACACGCCCTCAAAAGAACAATCATGGCTGAGTAAAATTCATGAAACTTAAAGTAATGGAGTGAAAGAGCTTTCTACACATGAAAGTATCTATTGCAGAACTAGGCCTTATGTGAATCCCACAAAAGTATGCAACAAGAAGCAATTTTCAAGACTGGATGTAAGGAAAAAATAAATTGCACCAGAAATGAAATCCTTGCTACCCCCGTTGTTTCAATTTGTTTGTCTTATTTTCCTTTTTAGTCTGTTTCGAAAAGAATGTCTTTTCAATTTGGCACTCTTTCTCAATTTGGCAACTCTTTAATTTCAACATCCGATATGGCATGTTTAAAACCACGAGATTAAAAGGCATCTTGGTACATTATACTTTTAATTTTTGATGACATATATACAAATCTTCAATTTAAGACCACAAGATTCACAAGGCTTATTTATTTTGTTAAACTCCATGCCCAGTCAAACTAACAAACAAATTGAAATGGAGGGAGTAATTTTTTTATAGCAAAAAGCTTTTTTGACCACCAAGAACCATCAACGAAATAGATAGATGTAAATAGAAGTAAGAATGAGCCAATCGCAATAATTAGGTGCTAGGTTAATCATTGTGGTCAGTCAAATAGAAAGCTGAAACAAAGAGAATCTCAGGATTAAATGAACAAATTGACACAAGCATCTCAAGTGCATTGCCAGCTAGAGAACAATTACTGATTTCACTTTCATCCATGACACAGTAAAATGCAGCATGCCATAGTCATTGGTACTTTCAAACATACCTCACAATGGCCATCTACAAAAACCAAATGTGGCCGGCTGGGCAAACCAGTAACTCTAGATGCCGCGTATGCACTATACCAATCAGTAACTGTGTGGAAAAGGTTTGCATACTCAAATCGTGTAATCAAAAGTGATGGCTCCTCAATCCACTGAAATGAAAATTAGAAAAATGACAGCAATGAGCAATGTGAGGCATTGATAACGGAAAGATGGCATGAAGGGCTATAATTTATTTATTAGCACATAAAGAACTGAAAAATGTTCATCTCAGAAATATTTCAAGCATGAGCAACCTAAATCAGCATGTATAAGATCACTTATCATCATTTGCTAGTTCTTTTTTGACTAAAGGATAAGGTGACGTAGCCTAATAGTGCTACATCCTTCATGTATTCCTCTTGTTAGTGCACAATATTACTTCAGATTTTGACTAGACTCTAAATGATACCATAACGAGATTTAAAATTAACTGGTCATATTGGAACTTTGAGTAGATCATAACCAAGTGAAAGCTCCCTATCTCTTTTTGGTATTTTCTCCCGTTTTGGGGACATTGTTAAAGCAAGTTGATAGTCCTCAAAATGCAACAACCAGCTGTGCAAGTAAGCTTCAAAAGGCATTTACTCGCATTAGTTATGAAATTTTTCAGGAACAAAATTAACCAGCTCAGACAGGTTCTACCATATTCCGTTTGTAAAATGGAAATAAATAGATGAAAGGAGAAAACACTCGGCTATAGGATGACAATCCTTCACTCCGGAAGGGTAGGTTCCATACCGACAAGACCTCCTATCCCAGAATCCGCTCATTTCATGGCTTGCTTCATTTTTGCTATAGCTAAATCTGTCTATGGTTCACTTTGTGTATCAATCAAGCAAAGGAATTGAAAAATCAAAATCAGTAAAGGGAAAGGGAAAGCGCGCAAATCAACTTAATTTCTTAATGTTAGACATCAAAAGTTGTAGGATTCATCTTAGATCACATACCCTCGCCATTTGCTTACTTAAGGTAGCTATTCTAAATAATATCCTGACCTTTTCCTTGAATTTGATCTACTTCTTCCTAGACTGGGGAATATAAGTGCAGTTATTCATTCAGTAACAGAACCAAATCCAAAACAGGTCGCAACCCCAAAATTCCAAATACGCCTACAGAAAAACTCTGAAATCTTGACAAATTCTTTAGTAAAACAATCAAAAATGACAACTTTATCTGATCTAATAAATGCAACCCATAATCCAAAAGTTACCTAGCCAGTGTAATCTAGTCCGAATTTTAAGGAATTCTCATTAATGATGCTGATAAACCATATTTATAACACTGAGGTTCTTTCCTAAAGCAGCACTTAGATTCAGACAATCTTCATTAAATAGATCAAACAAAGTAAATTACTGTAATCCATATCGCCAACATTCTCAAAGTTCAAATTTTTAACTACCAGATCAAACAAAGTTCAAAATCTAACCTCAGAACATTGAAATTCATCGACCCCAACCAACCGAATCGAATCAACTAATTCCCTCACTAGTATGCCTCCAAATTGCACCTACCGGTAAGTACTAATTAAAAAACTCTTCATCACCCAATTTTCTTCCTATCATTAACCTCTATTTCAATAGCTCCATTACTCTATTCTACATCTACCAACATTCTCAAAGTTCAAAACTTTAACTAACAGATCAAAACAAAGTACATTACTCTATTCCATATCTGCCAACATTCTCAAAGTTCAAAGCTTTAATGGAAGATCAAACAAAGTACATTACTCTATTCCATAATCTTTAACTACTAGATCAAAACAAAAGTTCAAGAATCTAACCTCAGAACAGTGAAATTCATCGACACCAACCAACCGAATCAAATCAACTAATTCCCTCATAGTATGCCTCGAAATACACCTTCAGGCAAATACTTATTCAAGAACTCTTCATCACCCAATTTCCCCCCAATTTTCTTCCCATCATTAACCAATATCTCAAAAGCTCCATAATCCAAAAGTTAACTAACCGGTGTCATCCAGTCCAGATTTTAAGCATTTCTCTTAATTCTGTAGCTAAACCATATTTATAACACTAAAGATTTTTTCTAAGACAACACTTAGATTAAGACAATCTTCATTGAGTACATCAAACAAAGTCCATTACTCTATTCCATATCTACCAACATTCTCAAAGTTCAAATCTTTAACTACCAGATCAAAACAAAAGTTCAAGAATCTAACCTCAGAACAGTGAAATTCATCAGCACCAACCAACCGAATCGAATCAACTAACTCCCTCATAGTATGCCTCGATATCGCACCTTCAGGTAAATATTTACTCAAGAACTCCTCATCACTCAATTTTTTCCCAATTTTCTTCCTATCATTAACCAATATCTCAAAAGCACCCTCTTTAAAAACAGGTAATTCCTCATCTTCTCCTCTACCGATAACCGTATCCAATTTCTCACCACCACGAGACATCGAAATTCTCTCCGAATTCATCTTTACAGCACCTCCTTCACATATCGAACTCTGCAATGTCTCACTAAAGAAACACCTAAACCACCCTCCACCTAAGCTCCGGCGAAGCTCCGGTGAAGCTCCGTCGAAGCTCCGGTGAAGCGCCGGCGAGTTCTTGAGAAGATCGATTTTTTTACTGAACCCATTTCCAAAGTAACCTTCACAAGATCGATAAGGGGTGTTTGGGTTTTGTGACCAAGGAAGATAGGAAGGTAATATAGGCCATGGTTTGGAATTTTGGTGGTTTTCCGATGGGTAAAAGCGGTTTTCCGATGAAGAAAAGTGGTTTTGGGTGATGGGGGAGTGGTTTTGAGGATATTTTTTGTGACGGAAATGATCTGGGTGTGAAGAGAAGTAGAGATATAGAGTTATTGAATTTAGAGCAAAGAGAGAAACAAGAATTTTTAGCTTTTTTTTGCTCATCATTCTTCTTGTTTCTGTTGTCTTTCTCAGTTTTCGTAGTGTTATATGTTTGGTTGTTGTATTATGTGGTTTTTTCTTGTGCAGATGGTTTAATGAAGTACTTAGTAGTAAATTGTGATTAATTGAGTTTGTAGTTCCAATTTACTGTCAGTTTGTATGCTTATCTATGTTATACAAGGTGATTGAATTCTATTAAAATAGATCTAATCTATTGATGTAATTTTGACCATTGTAGATTGTAGTTTTAGTATTATTTATTGAATTTAATAGTAGACAAAATATGTACTATTCCATGTGTTTCAAAATGGTTATCTGATTTTAATTTGACGCGAAGTTTAAGAAAATAAAGAATGATTTTTGAATCTTGTGTTTTTGAATTAAAAATGTATGTAATATATCAAAATGATCTTTAATCTTGTGATCTTAAACATGTCATGTAAGAGAGATAGAAGAATTTTGAGCTTTTATTTTTTGTTCATCATCCTTTTCTTGTTTTACTCATAGCGGGAGCTTAGTGCACCGGGCTGCCTTTTTTATCCTTTTCTTGTTCTTTCTTTCTTATGTCTCTCGAAGTGGCAATTTTCGTTAGTGTTCTAAGTTTGGTTTACTGTGTGGTTTTCTCATACGTTTGACGAAGTACATAATAGTAAATTGTGATTAATTGAGTTTGTAGATATAATTTATGGGTAAGTTGTATGCTTATATATGTTACAAGGTCATTAAATTTTATTAAAATAGATCTTATCTATTTATGCAATGTGACTATTGTAGATACTATTGAATTTAATAGTGGACAAAATATTATACAATTTGGTGAAAGTTTGTCCAAGTCCGTCCAATAGTTATACCAAGCTAATCTAATGCATGATAATGTGATCTTAACTATTAATGTAATGCGACTATTGAAAGAAAGTAACTATATTATTTATTGAACTTAATACTTAGTAGTCAAAATATGGAGTATATAATTTTGTGAAAGTTTGTCCACGTGACCACGTCTGAAGTTTATACCAAGCTAATTACATGTATGATAGCATTTTACTACTATATAGAAACACGAGTTTCTATACAGTAGTAGTAAGGATCGTCGTCCGGTCCATAAAACAAAAAAAACAAAAAACAAAAAACAAAAAAAAAAGTGTGGTTCCCATATTAAACACCAACCAATATTATAAAAAAAAAAAAAAAGCGGAACCCACCATCTCCAAACTCACGGGAAAAAAAAGCAGACCCTATATTAACAAAATCAAGCAATATAAAAAAAAAAAAAGTGAATCCCATATTAAAAAAATAAACAATGTCAAAAAAAAATTTGCAGACTTTGTATTCGTAGTAAACAATAATATAATAAAGTTTTAGATACGGAGTATAAAATACAATGTTATATTAATCGTGTTTTGAACATATATATATATAAAGAAAAGTGTGGTCCCCATATTAAACACCAACCAATGTTTTAAAAAAAAAACACCAACCAATATTAAAAAAAAAAAAAAAGTAAAAAAAGCGAAACCCACCATCTCCAAACTCACGGAAAAAAAAAGTAGACCCCATATTAACAAAATCAAGCAATATAAAAAAAAAAAGTGAATCCCATATTAAAAAAACAAACAATGTCAAAAAAAAATAAATTGCAGGCTTTGTATTCGTAGTAAACAATAATATAATAAAGTTTTAGATACGGAGTACAAAATACAATGTTATATTAATCGTGTTTTGAACATAGATATATATATATATATATATATATATATATATATATATATATATATAAGATCGTCGTCAAATCCCCACACAAAAAAAAAAAAAAGTGTGGTCCCCATATTAAACACCTACCAATATTAAAAAAAAAAAAAACACCAATCAATATTAAAAAAAAAAAGAAAAGAAAAGAAAAGAAAAGAAGTAAAAAAAGTGGAACCCACCAACTCCAAACTCACGGAAAAGAAAAATAGACCCCATATTAACAAAATCAAGCAATATAAAAAAAAAGTGAATCCCATATTAAAAAAAAAACAATGTCAAAAAAAAAAATATTGCAGACTTTGTATTCGTAGTAAACAATAATATTATAAAGTTTTAGATACGGAGTACAAACTACAATGTTATATTAATCGTGTTTTGAACATAGTGTGTGTGTATATATATATATATATATGCATAAAAAAAGTGCAAATTAATAATGTCAAAAAAAAAACAGTGCACCCCATATTAAAAAATCAAACAATATTCATGTAATTTCCAAAGTATCTCATTAATTCAATAATGATGGATTCTATCACACGTGCGTATCAATCCATTAGTGAAAGCAAATGAAATTGCTTTTCTTCAAAAAAGGTTAAGTAGTCAAACCATACAATTTTCTTTTCTTTTTTTATATTAGCTTTCGAGATCTAATCTAGATATTAAACTGTTGTATTCGCTATTCCGTCATGTCATTTATTTGTTATGTTTACTAAAATAAATATACTTAAAAATATTTATATTTTAAAATAAGATAGAATTTAATTACTTTTTTATTTTTATTCTTACTCTAATAAATGTGAAAAGAGATTAATGTCGTAAAAAAATATCAAATTGAGATCAAATAATGAATAAGGTAAATTAGTCAAATTATAACTCTAATCGACGTTTTCTTAAAAAAATCATGCAAAAGACAACATGACAAGTAATGAGCTAAACCGAGAATATTTACCAAAAATTAAAAAATAGTATTTCTTCGTTTAAATAGAAAATCAATTTCTACTTTGTTTTGTTTTAAACATGTAAAATTAATTTAATAATTTGAATTAGAATTATCAAAATCAAAATTTGATAAAGATAATAAGTATTTTACACCTTTAAATTAATCGAATTAAAATTGAAAGTATCAACCGATGCTTAAATATTCTATTGTTTTATCTCAAAGAGAGAGGAAAATAGTTTCTTTTTAAACAAGTTTTCTCGTTTAAAAAATATTAATAAATTTGTCGATTTTGTATTCATAAAGAAACATTAATATAATAAAGTTTTAGATACGGAGCATAAACTACAATGTTATATTAATCGTGTTTTGAACATAATATATATATATATAATCACTATCCAAACACAACTACATACACATACGATCTATAATCTAAAGCGTTGGGCGTGCGCGAAGATTTTAAAGCATAAATCCGTCTAGTGTATATAAATATTTAACACTAGTACTAGTATCTTTTTTTGGCAAATTAGAGGGTGGGAAGAGAAAAGCCCAAAAAGAAAGAGCATCAGAAAAAATAAAAGAGAAGATGGTGGGACCAAAAGTAAACTTATAGTACTAGTATCCTTTTTTTTTTTTTCTTCCTTTCCTACTTAAACCAAACAAAGAAGAAAATTTCTTTGTACTTTCTCTCTTTTTTTCCTCTAAAAATTCCTAGTTTCCATTTAGTCAAACTCGACTATTAAAATTTCACCATTCCATCCAATTCTCAGTTGCATGTGGTGGGACTCTGACTATAGCAAATAAGGTAAATCAAATAATGCTAATATCTGACCATGCTAATTGCCTACCACCTAAGTTTGTGGAGTAGAAAAAACAACTAATTTTCCCATAAGTACCATTCAACGATCTTTGAGTAGAATAAATGTTCCCACAAAGTAGCATTACAGTGTGCATACCTCTGTGACGTGGCCACGTTATGATTCATACGTATTCTTTTTCCTATTGGGACAAGATAAAAAATATTTATGATGTAACAGTTTGTCATAAATTCATGCTTTGCAAAAACATCATCAATTCGTCACAGTTTTGGGACGAACATAGTCGTCATAAATATTTCGTTACAATTTTTTTTTTTTTTTTTTTTTTTTTTTTGGTGATGTTCTTACTATACGGAAGACACACCTCTAAATACTCAAAAGTGTGACAAAGTGGTTAATAAATTTGGAAATTGACCGTAGGAGACTAAATGTTCAAATTTAGAGGCGAAAAAATGTTGGAATGGTTTTTTCATATTTATCTAAACTTTTTATGAGCAATGTTATTTTGTATTTGTGATGGTAAATTAATTGAGATTCGTATAAGTTAACAACCAAAGAGCTATATACCCTCATAAAGCACTATCAATAATCAATACAAACAAAGAGCTATATACCCTCATAAAGCTTTATATTTAGATAATAAAAAAAACAAATACTAATAGATTCATCCACATTTTCCACATCCAAATTAATTAATTGGCTCAACTTTCCATTTAAAATATGCATAGAAACAAGGAAAAGATAGAAACAACAAAAGAATCAACGATAAAATTCTATCTAATATAGCACACTTTCTCTTTAAATGGACCTTAAAAAACGAGATATGAATTAGTCGAATCTCCGACTTATTAATTAATAACCCAGCTCAACTCTAGCTTGAGATCGCCAATGCCTAGCTTTCTCAAAACCATTACTAAAATTCTCAAAATCTTCAATTGTTTGGTCAATTTCTTCTTGAGTATTCATCACAAAAGGTCCCAATTGTGCTATTGGTTCACCCAGTGGCTCTCCACCTACTAATATAAACCTTAGTATTTTTGTCCCCTTGTTCCATGCCACAAGCCCATCACCAAATCCACTCAAAAGCAACAAATTATGTGAAGATATTGGTGAATTTGTTCTTGAATCTTGGCCAAAAATACCCTCACCTTCTAAAATATATACAAATGAGTTGTATGATTTGGGAATTGGTTGTTGAATTTGAGATCCTGGTTTTAGAGTAAAGTCCAAGTACATTGTTGGAGTTTTTGTGTGTATAGTTGATTTTACTCCTAGTGCTTCCCCTGCAATAACTCTCACTTTTATCCCATCTCTTGTAGCTTCTTCTATGTTCTCACTTGATATTTCTTGATACCTTGGCTGTACCCTGTTATAAACCATTGAAATAATTGGATTATTTTCTTGTAAGAAAATATTGATCTAATATGAGGTATGGTGATTGAACTTTACTCGCTATAACGGTGTGAAGTCGCAAGATTGTATCTTATAGTAGTAAAGTAATTGAATTATGTGTAGTTTGCCTAAAAATTACAAATGACCGAAGGGTCATATTTCCAGCTAAGAAAAAATACAAATGAAAGAGAATAAGAAATTTCATATTGTAAAAAAAATTTGACTGCCTATATTTTGAAAACAAAATGCAATAAAAAAAAAAGTAATAAAAAAAGAGGAAAAAATGATTATCCGACGCTGGAAATTTAGCCTTTCAACCATTTGTATTTTGTGGACAATATACTCCTAGTTCAGTTACTGTGTTAAAGCGAAAAGCAGATAGTTTTGTGATTTGAAGAGTATAGTGAATAAAATTTAGTTAATGATTAAAAAAATTATGTCGTGATTTTTACAGTAGATAAATTCAGTGACAATACTAAAAATCAATCCGAAAGTTCAATTATGTACTGTCACAAAATTTCAAGATTGAAGATTTTTTGTATTCTTACCGGTAACCAGGGGCAAATTTACACCGTAAGTTACGATTTCGGTAGAACTCAGTACTTTTTACTCAAATTTTGTATTTGTGTTAAGAAATTATTTAATATATAGTATAAACTATTTATTCCTATCGCAGTCGTATTGCTATCTTAAAAAACAAAACAAATAAATTTAAATTCTTAAATTCGCACGGCTTATCACTAATACCTATTACGATAAATAGGAACAACAGTATGTTCCAATTAATTAATAGAGAGAGAATAGACTTACATTTTGTGTTGGGAGGATAGATTAATCCACAGTTGTAGACCCTTTTGAGTTCCCTCAGCTGCAGGCATTTCTGAATGAACTACTCCTCTTCCAGTAGTGATCCACTGTAAATCACCTGCTTCAACTGTGCCTTTGTTTCCATCAAAATCTTCATGTGTCAAAGCTCCCTATTGTACAAATAAAATATTAAAACCTTGCTTTAATCTCAACTACTATGATTACTTAATCTAAAAATATTTATAAAAATTATCTACCAAAGTCCTAAACAAGTCCAGAACATGAATGAGACAACAAAACAAAATGTATATGCTTGCATTTATCAATTTGAAGTTCTATGCAATGACGATATAAAAAATATTTACATAATAAAATTTCTTATAAGGTAAGGATTTAAGTTATATCTATTCAGACCATAAGGATTTTTTTATACCATCAATAAATTTTAACTTGTGATAACAAATTAATTATTATTTTAAGTATACTATCGAGAGTTCTATTCGTAATTTAAGTTTGACCTGATTACGTAAATTGTTGCTACACGGTCAGTATAACCTCATAAAATGATAACTAATAGACTATCTTAAGTTAAACTATAGTATAAAAGATTCTTTACATAATAATGTTTACAACTAAAACCCAGCTAAAAAAATAGACAATATTTAGTGAGGGAAACTGATAGTCCCCTAATGAAATTAAAGCCAGCTAAAGAGTTGCCAATGCCATTAGTCATATATAAGCCAACAAATATATTTTTTCTTATTTGACCACGCTATTTGTTTTTCAATAATCTTAAACAAGTAGTAATGTATGTGGTTTTCTTCTAAGTTAGACAAGCACGTCTATTCAACTACTCCTTCAATTTTCTAAAACGTGGAAATCAATTTAATCCTTTACTTTTAATTGAGCAGTCATTGACAATGTACACAAACAGCATGTGAAAGAGACTTATTAAAAATATCTATCATATATAATCATCATTTTATTAGACTTAATTAAAGGGCATAAAGAGGATTGTATATTAAGTACCTGCAACATGTAGGTGACGGTTTCAAAGCCTGTAAAAATTGAGAAATAAGTGATGAGAATCAAAATATATTTGCTGTGAAAATCTGCAAATTTTAGATGAGAAAAAGCAGAATAAATTAAATCATTAGATTGCCAATAGCTACCTCTATGTGGATGATCAGGAAAACCAGCCGGAGCAGAAACTGTATAATTTTAATTAGACAAAAAAAAAAAAAAAAAAAAAAAAAAAAAAAAGATTTTAGGTAATTAAACATATGGATATAGAAAATGGCAAGAAACTGAAGTTAGTTCAAGAATTTAAGCATACCTGAGAATTCATCCAAAACTATGAAAGGATCAAAGTATCTCAACTCAAATCTAAAAGAGGAAATACAAAAGATGTTAATGAGCAAATTAAAGGTACTACCAAAAGTTTAAGAGTGAATGCAGCCTCATTCTACTATATCCAGTTTTTTCGGGGCAGAGCATAAATATACGAGAAAATTAAAAAAAAGTTTTACTATTAAATATTAAAATTTTAACCGGCAATTTCGAAATGTGGGCGGTTCAAGATAATAACTTAAAGATTGAATTCATCAAATTTAAATTTCGAATGTGTTCAGATCAGGAGCGGATTTAGCATATTATATGGGCGGATCCTATATTTGTATTGAAAAATTCAGTAAATATATAAGAAATACGATTTGGGAATCCATTAATAAAGTGTGTTGTTGGTTCAGTGGCAAAGAAGAAACTCTTAAAGCTTTGTTTCTTTTGGTCAAGAGTTCGAATCCTTGGTCACCTGTAGCTTTTTGTTTTATCTCTTTATATTTTTTAATCTGAAATGGGTTGGAAACTACAAGCATCAAATCCTAGATCCGCTTCTGGTTCAGATGAAAACATTGTCCAAAAGTGTAAGAAAAAAATTGAATATACCTTCCAATGCTTCTTCTAACAACAGCTCCAAGGCCTTCCTGTTGAGGCCTTGCCAAAAATTTTCTGGCAATAGAGCGTGGTTCTGTTACAACTGACATTTCTGTCTTGTCTTTGATCTTCAAAACAAATTAAGAAACTTTGTCTTTCTTTGTGAGTTGTTGTTATTTGTGAGGTTTCTCTAGCAACTTATAAAGTGTCAGCTATATATAGTGTGTATGAAGTTAGCAAGTCAAAATATATGAAAGGAAGAGGGAGTTTCCTTGATATGCAATGTTTTCTTTATTCTATTCGAATCTCACGTCAGCATAACGTTTTCATGATGTCCCCCCATTTCTACTTCCCAATTCACATATTCAAACTCTTTTTTTAATAGAAATTTTCGCCAGTTATCCGACAGTTGTTAAAAAAATAGGAACTTTTTAGACTGAAAGTTTAATGAGAAAGTATTAGACTATGAATTAAAATTTTATAGATATTAAATGACAATTTAATATTTTATCCCTCTCAAGCGCTATATTTGCAACTTTTAAAAGTAAGAATAAATCGAAATGGTGATCTAAAACAGAGATATTTGCATTCCCTTGTAATTGGATTTGAGTATACAAGGGGAGAGAATTGATAGTATATATCTGATATAATTACCAGATGACTTCCCAAAGTCTTTATATTTGAATTTCATTATTTTAAAACACTTCTATTTGTCCTATACAGTAAAACTTAATTACATATATATATCCTAGAAGCCAAAAAAATGTCTTATCCTGAAAGGTAGTCTTATCATGTCATCTTTGGATTTATACCAAATTCCTAGCACTGATAAAATCTCACTATTTGGATCATTTGAGTACAATTCTACGTCTCTTTCTGGTTCTCAATAGTGCGTGGTCTTCGTTGAGCAATTGGAAAATGGAAAGGTCGTCTTTCCCCACAATTACCAATTGTATTTGTGTGCTCTTTCTGAATATCTTTGAGGGGGTCCACTCATTTGTTGGTGTCATAAGAACAAAAGCATGACGAGAACACATAATAGCCTTGTAAAATACTCACTCCGTTTCAATTTATATGAACCCATTTGACTGGGCACGACATTTAAGAAAGAGGGAAGACTTTTGAAACTTGTGGTTCAAAATAAGCCTTGAAAATTTGTGTGGCTGTAAATCATTCATAAAGTGAATTTGTTTCTAAATTAGGAAAGAGGTCATTCATTTTGATGCGGACTAAAAAAGAAATAGGTTCAAACAAATTGAAACCGAGGGAATATATGGATTTGGAAGAAACAGGACAACTAGTATTATTAATTAGTCAAATTTGGAATGTATAGTTGGATTACTACAAAAGGTTCTAGTCAAAGAGTGTAATATGAATATGGTCCAATTTCCACATGACATCTTTGGAAAGTTTATTATGTTACCGTTCAAAGTTTAGCAATTGATGATGCAATACCATCGTTATGCTGCCGTACTCCAACAATAGAGCCGAGTCCACTATTTCTTTAAGTTGGAAAAACATAAAATAATATTAAAAATAAACAAGCAAGGTTTCATTTCGACACTTTATATAATCTAAATACTTACCCACACATGATGTTTTTGTACTAAACACTTCATGTCTAAATACTTACCTACACTCAATATTTATACGAAACTAAACAATTTGACCTTAACAGTTAAAAATTAATGTGAAATTACATCTCACTTAATGATTAAGTGATAAATCTGCACATGAAAAACATGTCTTACGTGATTAGGTGTAAATTACTGGTACAGGCAACTTTTGTTTACCTAAAGACTTGTGGGGAAAAGAGCATATATAAACTTGACGCATGTGTTATAAGTCTGTCCCCTCTTACTTTTGGAGCAATACTCTGGTTTTCTTTTTTTAAATTTAATGTGTTGGGACAGATGTTCTAGATTTATGTCCTAACAAACAACACACGAGTGACGTTGTAACTGAAAAGGCTACATCATGGCATGTTTAAAAACGCATTCAAGGATGTGACCAAATACTCTCTACTTATTTGGTTACATATTTGGAGTAGAGATTCTACGCATTTGCCTTAACGTGGAAAATTAAACAACTGGCAGATGTCACACTTGCTTAAAACTCTCCTAGGCATACCAATTATGAAACACCCATTGTTCATGAAGCCTTAATTCCTCTTGGAAGAAGTTTCTTGTTTTTCCTTTTCAATTTAACCATCATGTAATTGAAGTAAATGCATGTTTGAGTCCAACACAGATCAGTTAGCACACTAATTCTAAAGGCATCATTTTTAGGACTAATTACGATTCTCTTCCTAGTAAAAACAGTCATGGTAACTATATAGAAAATATGCCATTTCCAAACTTTTATGGCACAATCCGATAAAGGGTCACGAAATCACTTCACAAATGCTTAAGCTGCTATAAAATTAACCTTTAGACCATAGGAAACCCTGTGATCGCCGTAACTTAATTGAAACTATCTATTGGAAGAGATAAGGATGAAAGTGCAACAAACAAAGATCAATGGGAGGTCTATCTCAACACCAATATTAAAAAACAGTTAATGACATTAGAAAAACCCAGTCATCGAGTAAGACAAGGCTGTTCTCAAAATTCTTTTTTGATAAAGCAGGCCGTTCTCAAAATTCTCAGTTAACCATATGTAAAACAAACTTGAATCTAACTCTGATACAAAAAGTTATCATTCCCTTCCAATGAAGAGTAGTACCGACACTAAAGAAAAAAGGGAAGAACAACCAATCTAATTTGTTCTGAACTTCTGATAATATAAGAAAATGAAGCTGCAACTCTAAGCAGTAGCACCACTGGCACCCTTCCCTTTCTTCTTCTGGAGTTTCTTCATGTAAAACTCGAGTTCCTTACCCTCCAAGATGTAACTGTCAAAGTTCAACGAAAGAAAATGAAAACTGCAAGCAACTAGGAACCGGTCTAATTATTAGTACTTAAACATTTGACCAACGAGATTGATGATTATTTCTGTTTAGGCGAATATAGCATCCATTATTCATTCATTTGGGATTGGCACTTTTCACCAAATTACCATACAGATGAGAAGAGAATTCATACCCATCAGCGCGACCACACTGGCCAGGTCGTGATGAGATTGCAGCCAATAGACGCCCACTAGCAAATTGCTCCTCAATATGTGGGTCAATCTTGCGATCCTGTTGCCTCTTTTCCAGCTTTCTTTGGACATGGTTACTCTTCTTCTCCTCTGGAACAGCCTCAGCCTCCTGTGAATCAATCAGGCATAAATCATCAAAACAGAGAAAGACTCCCATTGTATCTTGGCGTAGCTAAAGCTGCAATCGAATGATAACAGATGCAAGTTCAAGAAAACATTTATTGAAAAGACAGTTTTTTACTTCTTTTGCAAAGACACAGCCTCTTATGATTAAGAATGTCCGTACATATTATCCTCAAGACAGAGGAAGCAACAGAAAACTGATTACGCAAATCATTGGTAAAGACTAAAGAAGATAACGTGTAATGTAGAGCAGAAGCATGGACTTAATAAAGACATTCAAATACCTCTCCTTCTTTCTTGGAAGCAGCAGTCTTCTTCTTGCGACCAACTTCAACTCCATAGTGTTGGAGATACCACTGTTTAAATGGAGCTGCATCAACCTGAACAATTGCACTCTTCACCAGGGTTTGTGTCCTAACCAACTCATTGTTAGAGGCATTATACACCACATCCAACAAACGAGTCTTCCTTGTAACAGCCTCGCTACCCCAAGAGTAATTCCCAGTATCCAACCTCAAAGCACGCCACTTCACATTACCTCCTCGGACTCTTATCCGTCTAACAGTCTTAGCATTAGGCACAAGCTTTGTGTTTGCTGGCTGTCTTCCAAGCTCGTACCTTCACGGGAACAGGAGATACAAATCAATCTCAAAACGTAACCAAAAAAGGACAATTTAGCCATACATATCAATCATTTAACTCAGATATTACCAAGATCTGGGGTCAAGAGAGAGACTTGGACTAAACCAACGGAGGTACACTGGTTATACGTGACTGGCAATTATGAAGAAAGCAAACTATGCTTGCAGCAGAAAAATTAGTCCTTTTTTTAGAACTAAAAATTAGTCATTTTTCTTTCAGTGATATTTTTTGTCAGTTAATTAGAGCACGATATTAGCTCTGGAAAGCGAACAACTTCTAGGCTCTTCTTCGCACTCTTTAAATCAGTTAGATTCATCGAGAAATCAGTCCCTTTTTTCTTATTTTTCTTCTCTTCTTCATTCACAGTTCAACTTTCTTCTTTATTTTAAGCTTTCTCTTCTACATTTTTCCTTCTTCGATCAGCCCATTCATTGAACTAACTCCTTATCATTAGGCAACAAAAAAAGGAATCTCCAAAGCAACTAAATCTTCAAACTTTATCAAAGCTGCTTCCTTCATAAAACTTCCCTCAAGGCAATTGAATTGACAAGTTTCGTCCGCTTCATTAGCCTAAACTCCACATAATTCGATGCATGTAAAATTCAAATTAATAACGCAATAACAAGGCAAAAAAACCTCCAGATCTAACAATCTGGCTAAACACTAAGGGGTCGTTTGGTTGCTGGTTAGAGTTATGCAGTGCTTAGTTATTCATGTATTAGTCAATCCATCTTTTTTTTTTGAAACTGAAAAGAGATATAAAAGTTGATCCATCTTTTATCCTATATAAAATAATGTATAGATTCCCTCATAACTTATAGTACATGTATTAGTTTTTTTTGTTTTGATGACATGGGCTACCCTTCAGGCGCGCACAAGGTAACCCAGCTCCTGTGTCATAGCTCGCAAACCGCACAGGAGAGGTAACCCGCACTAGGCAAGCCCCGTGCGACGAGCTCGACCCAGAAGACAAATCCCCTGCTGTGGTAGGCAGGGGATTTCGAACTTGAGACCTCCATTATGAAAGCCCCATGCTCAACCAACTGAGCCACCCTTGCGGGTTTTTTTTAAGTAGCAGCATAGTACATGTATTAGTTACCTGTGTTTCTAAATCGCAAACCAAATGAATTTTATACATAGCAAAAAGAATGCTAATAAACATAATACTAGTACTTTTGCAGAATTTAATACATGAATAAGTCAGCTCCTAACTAGCAACCAAACGACCCCAATGTCCTTAGACATGCCAAAGTTTGCCGATCCATTAATTTAGTTATATAAAAAAGAAAAGGACTAGCAAATTGTTTAAATAAGAATAATGTTGTACATACTTTCTCTTCTTCCTCCAAGCCTTCTTTTTGCCTCCAGTGGCACGTCTCTTGTGCATAGAATCACGAGAGATACCTATAATACAATATCACATTAAAAATTGCTTCTTTAAGTTCATTTTCTTGATTTTATTAGTACATATAATACAAACAACAATAGAGAAATGCAATGAAATGAATGAATAGATTCTCATTACCCATTGTTGCCGGTTATGGAGGAACCTAGGATTTAGGTTTTCTTGACGGCTCTGCAATCAGGTACAATGTGGTGGGTTTTATCAGCTTATAACTTTATTAAACCCTAGCAACTTCACAATTCCAATCTTGTCCTTACCTTTTTTGATATATTTTGGTCCTTATAGTTTGGTCTATGACTTAGATCCCCTCCTTTTATTTCTTTTCTTGTTTTTGGTTTTCATTAAATGTCCTGTAGCCGTGTTGGAGTCTTGAGTAATTCGAATTTTAGCCGGGTAAGGTATGGTTATAGGGTAGAGCTCTCGATCATGATTTTTCATACTCAAACTTATAATCTTTAATTAAAAATGAACGGATTATCATTTTTTTTAATAATTTAATTTAAGTGATATTATTTGACTTAACATCGTGCTAATACGTTAGTTTGATATAACTTATATTAGAAAATGAATTTCTTTTCATAATAGTGATTGTGTAATTTAGTTTTAGAGAATGTAATTAAACTCAAATAATTACTTGATCAACAAAAAATTGAGGGCCATATAGTGATTATTATTATTAATATTTGTCTATACACTTTTAATTATTTTCAAACCAATTAAAAGTAAATGGATATTAGAACTAATAGATTGCACTAACTACGTTCATAAATCAATTTTCATATTGTTTTCTTCCTAATACAAATAACTCTAGACGATTGAGAATTTTCTTCGAGCGCATTTGCTTAAGGTTCTTTGAAAGTTACCTTATAATTAAATTTGGATATAATCGTGTTTAATTACACTAGTTGATGTATTTGTTTGATTAATCACTTGATCAGCATGAAACCAAATGTATTTGAAGATGATCGGTCACACTCTTAAATTTTTAAGGGGACAAAGAGTTGGTGGTTACTAGTCTGACATTTCAAGTTTTATCTTAGGCATAACACGTGTAGGTACATTAACTTGACATCAACCCACAAGTAAATATTTTAGCTGTGAGAATGTTCATCTAAACATCATTTTATTTGTGCGGATTTCCCTTCTTTTGGGGGTGGTCTTTAATTTTTGCCCCTCAAATTGATAGTCTTTAATATTTGTCCTTTGCTTAACACCCAAAGCTCCTTGGTCAATCCGCCTCGCTTAAAAAAAAAAAAAAAAAAAAAAATTGCGGGCGCGTGTTGGGATTAATGCAGTGTTCACCAATTTATGCTTTAAGACAAACTTTTACCCAAAATTAGGTCTTAAGGCTGAGGTTTGCAAAATTCCACCAATTTTTTTTATTTTATTTTTTTGCCTTAAGGCATAAGTTGGGCTGCGAATCTCAATTTATGCTTTGCGATTTTTTTTTTTTAATTTTTGAGTGAGTGGGAGTTTGAACCTGGAACCAAGAGGCTTGTAGCGAAGGGCAAAATTAAAGACCACCCCCAACTAGGGCTGTTCACGGTTTTAGTTAAAACCAAAATCAAACCGAAAATTTAATCAAACCAAATAAAAAAACCGACATTTGGTTTGGTTTGGTTTGATTTGGTTTTAAATTTTAAAAACCGATAATATTTGGTTTGGTTATGGTTCTATTAAAAAATAACCGAACCAAACCGATAAATTTTATACATAAATTTTATAATTATTTATATGTATAATATTAGTTTGTCATAAATAATTATAAATATTTTATACCTTTTAATCATTAATTTAATTTTTGGTCTACTTATTTCACATGATTGTTTAAGGCCCATATTATTAAGAATATGTCCAAGCCCATGTCTTTAAGTCTTTTAACTCTTTTAAGTGTTAAGTGAACCTACTTAACGACTTACGTTAGAGTTTAATGTCTTTAACTTAAATTTTTAGCCTTTCTTTGTCGACCATTTGATTTTAGGTTGTTTCTTCTTCTTTTTTTTTCGAATTTATACCTTTCTTTTTTCTTGTATGAATGGTTCCTAAACTTGTAATATTTTTCATATGAAAAGGACAGAGGTTGTACATTTGGAGGTTCCTATGAAATACTTGAGCAACATCAAAGATTTGTTGCAACTCAAGCACATGGTAATGCCCTAATACTTCTTCTGTGGGTAATCCTCCTAAAAAGCATAAAAGAGCAACTCCTTGTAGTCGAGACCCTAGCCTTGGGATAATGATAGAAAAACATTGGAAGCTTGGGATCATTACACAAAGTTTTTTTAAATAAAATGGGAGATTAAGGGCAAAATGCAAGTATTGCCCCAAAGTTTGGGATCATTATACAAAGTTTTTTTATTTCATATATTTTCATTTTAATTTTAGGTAGTCTTTATGTTTAATTAATATGTATGTTTGTGACAACAACTAAAAGCTCCTATGCTCTACTTTATTTCCAGGTATGTATATTAAGATGACAAAAATAGTGCCGCCACTACTAACTTAGTTTTTAGCTCTATATGTAATAGTTTAGCAACTTTTGGGTAATCAGTGACTTTGCACTATCACTAATAGTGAAAATGTTTCTATGATGTATGTTCCACCTTAAACTATAAATAAAAGTTATCGTTTGAACAAAAAAAAAGACATGTCTTTTTCAACTTTTTAATGTTTTACTGATAAGTCTCATGGTCACGTTAGTTATAAACTGAAAAATCTAACCAAAACGAACCAAACCGACAATAACCAAACCGGTGGTTATTATTTTATTTGGTTTGGTTATGGTTTTAGACATTTAAAAACCGACTAAATTGATTTGGTTATAGTTTTAATCAATAACCGACCCAAACCGAACCATAAACACCCCTACCCCCAGCGAAGGACAATCCTCCAAATTGCCCTCGATCTAGACATCTCAACTTGATTTAAGTTGGCCGCATAAACATCTTAATTTTGAAAATGCACATCTAGACACAGGTAAATTTAAGTTGTATAAATGCGCATTTTCAAAGTTGGGGTGTTTCCATAGCTAACTTAGGGTGTGTTCGGTATGGAGGAAAATGTATTCTTGGAAAATAAGTGAATTTCTTGGAAATGTCAAGTGTGGACTTTTTCTCCCTACTTTGATTAAGGAAGTCATTTTCCCTATTTTGAATGAACTTATTTTCTAATAGAAAATATTTTTCAAAATTTTTGACCAAATGAATATGAGAAAATTGGAAAACATTTTCCGGCACACCGAACACACCCTTAAACCCAGTTGAGGTGTTTAGATGTGCATTCTCAAAGTTGAGATATTTACTTGCCAATTAAAACCAAGTTAAGTTGCTTATATATGTATTATGCATTTATCTTATGTACGCATATATTTATGGATAAAGGGTCACAAATGCCCCTCTACTTTGGAAAAAAGGCTAAAAATATCTTCTATTAAGAATTTGAATAAAAAATATCCCTCGCGTCATTAAAGTTTTCAGATATATCCCTGTTTTAACAAAAATTCTCAAATTCTCCAAAATAACCTGATTTTATTTTTTAAACCCGTCTAGAATATACTTGGATCGCTAAATTCATACTAGAAAATAAGCCATAATTACAACTTCGTGTATCAAATCAATGAATAAGTCAAGCCAGTCAGAATGAAAAATCAAATTGTTGGCTCTATGATCGCATGGGTATTTTTATTTAGTTGGGTCGGGTTTAGATGAAGCGGGTTTAAAAAATGAAATCGGGTCATTTTGGGAAATTTAGGGATTTCCGTTAAGACAAAGATATATTTGAAAACTTTAATGACAGGAGGGATATTTTTTACCTAAATTCATAACGAGAATATTTTAAACCATTTTTCCAAGGTAGAGAGGTAACTTTTACTCTTTTCCCTATATTTCTCAAACATTAACTTTTGTTTTACATATTTATCTGCAATAAGTTAATTTTAATTTTTATCACTAAATTTTACTTGAAATAAAACTCTTATTATTACAAATTTACACTTATATACAATAAAACAAAAAATATGATACATTCAAATTAGACCTCCTCCCCCTATTTCTATGCAAGAGCTCAGTACCATACGAGCATCTTGGAAATGGGGTTTGCTGCAGTTAATCCCACTTCAATGGTTCTAAGAAGCTTTCATCAGAAAGACTTAATTTTGGGTTCTTCAATGCGAAAAGAAACATGGGGTTTTAATATTTATTCGCCGAAGCTCAAGTACCAATCAAGAAAGTCATTTTGCTGCAATAATGAATCAATTGATTTTGAAGAAAGAACAAGTCCTAATGAGGTAAGTTAATTTTGAGACCCCATTTCTTGTTATTCTGTTTGTGGTTGTTTTAACTGTCTACTTAGCTGCTGCATATGCTTCATTTCTTTGCAATTTTGTGTAAATTAAATTAAATATTGGATGAAGTTTCCTTCCTTTAGTACTAGTAGTCGCAGTTCTGCTCTATAGTTTATTGTCCTTTGATTCCTGCTAATAGCTGTTGTTTCTTGTGCTTCAGTTATCTTACTAATATGTGGCAGCTACTGCTCCTTTTTTTTTTTTTTTTTTTTTCAGACTGCTTTATCATGGCTTTTTTACTTTCGTTAGCTTCATTTTCATACTGCTTTTAAACTGCTTGTCCTTATCTGATCTTGTTTGTCATGTTTTCCCTTGAGCCGAGGGTCTTTCGGAAACAAGAAGGTAAGGGTAAGGTCTGCCTACACTTTACCCTCCCCAGACCCCACATTATGAGATTTCACTAGGTATGTTGTAGTTGTTGTTGAATTGGATGAAGTTTCCAACTTGTAGAAACGTAAAAAGAAAAAATTCCAACTTTGGATGTTTTATGTCCTGTTATATTAAGCTCAAGTACCAATCAAGAAAGTCATTTTGCTGCAACAATGAATCAATTGATTTTAAAGAAAGAACACGTCCTAATGAGATAAAAATTAAGAACCCATTTCTTGTTCTTCTGTTTGGGTTTGTTTTAGTTATCTACTTAGCTGCTGCATCTGCTTCATTTCTTTGCAATTTGTGTAAATTAAATTAAATATTGGGTGAAGTTTCCAACTTGTAGAAATGTAAAAGGAAAAAATCCCAACTTTGGGTGTTTTATGTCCTGTTATATTAAGCTCAAGTACCAATCAAGAATGTCATTTTGCTGCAAGAATGTATCAATTGATTTTGAAGAAAGAAAAAGTCCTAGTGGGGTAAAATTTTAAGACCTCATTTCTTGTTTCTTCTGTTTGGGTTGGTCTTAGTTGTCTGCTTAGCTGCTGCAAATGCTTAGTTTCGTCGCAATTTGTGTAAATTAAAAGTAAAATTGGGTGAAAGTTTCCAGTTTTGGAACTTGTCAAAACGTATGAAGAACAAAAATTCCAACTTAGTTATCTTGCTGCACATGCTTCAGTTCTTCGCAATTTGTGTAAATTTAGGTAAAAAATTGGGTGAAGTTTCCAACTTTGGAACTTGTCAAAACATGAAAAGAAAAAATTCCATCTTAGTTATCTATATAGCTGCTGCAAATGCTTCATTTCATTGCAATTTGTGTAAATTTAA
Organism: Lycium ferocissimum; assembly: GCF_029784015.1. Classification (NCBI taxonomy): domain Eukaryota; kingdom Viridiplantae; phylum Streptophyta; class Magnoliopsida; order Solanales; family Solanaceae; genus Lycium; species Lycium ferocissimum. The sequence continues at coordinate 33,789,853 of NC_081352.1, read as the reverse complement.
GTAAAAATTGGGTGAAAGTTCCCAGCTTTGGAACTTGTCGAAACTTGAAAAAAGAAAAAATTCCAAAACAGTTATTATTTAGCTGCTGCATATGCTTCATTTCATCGCAGTTTGTGTATATTTAAGTAAAAATTGGGTGAAAGTTTCCATCTTTGGAACTTGTCAAAACGTGAAAAGGAAAAATTCCATCTTAGTTATCTATTTAGCTGCTGTGTATGCTTCATTTGGTCGCATTTTGTGTAAATTTAAGTACATATTGAGTGAAGTTTTCAACTTTGGAACTTGTCCAAATGAAAAAGGAAAAATTCTTACTCGGTTATCTAGTTAGCTGCTGCATATGCTTCATTTTGTCGCATTTTGTGTAAATTTAAGTAAAAATTGGGTGAAGTTTCCAACTTTGTAACTTGTCAAAACGATTTTTTTTTTTGTGTAACTTTGGATGTTGTATGTCCTCTTAGATTAGAGTGAAGATAGAATTTGGCATTAAATTTTCGAATTTGAGGACAGTATGATATCATTTTACACAAAGATGCTGACTCAGGATTTTGAAGTGGGAAATATATATGTTTATATTCAATTCTGGCTCTTATTGCTGTTTGAGAATCCTGAACACAAGAGGCTATGTGCTTGTTGCCTTGGAGAAAACAAAGAACAGTAAATCATTATCTGAGATTTCATTTTCAAGATGTAGGTTGATGCTACAATTTTAGATCAGTGAATTTGTTTTCTACATTTCATCATTCCTTGATGTAATTCTCTTCCACCTTCTTCCACCTTGTCCAAATAGAAGTAGCAAGCAGTACAAGGTTGAGTATGCATGTGATGACTGATATGTCATTTTAGATGGCTTGAGAATTTTGAGTCTTTACTATAGTGATAGGGTCTATTTTACAAGTAGTTTCAAGTATCTTGGGTCTATTTTACAAGGCAGTGGGGAGATTGACGATGATGTCACACATCGTATTAGGGGTGATGGATGAAATGAGGCTTGCTTCCGAGTGCTATGTGATAAAGGTGCCACCACAACTTGCGGGCAAGTTACAAAGTGGTGGTCGACCGACTATGTTATATGGGGCGGAGTGTTGGCGCGATTCAGATCTCTCACGTTCGAAAAGATGAAAGTTGCGAGATGAGAATGTTGAGATGGATGTGTGGGCACACCAGAGGACAGATTAGGAATGAGGCTATCCGGACAAGGTAGAGTGGCCTCGGTGGAAGCAAGATGCGAGAAACGAGACCGAGATGGTTTGGACATGTGAAGAGAGAGACACGGATGCCCAGAGTGCGGGAGACGTGAGAGGTTGGCCATGAATGGTTTCGAAGAGGTAGGGGTAGGCCGGTATTGGGGAGAGGTGATTAGACGATATGGCGCAGCGATTACCGAGGGACATGACCTTAGATAGTGAGGTATGGAGGACTCGGATTAGGGTGTAAGGCTCAGTAGATAGTAACGTTTATCCTTTCATATTAGTAGTCACATTATCGCGATATAAGTTCTTGTGCTTTGATTTCCTCGCTACTATTTGTTATCCCGTATTTTGATTGTCTTATTTTATCCGTGATAGCTAATCGCTACCTTACAAATCGTTGCTTCATCATGGCTTAGTCGCTTTAGTGATTTGCATTTCCATATCGCTTTGAATCTCTTGGCCTTATCTCGACCTCTTTTTTATGCTTTTATGCTTTCTATTGAGCCGAGGGTCTTTCGTAAACAGCCGTCCTACCTTGGTAGGAGTCGTCTCCGCGTACACTCTACCCTCCCCAGACCTCACGTTGTGGGATTTCACTGGGTTGTTGTTGTTGTTGTTGTTGTACTATAGTGATAGGCAGGGAGGATATCTCAACTCTGAAGGGCTTTGTAGTAAGGTCATCCCTCTTATGTTGTAAAAGGGAAATGCGAATCTGAGACATCTAGATGTTTAAGCAATTGCTTCAGTGTCAGCATAGAAAAAATAATAGCTGTCTTGCTAGAGCAAAAAAGCTAATATTATACTCCTAAGCATTACTTTAATGCATAACTTCCATGTTAAGGTTATACCATTTAATGATATTTATAATGAGTAAAAACTATGGATTGCTTCAAAGGAAGGCATATAGGTTGACAGCGGTGAACTAGATAGTATATGCTAAGCAACTAGGGAGAAGTGTAACGGTTGAAATTTGTTCAAACTAGCATACTGGAAGATCAATAAGCTAAAATGACCTTAGGCTTCACAACTGTCCAGATTGGGTCTCCTATTTTTCTCAATTTCCAAAGAATGCTTCTTTTTCTGACAATGACAAAGGGAATCTGGAAAATTTCAATGTGAAACACCACTATGAGCTCCCTATATAAATTTGTTCCGAGATTAGCGAAATTCTCTCTTCTTTTCCCTCAGTTATTATATGAAGATACATAATGCAGCTCACTTTGGACTAAATAATTGACAAGTGCTATATCACGACAAGCAGATATAAGTTGTGTATATCTAATCCATTCTTTCATTAGTTTATTCTGCCCTTAGCAACCCCATTCCATATGTGATGATAAATTTTAATTAAAAATAAACCATGCCAGAAAAATAAAAGATTAAAGTATAAGGAAAAAATATTGAGGTGCAAGTGGTCAAATTGCTGTGATTTGCATCCTTTTTTTCTGGGGCAGTGTCAATATAATAACTTTTAGGGAAAAGGGTCAAAAATACCCCTCTACTTTGGAAAAAGGGCTAAAAATATCCTCCGAACTTATTTTGGGTCAAAAATACCCCTCTCATCCTTAAAGTTTTCAAATATACCCCTGTCTTGAATGAAATTATCTTCCAAAATAACCCGAAATCATTATTTAAACACGTTCCATCATTTAAACCCCATCCAACTAAATAATAACCCATAAGATCCCCTTATTCTCTCAATTCCCTCAAACTTCAAACCTACGTATTGGGGGAATAGGGGGATCTTATGGGTTATTATTTAGTTGGGTCGGGTTTAAATGATGGAGCGGGTTTCAAAAATGATTTCGGGTTATTTTGGGAGATAATTTCCGTCAAGACAAGGGTATATTTGAAAACTTTAAGGATGGGAGGGGTATTTTTGACCCAAAATAAGTTTGGAGGATATTTTTAGCCCTTTTTCCAAAGTAGAGGGGTATTTTTGACCCTTTTCCCTAACTTTTAATTTCGCTACACAAACTTCATAAGTAAGGATTCTTTGTAATTCTTCTAGCATAAGTGCTAAGGACATGCAGATAAACCAAAAAGATGGCTTGCTTGCTAAGAATAGCTGTGTGATATAACAGCCCATTTGATTTTCGGCTCAAAAGAAACTGATACTCTTATTACCTATCTTTCTTTATCACTTGCTGATGTATGAAGCTTAACAGCTGAATATCTCAGCATGGACAATGATTCATTAGACTTGAGAACCTGTATGAAAAGCTATGCACCATGTCTATATTTAACCAATCAGCGGTGGAAACTTGAGAGTCCTGTGCTTACAAGTGATGTAGCAGAATTCGTCAGCAATGCGTTCCTTTCCATTGGAGAAACAACTACTGCAGAAATTACCAAGCAAAATTCTAATGTCCCCGCCCTCTCTTTCAATCGGCAGTAGGTTAGCCACACATTTTAGCTATAGCAATCAGTTGCTAAATTATGTTTGGTTACTTTCAATGACATTTACTCTATGTGAATTGTTAAATATCTGAGTTTTTAACGCACAGTTTTCTGTATCTGATTGCCTTGATATATGATTTGTGGATGAGGAGAATGAGAGGGATTCACATCTCTTTCAGATGTATTGCTTAAAATTTCACACATTACTTTTACTGCATCTTGGTTACCCAACATACCTAGTTTTAAAGTTTTCCTAAAGTAACAATCTATTGAAAATGCAGGTCAAGAAAGAGATTGAGCAATGCTATGAATTAATACGCAGGCTTGGTCGGGGTATTGTGTATTTGGGATCTTCAAGGATGGGCCCTGGACATCCTCACTATGATAAAACCTTTGAATTGGGGAGCAAGGTTAGTCAACTTTCTCCAAGTTTAGGACTAAAGAAATAGAAAAGGAAAGAATAAACACGAAGGAGAATAAGAAAAGAAAGCTATGTTGCTCGGACTCTTCAAAAATGTCAACGGGTGTGTGTCGGATTCTCCAAAAGTAGGGCAATTATGGAGGATCCACACGGGTGCGGCAACACTTTTGTGGAGTCCGAGCAACATAGAAAAAGGTGAGCTTGTATCTAAAGATAAATACTATTTGAGAGGAATGTACAAGCTTTACTACATTGTAGTTTCGAAAGATTTCTTCGTCAGCTTGGTTTTGTAAATACTGCTTGTTCGGCAGATTGCAGACCTCTTAGATTGTACAACTTGGTCAGGGGCTGGGCCGGGCTTAATGGATGCTGCCACGCAAGGTGCTCTACAAGCAGGGAAGCCCGTTGGCGGGTTCAAGATAGGTAGAGAAGCAGGGGAATGGACGGCTACAAATTTTCACTCATACTTACCATCAGAAAGTTATCTTACATGCAGGTAAGGACAACATCAAATGCATAATTTTTCTTATGTTCTTATGGGTCGTTTGGTTGCTGGTTAGGAAGTGAATTACTCATGTAATAAACTAGCATCGTGTTTGGTAACATTTTAATCGTTATGTATAAAATTAGGCATACAAAGTACGGTGTTTGGTTACTAGCTTATAATCCCGCATAACTTATACATGTTAAAGTTATGAGGAACTCAAGTATTATTTTATGCAGGGTAGAAGATGGAGTAACTAATACATGAATAACTAAATTCTGCATGACTCCTGCATAAAATTATATACTTGAGTTCCTCATAACTTATACATGTATTCGTTATGCGGGATTATAAGCTGGTAACCAAACACCGTACTTGGTATGCCGAACTTTATACATAACGATTAAAATGTTACCAAACACGATGCTAGTTTATTACATGAGTAATTCACTTCCTAACCAGCAACCAAACGACCCCTTGTAGCTTCTTGTGTTCATCAATTGTATTATACTCAGATTTTTCTCCGCAAGGAAACACGGGTTAGTGGATGCTGTTGTGAGATGTCGAAGCTCAGAAAGGACAGCTGTTGTTGCACTTCCGGGAGGAATTGGTACCCTCGACGAGGTTTTTGAGATCATGGCTTTGATTCAGCTTGAACGGATTGGATCTCTACTTCCTGTTCCCTTGCTTCTAATGAACTACGACTCATTTTATTCCAATTTGCTGGAGTTCCTCAATGATTGTGAGAAGTGGGGGACTGTGTCTAAGGGTGAGGTTGCATCATTGTGGAAAGTTTGTAACAACAACTCTGAAGCTTTGGATTACTTGGCTGAATTTTATGGTCTCTCTCCTATAGAGATCAGTAGAAAAGATTCTGAATCATCAGAATATAGAAGTGTATCTTGACAGTTATCATCCATCAGCTATGGGAAAAAGTTCAAGCTTTTTTGTTTCATCAGCACTTCCTACTTCTTTTTCTGCCCTCTTTGGTTGCCATTTCTGGTCATGCTGTAACATGTCTTTTTACTGAAGTTGAACATACATCCTGAGATCAACATTAAACCAAAGTGCGGAGTGTGACTTTCTTCTAACCATAAAATGCTAGTAGGAAACTCAATTCAGTTACCATCACAGGTACATTTACGGGTCGTTTGGTTCGTTATGTAGGTATGAATACTAAGGATCATATTATTGAGACTATTAATTACCTGATTTTTAGTACACATACGTTTAATTTATTGGAGGACTAGTGGCTATTTATGCTCGCCGTGTTCTTTATATGGACATCCAAGGGCAGGCGTTCATTCCCTTGACTCATATTGATGAGAATTTGACTCTCAAAACTTAAATAAAGGGTTGCTAAATTAGCATATCTCTTGCATGTACCAATTGAAGTATTTTGAAAAGAGGAGTGAAACCATTCGACGGAGTTGAAAAAGATTTCACTAATGTCACCTACTTTAATCTTCTCTTCTTCTCCTCGTATATATAGCAAATAGAATAAGCCATTTTAGGGGCAAGGGCCGTTAGCAAGAATGAATTTGAATCAATCAAGTATTAATACACTAATTATAGTAGATCTGAGTGCCTAGCATGAAAAAGCCATAGTATAATTTCTCATGATTGAAAAGAAAAGAGCCTGTTATTGATGTAGAGTTATCCGATATTCCCGAAGCTAAAAATAATTGATTTATCGCAGCTCGCAAACCTAATTACTTCGATTAAACTTGACGGCTTAACTTTTATAGGGAGTAAACTTTTTATACATTATTAGGTTGGTTAGAGCCATGTATATGACACAAGAGGGGGTTGCTCCTGGTGGAAGGGATTAAAAACAAAAAGTCTATATAATTCTCAGCAGTAAGTATGAGTTAGTATTTGAACCGGAGAGTAAGTAACTTGTGACAAATTTAAACAACATTTTTTTTTTTAACAGTTAGTGGATAAAATCAAAAACCTAAACTTGTGTCACGGGTAAGTAATGTTTGCTCAATGGTATCAACAGATAGATTGGAGGGTCGAGTCATGTGAAAAATTAATTGGAATAAAAAACAAGCTTGCGTATGACTCAACTTTAATACTAACAACAAAAGTTAATCAAGAAATGAAATCCAACGATATCAAGTATCATCATCAAATTAAAAACAAGATATACATGCTTTCACTCATGCTCTATTTTCACTAATAATTATTAGCAAAAACAAAAAAATATAGCATAACAATTCATAACCATCAACTGTGTATCACATCAAACAGCAACCGGAGACACCTTCATCAGCCGCTGACGCCACCGTAGCCCGACGGCGGCGTTCCCGTGCCTGTGCTGCTACGGTGCATTCATATTTGGTGTCATTATCTAAATATTGGAATTTTTTCTTGGAGCTTTGCTTTAATTGAGGATTAATATCTCCGTAATGAAGATATCGACCATCTAATTGTCCTCCATAATAATATCCTAATTGTCCATAATAATCAGATTGATTAATAAAAAGATTGCTTGAACATTCACCAAATTGAAACCGATATAATTCTGCTTTTTTCCCTGCTTTTGCTAGCCTTTTTAGAAGTACTTTTGGATCAATATTTCCTGACACTTCAATCATCCCATCTCCATTCATTCTACAATTTGTGATACCTGAAACAAAATAAAGAACAAAAACATGAAAGGAAATATAAAAAATATCACCCGAGGCAAATCATAATTTCAATTTGACCCTATATATATTGATATTTCGTGGTTCCATCCGTCTCTGTGTGGACGAATTTAAGGTACATGCACTAACAACATAAAAAACTATAACAAATAGTTACCATATTTTCCAGATTATCATTTCAAGTTACATACTGTTAGAGGTCAACTTAACGTTATGATGTAAAAAATCCATACCATGTCCGTGCGTAGAGCTTAAACTCGAAGAAGAATATCGAAAATGTGCTATTAAAACATAAATAGAAAAAGAAGTGTAAATTTACCGTAAACATTTTTGAAGACTTTGGCCACGGTTTTTTGCCATCCTGAAGTGCGATTATTCACCCTCAAAATGCAAGTCTGTTTAAAGGTTTAACATTGAAAGAGTGAAAAAAAAAAAAAAAAAAAACAAATAAAAGAAAATGAACATAAAAATGAGGGAAAAAAGACTTTTTTTTTTTTTTTTTTTTTTGTGTATTTACCATGAATGGATAACTTTGCATCATGAATTGAAGTTCCGTTGTAGAGAAAGACATTGTATTGATGATACATAAACACTCAAATGATGAAGATTAGCTAGTGTTGTTTGTAAGAGAAAGCAAGAATATTGGAAGATATTTATAAGACAATAGCATTATCATTCTTTAAAGGAAATAAGATTTGGGATTTTCTCTTTAAATGGAAATAAGATTTGGGATTTTCTTTATCCACATAACTAAATAATTTCCAAGATTCGTATAGAAAAACATTGAATATACAACCAGACATTTCGTGAGAGTATAAAATATACTATCTAAAAAGTATGAATAAGGACTAGAACGTATTTCGTGAGAGTATAAAATATACTATCTAAAAAGTATGAATAAGGACTAAAACGTAAATAACTCTGTACAATATCTTTTTTTAATTATCGGGTATCCAAAACATCATGACCCGACATATTAAAAGAGTCGCACCATGTTGGCCGACTAAAGAGATCATAAAGCGCTTCCTACCAAAAAGTTAACCATTCCAACTACTTGAACCCGACCAAGCTACTTTTAAACCAATTACAACAAATAAAATTGTTACTAGTGAACATGAATACGTAGGAATTTACCTGCAACCGATATTTACATTAATTAATGAATGCAAAGCACGTGTGTTTCTTATACAAATTTCACACTTAATATATCATGATTAAGTAATATTTATACTCACTTTATCTTTTAACTGTTACTAAAACTATTTGATTTGATATAAAAATTATGAATAAAAATTATGAATAGGTATTTACCCATTATATGTGACTTGGAAAAAATGGGGGGAATTGACACGGTATACCCACTTCCACAAATATTTGGCATAAAATAGCTGTGGTTTAAGAAGTTGATAATGAATAGCCATTTTCACACGTTTTGGGTCATTATAATTTGTATCCCATTATCCATAAATCAGCCCTTGAAAATAGCTGAACATACAATTCTCTCTCCTACCATTTTCCCCCTCTTTCATTATATATTCTCCTAAAATTGTTTCGTAATCTTCTCCATACTTTTCAAAACATTTATTCTCTCTCCTTTTTCTTCCCTATCTACTCTATATATTTAATTTTTTAACTCAACTTTTTATGGGAAAAAAAGAACACGTCTTCTTTTCTATTTTCTTCAATTTTTTTTTTTCTTCAATAGTTTTTAGAATAGACACTTTCGTGATGCCTCCACTAGGATTTTTTATTTTCTATTTGCTTTTTTTTCATAAATGTTTTTCGAGTTCTTCATCGATCGGTAGCCATATTTCTCTCTGTTTTAATATATTTTTAATTAAAACAGCTATTCTATCAAAATACATTTCATACTTTGCAATAATTAGTATACATAGTTTAAAAAAATATATGAGATAATACTAGTATGTATGGCTGGGATAATATGTATACATATTATTAGCATACATACTGGTCTGATGTATAACTAGAATAATAAATTGTATACATTGGTTTGTATTCATCTAATATATTTGTATACATTTGTCTCTATTCATCTAACAAATTGGTATATACATTTGTTTTATTAGTATAGAAGAAGATCGAGTACCATGTATACATTACCATATATACATTTTGGGATTTCGATATAGAAGAAGAGTATTGTGTATACATTTTGGTATATATTGTGAATTTGATGTATATTGTAAAGTACCATGTATTCATTATCATGTATATATTTTGAAAATTCGATATAGAAGAAGATCAAGTACCATGTATACATGGTAATGTATACATTACGGGATTACGACAATTCGATAGAGAAGAAGAGTACCATGCATACATTCTAGGAATTTGATAGAGAAGAAGAGTATCACGTGTACATTTTGTGAATTCGATAGAGAAGAAGAGTACCATGTATACATTCTGGTATATATTGTAAAGTATCATGTATACATTCTTATATATAGTGTGAAATACCATGTATACATTCTGATATGTATTGTGAAGTACTATGTATACGATATATAATGTGAAATACTATGTATACATTCTAATTATTATACTATTAGACAATGTGTATATTTATTATGTATAAAAAGGATAAAAATATCAACTATGCATTAAATTTGCAAAACTATAACCATCAAATATATTCCAAAATTCAAAGTGGAAGAAAAATATTTTGTGAATAAATGTTTTCAAATTACTTTTATTTGAATACTCTTTAATAACAAACTCATTTACGGCTGCTTAGAAGTTATAAGTTTTACTTACTAAGAAAAACGTAAAGTAATATAAAACTCTATCATGAAACTTTGCTTATTAAATGGAAGAAAAAAATCAAAGTTTGCATGTAACTCCCGGAGGTAAACAAGGAAAATACATTATTGTACGAAACAAGAAAAAGGAAAAAAAACAATTTGAATGCCTAAATGCCAATATTATCAGGCTTGTTTTTGCTAAATAAAAAATGGGTCAAAGAAATGCCAATTGTTTGTGGAAGTGGGTATAACGTGTCAATTCCCCAAAAAAGGTTGATTGGAAGTTGGAGCCCAAGTTAAAGATCTTCTTTAACATTTTGTATCGTATCAATTAATATAACTGAAATTCTCGGAAGATATCATTGTTATTAAAAGGCTAGTTTTTCTTCCCCATAACTTATTTTTGTGCCTAGACGGATTTTCCCCCCTTCCATTTTAGTAGTGAGCTAAAAGATGCCCTCAATTAAGGGGTTAAAAAACGAAAAATAATCTTCCTCTAGAAGAAAAAGATTTGCGTCATTTATTTTAAGTTATTGTACAAACCTTGTTTATATAATGAGATATAACCAAGAAAAGAAAAAGATATCCAGAAGAATCTTCATGTTAGAGAATTGGATTCTAACTTATATTTCAAAAAAAAAAGAGAGAGAGAAGAATCTAGCCACTCTTAATATTTTGCAAAGGATAGTTTTTATACATTGACAATTTAAATATTTTAGCACTAGCAGTATAACTTAATATATGATTTATCTCATATTCTTCTTCCGGTACTCAAAGTTGCAGAAAAAGAAAAAAAGAATTCTCCAAGCCTCTCATTGATTGATGAACTTGATTTGCTACAGGCCAAAGTGCTTTGATTTTACTTTAATATAAATAAAATACCTTGAAAGATTCTGTAAGGGGGCAATATTCCATGAAATCTAATACAAGTGTTAGACGTACTATGTTTCAATATTCGAGATTATATTCGCTTCTACGAATAATTAAAAGATTTACATTACTTATATTGTCAAAGTATGGCCAAAATATAAGGACGACCAATATGTTTTACACCACTTTTTTTTTTTTTTTTTGGTTTCCTGCCTATATTCTTTTGCTCATATAACTGGTATGTGAACCAAACGATCCTTAAGTAGGCGTTTAAATAATATTCAGTTGAAATTTGAAAAAAAAAACATAGTATTAGAAGTTAAAGTTGAAAAAACAAGTGAAAAGAACAGGCGTTGTGCTACTGATTTTCATTAATTTTGCCTTTAATGGAATCCCAATTTTAATTACTAGAATGCAAAAGCTTGAATCAGAAATAGTTATGCGAAATTCAAGTTCATGAACATGTAAAAAGATCATAGTGATTAAATAAAATTAAATAAGACAACTAAAAGAAGATTAACAAAATATTGTAAAAAATCCAACTAAATAAACTTACATCAACAAATAACTCTTCATATCGAGTATGCAATTATAATTTAGTAAAATCTATAACAACTAGCTATAATAAGTGCACTAATTAATATAAAAATCCTTTACACTGACGTTATTACATAGCATTGCAATTACTTATATGACCACCTCTATAATCCGATTCATAATACGGCGGTGGTGGCGGGGCAGCCATGGAATAAGGCGCAAGTGGCAGCAGTGGTGGTGGCGGAGGTAGGCCGTGGGGTCCACCGTGGCAGACACGATATATTTTTCTATATATACAATATGATTTTCTGATGAAGGGTGTTCAACTGACTACCCTTCATTTTATGTAGCTATGACATGGGTAAAATATGATGAGACCATAAAAAAAAAGTCAGCAACGGAATAAAAATAGCGTTCACTAACTACTATGTACCAAAATAATAATGGATGCATAAGAGGAGCGTAAGAAATAATTTAAAAAAAAAAAACACAAGATGGAATGTTTATTAAATATGGATGTGTTTGGTAGGGCGAACGTTACTTTTTGAAAAATGTTTTCAAAGAAATGACTTATTTTCAAGAAAATATTTGCTTGAAAATAATTTTCGATGTTTGATTGCAAAGTGGAAAGTATTTTTTGATTTATCAAAGATAGCCAATCAAATAGTGTTTTGATGAAAATTTTGGGTATTAAAGATTGATAATAATGAGTTGGTGTTGGTTAAAGTAATGATATGAGATTAAGAGTTGAAATAATCGTGAAGGAAAATGATATCCACTTAAAAGGGAAGAAACCAACAACAACAAACCTAGTGTAATCTCACAAGTGAAATATGGGGAAGGTAGAATGTATTCTGACCCTTACCCCTGTTTTAGTGGGAGGTTGTTTCCGGTAGAATGAAATTTATTTTCGCACCCCACCATAAAATTCAATCACTGCGTATTACATTGGGCATGGCAGACACCATCTTATGATAAGTTCTCGCATCTACTCATATTATATAGAAAAAAAGGATCTGGCTGAAAAAAACAAAGGAGAATAATCCACTTTTTGCCAAGCAAATGATTTTTATTTAGTGAGAGCAAAAAAATGAAGACGGGATATGTGTACACTCTCAATGCAGGGATAAGGTTTGCGTACACTTTAGACATCACTTATGGGATTATACTGGATATGTTGTTGTTGATATCTGTAATAAAAATTTAAGCTTAATACGTAAGTAGCCCCTTAAATTTATCAAGACATCGTACACTTAAATGTATATTTAGCTATTAGAGAGATGCAAAAAAACTTCAAGATGCACATTTAACTTAATGTAGTCACATAACCCTTTATATATAGTGGTAATGTTTTCGTTTGGGAGGACAAAAATAATCACCCACTTAAAGCTAAGTACCAGTAGGTATATCCGTATAGTTGCTTTCTATAGTGGTAGTAATTGATTCCTACATTTTAGAACATAATTTTATAGGGATTCTATTATTTATTTGAGTTGACATCAGATTCCTGTTTTTAGGTAGTGACGTTTTAAAATTTTATTATCCAACATCTCATCATTTTTTTTGGTTGGTTTCAAACTCCTTTACTGTAAGCGCTGAATATTACAATTTTATCCAATATTCTATTCTTTTTGTGATGACATATTTTAATTTAAAAGGGTATAAAAGTCGTTCAATATTTGAAAGATATTTTGGTCAACCAATATTTATATTCATGCTTTTAAAATAATATAGATAGATAGATAGATAGATAGATAGAAGGTTAATTTTAGCTAAATTGGGGATTTCCGTCCACTTAAGGTTACTAGTGTACACTTTATTAACGTGAGGGTATATTTGACCACTTTCGCTAACGGAGGGAAAAGTTGACTAATAAACTAAAGTAGAGGGGTATATCAAAATGATTTTTTTTTTAATGCAAAAAATGTAAAGTTTTTTTTTTTTAAAAGTGTCCTGGATTTTTTTTTTTTAAAATCTGGATTAATTTGTTTAAAAATCTGAAAAAAATGATTTAAAAAAAAAACATTTTGCAGATTTTTTAATAAAAAAATCCAATTTTTCAAAATATTTTTTTAAGAGACAGGTTTTATAAAATAAAATAAAAAATCATATTTTTAATAAAAGTAATTTTTTCCAGATTTGTTTTTAGAAAAAATAATTTCCAAATAGTTTTTAAATAAATTGCCGCGCAGGCACCACATATAATAAGTTAAATGTCATGTGACGTCCATGTCATCCAACTCTAATGACTAGGCTTGCTTATGTAAGAATATGTTAGAAATGATGGGTGTTTACCCCTAAAAAGGTAACAATTGAATTTGTACGCGATTTAAAGGATACGTGTTTTGATTAGTTGTTAACGTAATGAAACAAGAAATAACAATCAATCGAATATAACAGACAAAGAGAATGATAGCCTGTATTATGAATAATTGTCACGCCCCGAACCATGGCCTGGGCGTAACACGGCACGCACTCGGTGCACCGATTGCGTGACGTGACCGAGTGAACCACATGGCTTGCTGAATCATCATCATGAGGCATACATGAGCGAAAATATAATATGAAACACGATGGGCTTTAAGAAAACATACGACGTCATAGTAATTATGAAATACTTGTTTAAAAACAAAAGCGCGGATAATACGATAATTGTGCCAAAATGGCTAGTCGACTCGAAAGTCCAACATGACCCAACCGACTTGTCTAGTCTATGAAACCTCTAGTACGAGTCCGAACATAAAACGTACTTGGCCGGACAAGGCCCCCGATACCTTTAATGCATCAATGACATAAAGTAAACAACCGACTAAACCCCGAAGAGAACGGGGCTCACCCAAAGCCGATACGAGAGTCGGCCCTACCGAGCGCGTGTCGTCCCGTAAGTCGCACCGCATCGTGAAATGCAGTGCCCCAAGGCAATAAACGGGGGACGTTAGTACTTTTGAATGTACTAGTATGTAAACACAATGAGAGAAGGTAGCGTGCACATGACATATAAACACGAGATTGAAACCGAAACCGAATACCGAACCGAACATAAACATAGTACCGTAAGTACGAAATAATCAGAATACCGACATGAACCACCACGGGGAGAAACGTGGAATCCGATCTCGGCCCGATCGCTCTAAGCCCATCTCGTACCTTGCCGGGCACGAGACACGAACAGATACGAATGGATCCAAAATCCTCAATGGGGAAAATATGAAGGAATCGTCCCTAATCGGGCGGAGCGATCCTTATCCTACGTTGGCATACGTAGTTTCGGCTATCTCGAGCCTTCTCGTATTAATACAACTCCCGAACATGAAAATAACCGAAGACATGATTTCGAGTCTTCGACATGAACACGGGTACATGAAAATAAATACATATATAAATATATATACAAGCTTTTCATGGAAATAAGCACAACATCTCATATCTTACGTTATAGAACCCATGGGATACAAGTCACGGGTTTCATAGATTACGGATCGAGTCTCAATCACCAAAATAGTAAATTAAGACTAATTAAACGGAATTGTAATCCGACCATATAATATACATCGTGGTTCAAGTGTCTAGGGTTTATCATGAATATACCTAGAATCCTAAAACATGGTGTGTAATCATGGAATATCGAAACATGGGGGAAGAACAAGGATGTTCCCACACGTGGATAGTGCCTACATACCTTGACTTCCTGCTTTTGAGCGTATCACAGTGTCCTTCAATCCCTTCGACTTTAATCTATAGCAATACAGGTCATAGGGGTTCTATATTAGCAACAATATTCGTGCTTTGATCATCTAAGCATTTTATCAAATACTTGGTGGGCATGAAGCTCCACAACCTTCATTAATGGTGATTTATTCACCCAATTCCCATTCTATTACTTCTAGGTGATTCTATAATCTTAATTCGGTGTAATTAACATCATTCTCCATCACCCATATGATTCTAACAATCTCAAGTCAACAATCCAAAACCCTACTATAGTTCGTGTAATTCTCTTTACTAAACTCATTTACTATTCTCCCAAGAACTCATCAATTCACTATTATGAATGATTAGAGTGTAGAAGCATTACCTTTTTGACGTTCAATCCTCTTGAATTTGGGTTCTAGGGTTTCCACATCCAACGATAATGTTCCAATCACAACTCTATGGATTATAAGGGTTTACTCACGTTAGAAAGAGATTAGGGACTTGAATTCAACCTAGGATCATGATAAAACTTACCTTGTATGGTTCTTGAGGCTTGGAACTTGTTCCTTCTGACTTTAGGGTGATTTTTCGTGACTAGGGTTGTTAGGAAAATAAACTCCAAGGTTAAATATAACTTAAAACGCGAAATCCAACTTTTGACCCGAAATCGACCTGTTTCGCGATGGGTCCGCGATGCGGGTGAATCGCGCAACATTCTGCAGGTAACTACTCAGAGTTGCGCGATTGGCCCGCGAAGCGGGGCCATCGCACGCGCTCTCACGCGCCCTCACGCGCCCCGAGAAGCGATGTGTGTCGGTTTTGTGCAGTGTTCGGTAAAATAGGCATAACTTCTTGTATATAGCTCTGTTCAAGGCTCATAATATACCTTTGGAAAGATATTTCAAAGGGCTACAACTTTCATGTTTTAAATTTCCTCAAATTCCCAACGGATTTTCACGAAATTCGACTGGAAGGCAGACGTATCAAAAACTTAGCCGATTCTATAGACTTTTAAATGCCTTACTATTAGCCATATTGAGACGATCATATCTCCTTGCTCCGATCTCTGATTGGCCCGGTCCTTATATCGTTAGAAAGCTATTTTTATGTACTACAACTTTCATTGAGGGTACTTTCCCAAATTTCCAACTAATCAAAGAGTTATTACTGCCCGAAGTAGGCCTATCAACCCTTTTTGCAAAACGTTCAAACCTTTAATTTTTCCACTAAAACTCTAATGATATGAGTCTAACCTTAGTTCTTAGATATGGGGTGTAACAATAATCCCACTGAAAAATTTGTCCGGTGCCAAGCTCTCTTGCCTCTTGACCGAACTGAACAAGTGTATAGCTTATAACTTTGAACAATGAGTGTTATAGAGTTTGTGTGCCAAAAAAGTAGAATCCTCTCACTGATGAGGCTTTACCCCTATTTATATTACAAGGCAATACCCTAATGTTCCCCTAAATAAGGTAAAAAGGTGAAAATGTATTTACTGTAGCTGGCGGCGCCAATGGTCCGAAGGTACCGAAAGGCAGGCCGGATTTCTCGCATTGACGCTAACTGGCGTCTCCTCGGCTGTAGCATAACGGACGGCGTATCTGGTGGCGAGAAATTCAGTCTGTCATGGATTTCTCGTGTTGAGGCTAACTGGCATCATCTCGGCTCCCGGACTGACCTCATCTCGGACCTTGCTGACTCCTTATCATCGAACCCGGACCGGTGTCCCAACTTGACATCCATGTTCCCAATTTATCCCGACCTTTCGCTGGACTGACTCAATTTCATCATAGCGATTTTTACCATATACAATGGGTATTTTTGAATACTTTGCAAATAGTAGGGGTATATTTGGCTCCAACTTGTAATGTGAGGGCTAGATTTGGCCTCAACTTGGGATAAAAGTAGCTAATTTATGAAGGTAGGGGTTATTTTTGACCTTTTTCCCAAAAATCAAACCCCATCCAAAGTTCTCTCACCTCATTCGCCCAACGATTATAAGCCCTACTGTATGTGGCCATTGCGATTATAAACCCCGCACAATGATTATAAACCTACTGTATGTGGCCACTTCGATTATAAACCCATCATAAACCCTGATTATAAACCCTTCATAAATTTTGCAATGGTGTTGTGTTATGTCCCACATTGGTGGGCATAATGTGCTTATGTGGATTCAAATAGCCTTGGGCTCTCCCACCTTAATAGCTAGCTTTTGGGGCGAGAGTTAGGTCCAAGGTTGTTACAAATGGTATCAGAGCCACCCACCTCCCTTCATGTCTGTTGTGCCTTGGATGGTGACGCCGGTATGGCAGTGTTCGCCCAGGGCTAGTAATGTCTAGCGCACAACCGTCGGCTGAGCGTGGTGGTTTGTTATGTCCCACATTGGTGGGCATAATGTGTTTATGTGGATTTAAATAGCCTTGGGCTCTCCCACCTTAATAGCTAGCTTTTGGGGTGAGAGTTAGGTCCAAGGTTGTTATATGTTGGGTCATATCTCAAGGCACATTTTGATCCATCAACATAAAAGCTTGCTAAAATAATTAAAAATCGGGCAGTGTCTAATCCTAATTTCAGATCATACATTAGTTATGCAACACGGATTTACAACCAAGGTGTAGTTTCGGTGAAGAAACGACAACCAAATCTCAAAATAAACTTCATAAGTGAACCCGAGGCCATTGAGAAAGCCTCAGAATTCATTGGAGTTTCATTCCTGATTCTGGTGTTTTTTGTCGCCTAATTTTAGTTTTAACTGTGTTATGCTATAAGTGTATGTTTGACATTGTAACATTTCAGTCTATCTGTAATCTAGGATAGAAACTTGTTGCCTGTATTTTTTTATTTGTATGTTCTTGTCCCCTTTTGGTATAGTGTAACTTTTCTTGTATTGGAATGAAACGGGGCCAAAGGGAGCGGGATGAATATATTCATATAGTTGATGCTTACTAGTTTTGGATCGAGGGGTAGTTATTGTAATTAGGCGGCATGGAGAGGTTGGGCTGTTGAAATTTGGTGTATTAATGTTACTTTACGGACTATTAGGCAATTGGACCCTCGAGGTTGTATTGGAAAAATTGGATTTTGTCGTTTTCAGAAAAGTGTATACACAGTTTGTGAGATGTCTTTTTGTAGGGGAAGTTAATAATGGTGGGTAGCTCAAACAGTCAATAAGTTGGGCTTGTATATTAATCTTCCCCTGTCCAGCAAACGATGGATAAAATTTTTGATACTCTTTTGTTTCATTAGTCATTACACAAGGCATTGCCACAACCATTGTTGTTAGTGACCTAATAAACTTATGTTTGTGATATACGGATATGCTACAAGTCTACAAACTGAGTAGTAAGTAGTAATAAAGTAAGCCCAATATGTAGTAACAGTTGTAGGATGTAGTTGTTCTGGGGCTTCCATCTCCTTTCTATATTTTAGAATATTTTTGATGTTTCCCTAAGGTTACGTATAGATGTGACAACATGTGTAGTGGTTAACAGTGGTGCTTAAAAATTAGGCCAAACCCATCTACAGACACCTATGGTCGTCCACTTCTTTCACTTGAGCACCTAAAGTGCCCCTTGTTTCATTTAGACACTTCAGGTGGGGCTAGACTGTGTCATTTAAACACTTTTTGTTGACCTGCCAATTTGGGTGAATTGCACAGCAAATAGGAGCGTGAAGACCTAAAAAAACGCATTTTTTTAATTTTCTTCTTCCTTTTCTCTTTCTTTTCTTCTTCATTTTTTCTTTCTTTTACATCAAAAAAAAAAAAAAAAAAATCATTAGAAAATTACAGAATAATCTATCAGTATTGGTCTTGTCTAGTCCATTGCACGAGTTTTGGTTCTGCAATTTTAAATCATTGGTCTTTCTTTGAAACTCGACTGGGTGACTGAAAATCTGAACTTGAAGATAAATTATTATCAGCGTTGAAAAATCTGATTGGAAGTTGATGAGATGGAGTTTCTTGGATCTGGGTTTAAATCTTCGAGTAACAATTATTTAGAGCTGAAAACCGTGATCGTTCCTTAATTTGAGCGAAAATTTGAAAGACATTGTTGGAGTCTAAGCTTGAGTTTGAAATTTTGGTTTGGCTTCGATTCTCAGATTTTGGGTCTGTTTGTTGATGTTAGCTGATTCTGATGTTTGTAAGCTCGAAATTGTTCAATCACAGCTGAAAATATGAAAGCTACATCGGGTTTGAAGCATTTGTCGGGCAAAAAATTAAATCCGCCATTGTTGGCCGACGGAGCTTCGACTTGAGTATTAGTTTTGGAGTTGTATTGCTTGTCGAATCTGAAACTAAAGTGGAGTTGTGTTTGAACTAACTCGATGCTAAAACCAACTGAAATATTGCTAAGATTGAACTTGAAAACTCATAGAACTCCATTGAAGCTCATATGAAGCTTGAAGGTGAAATTTCAAATATTTCAATCAGAAATTTTCCCCGCAATAGCCATTCATCTGGGTTTGCTGTATTTTCTTTGGAATTGCTTGCTTGATAAATTAATCATCGTTGAAAATGAAATGAATCTGTAAGGAAAAAAAGACATGGAGACATGGAGGAAGAAGGTGAGGTTGGGGGAATGGCAGGTGGAGGACGGAGGGGTTAGATGGGAGGGGGTGAAAATAGTTTTTTTTTTTTTTTTTTTTTTTTTTTGTTCCTTTTTTTAATTTACTAATTAGTTTTAAAGTTTTGATTAAAAAAATATTAAATAGTTTTAAAATAATTTTTCTACTCATATTTTATTCTTTAATAATTATTTTTAGTATATATGCCACGTGTCTTCATTTAATTCGCTGTTTTGACACGTCATCGGCGACTGTATTACACTCACTCGATATATTTGACTGATAGTACAAAAAGTGTCTCAGTGGAACAGGAAGTGTCAACCTGAAGTGTCTAAATGGAACAAGGAGCACTTTAGGTGCTCAAGTGAAAAAAGTGGACGACCACAAGTGTCTGTCGATGGGTTTGGCCTAAAAATTATGGTATATTTCGTATTAGTTTGGATGTTAACTTATGAAAGCATGCATGGGTGTTAAAACAAGGTTGCAAAGCTAAATAGCTCTGTAGTAACGGAGGAGAAAGTATAAAACACTACATAAAGACAGACAGATTCTGTTATCTTCCTAAGAGGTTGCTTTCCTCAATTGTGGTATTGATCATATCTGGCAATCAAAAGCAACTTATAAGTGTACAAGTTATTGATGTTGCAGTCTTCATTTCATTGTCTCCTGTATTTACTGAAATTTATGATGGCTAAAAGTAGTTTATAAGGTAGTTACTTTGCCGTACATGCACTTCATTCATACATGCGTTAGCATTACTTCAAAAAGAACTCTTTATTTTATGAATAGAGAGCCGTAATACACACTTTTTTTGGCCTTATGTTGCATAAGTTGACGTTTTGGAACGGGGATATACAGCTTTTGTAACAAATAGACTAAAGCATTAGAGAGATGTTAGCTAGGGAAAAATTCACAAATAGTCACTCTTTAACTTTTGTAATTGAAAATAGTCATTGTCTTGGAGATATAAATTCCACAAGTGAAATAACTTGTGATATTTGAAACTCCAGAACATGGACTATTTTTCAAAGACATGACCGGAATCATGCTAAAAATGCAGAGATCAAAGCTCTGACCTAAATATTTTTCAAGTTTTTCTTATTTGTTGAAAGAACTTAAGACAGTAAAACCTCTAAATTGTAGAGGGATATGCTCACCTATTTTCTCTAAATATTTGGATGGTTAATTGGTAGTGTCTCCATTGTTTAAGGAAATACACATATTTTAGAATGTACCTTGAGAATGAGAATGTGATTCCTTTTTGTGGAAATTGAATTGGTTCATAGGATGAATCCTCTTATTTTCATATGAGCTTGATTCCTTAGTTTTAAAGAAAGAACAATTTGCCATTTTGAATTCCAATATTTGACATTGTAACATTTCAAGAATTAAGAGAACAATGTATAAATTTTGCATTTGACAGATCGGTTACTGGAGTAATCTGGAATAGAAACAAAACCTATATTTTTCTTTTTATAAAAACTGGTAATGTTGTATTCCTGGCAACCCAAAAGAGAATTACAGAGAAAGGAGAGGAAGATTACAAAGAGCCCAAAAGATCTACCATCTTTTCAGCATCATCTATACATTTCTTTTTACACCAAAAAAGCAAGAATATGATACAATTCCATTTAACTTTGGAATTACACCTATCCTCAAAACATCTACCATTCCTCTCTTTCCGCCATTTCTTTTGAATTTTGCTTCCACCTCTCCTAATCCAGCAACTCAAAGGATCAGCAGTGTGCTCTGACTCTACTTGGGTAAATAAATTATAATGCAACAGAGAATAAAACATTGTCATAAAGTTCAAACAATGGCACAGCAAGAAGCTTTTAGGTTTTTTTGCTTTCCATTGCCCATTTAGAACCTCCAGAATCACCAAAATCTAGTAACCCCAGCCAAAATGTCAAAAAATTCAAATTGGAAACTTAGACTTAAATATCATGATCGGAAGGTTTAGTTTCAAAGTTCAAAAGAGATTAAAAAAAACTGAGAACGATCTAGAAAATCGCCACCACAATAGAAAATTCGTGATGCATATTACAAATACATAAATAAACAAATAGATATGTGAAGGAACAAATTTACCAGATAGTGAAGATAACAGTGAGCGGTATTACTCTGTACCAAACTTTGGATAGTTAATTTCTTTCTTTCCCCTGAGATCTTGAATTGCTGTTTTAGAGCAACAAAATTATCGAATGATCAAGTTAGCTTTCTTTCAGAAAACGATGACCTGATTGAATAGTTAAGATGGCCGCAAACTGTAATCATCAAGAATTAATATTTATATTGCCCTTCACCTGGAAAAAAAAATTTGCATGTTGAACTAATTGACTGTTTGGAGGAAGCAACATTTTACTATAAGAAGAATTTGGAAAGGGCTGAAGCTGAAGAATAGAATTCTAAAACATTGTTGAAGCATTAAAATTACATGCCAAACATTATAAAAGTTCCAAAGAAAATGAATAAACATACGTTCTTAGAGTATTTAATTATACGTTCTTTGTAGATGAAAAGTCATGGGATTTGAAAGCATGTAATTTCAGTTTTCATTTTATTGAATGCCTTAGTCTTTAATTGAGAATGCATTTAAGACACTTTTAACTTTTTAAAAATAAGATAAATAGAAAAATTAGAGGAAAAAGTCACAAAAAGGAGAAAAAAGATAAATGCCAATGGAGGTCATAGAGAGGTGCCACATAGGATTGTCTATGCCTAGCTTTATATTATATATAGATTTGTTTGATCTATTGTAAGCTTTCTCCGAACCTATATTGATGTATTTTTATTATCCTAACAAATTTTCGGTGCTTATATATGTTGTTTTGTTGTGGATTGAAGTGATTGACATAATCATATATTTCGTCGACTTATTGCAATTAGAGCTAGGAGGAAATTTTTAGAGGTTAAAGGCTGAACAAATGACGATGAGTCTATAAGTCCACTGTGTGACTCTTGTGCTGGAGGTATGTCGAAGTATAGATTATATATACATCTCTGTAAATTCTGTTATTGGTTGTTCACGCAACATATATATCATACATAGGAGTACTTTTTTGCGACTGCGATTATTCATCCTCTTGAATTCTCTTTACGTCTTTTGCACCACTTTGAATGTATAAGGAATCTGCGCAATATGAAGGCATCAACCTAGGTATGTGCAATTGAAAAATTTACTAATCCTTTGTTTTTTTTTCCAGGTAAATGAAAGTTTAAACGGGCATGAAGGTTTATCAATAGAAAATCATGCATAATGCTTGAACTTTTAGCCCGGAACAAATTTTACAGTATTTCAAGTTAATATTAACATGTTCAAGAAGTGCAACCTAACAAATAGTAAGCTACCAAAAACTTAACCTAGCGACTTTACTCTTTGGATTACTTTAAGTCATGCTCACTCTAAGAAAATATTCTTATGCTTGTGACTGACAAATTAATTTCATGGTAGCACTTGCTCAGCTGCCTGCTGATAACCGAAAGACCGAGTATAAGGAGGATGGAGTTCCTGCTGATCTTAAAATACCTGTTAAGCATGTCTTATCCTGTGAGCTTCAGGTACATATGTACCAATATGATTGCATCCTCTTTGTCCATCCTATATGATTCTATCCTTATGCTTCTTTGGTTGTTTTGCAGCTTTATTATGACAGGATTACAGAGCTTACAGTGCACAAATCTAACTCCCCTCTCTTTAAAGAAGCTCTAGAAAGCTTTGCAACAGATCCTGGGCTTCATCCTATAGGTCCTTATTTCACAGATTTTGTTGCTGATGAGGTAAGTCTAAGCCAATTCAAGTTCGGCAATGTAACATTTGTAAGTGAGGGATAAATGATCCAGTGATCTTCTATTTTACGTTAGGTCGCACAGAATTTGAATAAATGTGGTCTCCTCTTTGCTTTGATGAGGCCGGTCTGGAGCCTTCTTCAGAATTCTCATTTACGTTATCTCAGTGCCATTTACTTCAGTTTATTTATCCTTTTATCTTTTAAGGGGATGCAGATAAAATTTTATAACCTCTATCCTTATAAAGCTGGTTATCCTTGATGACCATATTTGGAATTATTTAATGATTTTTATTTTTCTAAGTGGATACCAAATAAAACATTACTAAAAACTAATTCTATAATGCTGGATGTCATTTTTATAATTGGATTTCTCAAACCTTAATATGTATCTGGAGAATGGTGTTGGATAACTAAGCAGATGTCTGTTCAGAAAAGAGATGGAGTTAGCTTTCATGAACAATATTAAATTTTCTTTTTTCTGAATAAGTACTTAAATTACTTTGTTCATTAAATTAGTGTCTTATGCATAATCGGAAAGTTGGTTTGTGTTTATTCTGCAACTTTGGCTATGGGTCAACATGATATTCCTATAGTTGCATCTGATGATTTTCTTGTTTACCTTTCCAGTTGCATCAATCAATGCCATCTGTAATGACATGCCTTGTTGCGAGAAGGTTGGGAAATAAAATCTCTGACCACCTTTAGGAACTGAGGGACTTCACAGGAAAGTTGGTTAGTTTAATATGCAGGCGGTAGGGATCTCCTTATTCAGTCATTCTATTGGTTTTGTTTCATTGAAGGCTATGAAAGCACGTATCTCCTCTGCTGCCTACTACTTTTATTGGGTCCCTTGGGAAGGGGGTGGTTATATATCTGTATAATTGTTGATACATGTAAAGCATTTCTTAATCTGATTGAATGGCAGTGTTTGGCAATTGTTGACTTTCACTTCCATGATATCAATTGAGTGTCCATAATCAATTGGGACTGTGTCATTCACAAGTTAAAAAACTTTGCTGCATGCTTATCTTGATTCAGCTAAGGCACTGCCTCAGCATTATGGAGCCATCCCAAGGGCTTAGCAGCTCCTGGACCTGGTGTGGTATCTCCTTGATGTCCCTGATTTTCTTTCATCTTCTTATTATTTCTAAATTTTAAGATAAAGCTCTTAGATATCTGTAACGTTTGAGTGAGAAACATGGGCAATGAGGATTCATATATAGCTGACCACAATTGTTTGGGATTGAGGTGCAATTGTTGTTTGTTAGCAATCTGTGATATTTATAAATTTTGTGCAGGTTCCCCTACTTGTGCTGCCCAATCTTGAAGCTTCTTTGCGATTGTTGGAGCCTGAAATGCAGCTTGAGAAATAAAAAAATGAAATGAAAAGACATGAAGCTTGGCGAGTATACGGGGCCTAGATGGTAACTCTTTCGCATGCTCTAAGAGTTTTTCTTTATCATCTCGTCATCTTAATTCTTTTGTGATGTTTTATGTGGCCTAACATGAATATTTTCTTTTAGGATTAATATTCTGCATCACTGATAAAAATCCTTCGAACTGTGTTTTCGCTTACAGTGTGCTGCGGGTCTATGCATGTATGAGCATTTCAAGATGCTTCCTGCCTCTCTATCTCCATCAGATCGGACATTCCTGAAGAGTAAATTGAAAGTCTTGACTACATTGTTGAGTACGTCTTGAAATTTACTTAGTCTATCCTTGCTATACTCAATAACTGCAACTTTTTCATTATTCAGGTTTTTGAAATATTTGTGTTAAGTTGTACGCGAAGTATGTCTTTCCGCTTTAACTGTTAATAGAGAATTTGTCTTGAGAAAGATATGTTCTGTAGGACTCCATAGTTATTTTATAGTATCTTATTTCTGTATCAGATTGACATCTCCTTTTATGATAACATATTTTGTGCTAAATTTTAGAGCAAAATCATTTTTTGTCTAGATATACCTACGAAGGATTTAGCCCTCATAGGTAAGGATTTAGCCCTCATTTTGTGCTAAATTTTAGAGCAAAATCATTTTTTGTCTAGATATACCTAAATTTTGGAGCAAAATCATTTTGTCTAGATAACATATTTTGTGCTAAATTTTAGAGCAAAATCATTTTTTTTTAAAATTATTTTTTATTTTTTTAAAAAAATATTTTTTATTTTTTTAAAAAAATATTTTTTTTATTTTTTAAATAGAAAACTATAGTCACGTTTCATAAATATTTCTCATAATATGTATATATACGTACTTCACCTATTATTAAAAGATTACATTACCTATATTGTCAAAGTATGGCCAAAATATAAGGACTACCAATATGTTTTACACCACTTTTTTTTTTTTTTTGGTTTCCTGCACTATATTCTTTTGCTCATATAACTGGTAAGTGAACCAAACGATCCTTAAGTAGGCGTTTGAATAATATTCAGTTGAAATTTGAAGGAAAAAAAAGCATTAGAAGTTAAAGTTGAAAAAATAAGTGAAAAGAACAGGCGTTGTGCTGCTGATTTTCATTAATTTTGACTTTAATGGAATCCCAATCTCAATTACTAGAATGCAAAAGCTTGAATCTGTAGCTAGTTATGCGAAATTCAAGTTCATGAACACGTAAAAAGATCATAGTGATTAAATAAAATTAAATAAGACAACTAAAAGAAGATTAACAAAATATTGTAAAAAATCCAACTAAATTGAATTTAGTAAAATCTATAACAACTAGCTGTAATAAGTGCACTAATTAATATAAAAATTCCTTTACACTGACGTTATTACATAGCATTGCAATTACTTATATGACCATCTCTATAATCCGATTCATAATACGGCGGTGGTGGCGGGGCAGCCATGGAATAAGGCGCGAGTGGCGGCAGCGGTGGTGGCGGAGGTAGGACGTGGGGTCCACCGTGGTAGGGTAAAGTATACCTGGAATTATTGAAATTACGAAAAGGTCCTCCTTGACTAAATGGCCCATTATCAGGGGCCTTTGAAGGTTTTGGTGGAAGAAATAAATTGCTGGAACATTGACCATATTGGACCCATTCTAATTCTACAGAATTTTTAGATTTAGCAAGATTTTTCAATAATAAAAGCGGATCCACAATCCCCGATACTTCCACTTTCCCATCCTCTATCAGTCTGAATTGACGCACTCCTGATAAAATACAGTGGCGAAATCAGAAATTTCGTTAAGGGTGTTCAAGATCCAATATATATATATATATATAAAGGGATCTTTTGACTTATAGACACAATATATGTTTCTATATATACAGTATGATTTTCTGATAAAGGGTGTTTAACTGACTACCCTTCATTTTATGTAGCTACGCCACTGGTAAAATATGATGAGACCATAAAAAAAAAAGTCACCAATGGAATAAAAATAGGTTCACTAGCTACTATGTGCCAAAATAATGAAGGATGCATAAGAGGAACGTAAGAAATCATTAAAATAAAAAAAAAAAAAAAAAAAAACAAGATGGATTGTTTATTAAATATGGATGTGTTTGGTAGGGCGAACGTTACTTTTTGAAAAATGTTTTCAAAGAAATGATTTATTTTCAAGAAAATATTAGCTTGAAAATAATCTTCGATGTTTGGTTGCAAAGTGGAAATACTTTTTTGATTTATCAAAGATAGATTAGCCAATCAAATAGTGTTTTGATGAAAATTTTGTGTATTAAAGATTGATAATAATGAGTTGGTGTTGGCTAAAGTAATGATATGAGATTAAGAGTTGAAATAATCGTGAAGGAAAATGATATCCACTTAAAAGGGAAGAAACCAACAACAACAAATCTAATGTAATCTCACAAATGGAATATGGGGAAGGTAGAATGTATTCTGACCTTACCCCTGTTTAGTGGGAGGTTGTTTTCTGTAGACTCTCGGCTCGAGCGAAGAATACTCATAACATGATTAAAAGAAAAATAACCACAACAAAATAGCAAGATGACTAAAGCAAATAAAGCAATTGGTAATAGTAAAAATTGAAGAATAAGATACTACTAAATAAGGAGAAGAGGAGACTAACCCCTCCCACGTAAAAATACGACCAGTCGACAACACTTAAAGGGAGGAAATCATTTTTTTCAATTTTCCTGGAAAATATTCTCTAACAACCAAACATCTCATTTTCTAGACAAGTATTTTTAGAAAAATATTTTTCTGTCATGCCAAACACACCTACAAAGAATAAAATTTATTTTCACACTCCACCATAAAATTCAATCACTGCGTATTACATTGGGCGTGGCAGAAACCATCTTATGATAAGTTCTCGCATCTACTCATCAATCTATAGAAAAAAAAAGAATCTGGCTGAATAATCCACTTTTTTGCCAAGCAAATGATTTTTATTTAGTGAGAGCAAAAAAAGACAGGATATGTGTATACTGTACACTCTCAATGTAGGGATAAGGTTTACGTACACTTTAAACATCACTTGTGGAACTATACTGGGCATGTTGTTGTTGATATGTGTAGTAAAAATTTAAGCTTAATACGTACGCAGCCCCTTAAATTTATCAGGATATCGAATATAGTCATGTTCCAATCGAACACCTCTACTCCTAATAAAGTGTTTCAATTAGACACTTTCAGTTCAAATTTTGGGGAAAAATTTGCGTGTGTTTTTATTCGTCTATTTGATAGTTAACTAAATAAACTGTGTCATCTCCTTTAATTATATGCATTCGCCTCAATTAGCCGTAAAATCCCAGACATTTGCTACTTGAGGTTGATGCGTATAATTAAAGGAGATGACATATTATTTTATTTAGTTAACTTAACTATCCAATAGACGAATAAAAACACACGCAAATTTTTTCGCAAAATTTGAACCGAAAGTGTTTAATTGAAACACTTTATTAGCAGTAGAGGTGTTCAATTGGAACATGGCTATATTCGAGTGTTTAAATAGAATATCCTGACAAGTCTTAAGGAGTTGGCTATGTGTAAAACCTTACTAGTATGTTTGAAGCATATACGAACACAGATTATAAGTAACTCTACCTCTGGTGCTTCTCAATACTCTGTTGACTGCCTTTTGCCAACCACGAGAACGTACTTTAACTCTAATTACACAAACCTGCAAAAAGATATTCCAAAGAGTCAAATAAAGTTTACATCAATCATATGTCGAGGCGGAACATAGATGTATGAAAGAATCACCAAAATTCCAATAAATATCAAAAATCTAAACTCATAATTAAAAATATGCAACGAGTTCGGTGATGAAAACATAAAGATTGAACTCGGCGTCAAATTTAAATACTAAATCCGTCTCTAATCATAATTCATATGTCATAAATGTTAGAATAAAAGAGGAAGAAAAAAAAGGAAATTAACCATGAAAGCAAGATTGGCTTCATTAGGACGGGGAATTGGAGCTGGTTCAAAGCAATCACTTATTATTCGAAAAAGGCCTTTCAATAACTTCATGATTCCTGTTTTGATATTATGCGAATGAATATGAGTGTTAATTTGTAAGAGATTAGCATAGTATTAGTAATAAAATTTTGAGTAGATCTTTTTTTTTTTTAAGAGAAGATTTAATGGAGAAGGAAAGATTTGATTTCGTAACAATGCTAAAAAAGATCATGTTGATTCTCTCTACAAAATTAATTAATGTTTCCTTTTTATTATGCATCCCA
Source organism: Lycium ferocissimum (assembly GCF_029784015.1). Classification (NCBI taxonomy): domain Eukaryota; kingdom Viridiplantae; phylum Streptophyta; class Magnoliopsida; order Solanales; family Solanaceae; genus Lycium; species Lycium ferocissimum. The sequence continues at coordinate 33,760,820 of NC_081352.1, read as the reverse complement.
CAACATCTTCTAAGACAAATTTCCATTAATACATCCCTTGAAATCTAAAAGTAATCATCTCCTTATTTGGAAATGGAAATAGAAATGTAGAGATCTTCTCCTACTTTATACTTCTTAAATGAGTTATACTTTGAAGTAAAATGTATAAGGCTACATAAAATTAATAAATTTCGTATATTCTATAACAATGATAAGTTTTATATGTCACCGCCATAGCTTATAGCCTAATGCCTAATGGTACTAATATTTTTATTTGCTTTACGAATTTATACACCAGCCATATATGTCTCTAATTAACAATTGTTATAGAATAAGTAGAAAAATATAATTGAATATAGGGATAAAAAATAAATTTTGAATCTTAATACGTATATGAAAAATATATATATATATATATATATATATATATATATATAGTATATGACGTCAAATGTAAGATTGAAAGTTTAAACGCTTTTTGAATGTCAAAAAGTAATACTTTTAAGGAGGATAAAGCTACTTTTGGAATGTTTACAATATTTTCCTTTTTGTGATTGGTTCAAGTTATCAATATATAAAAACTTACTCACGTAAGGTGTTACACCACCAAACCAATGAATGAAAAACATAAATATATCACTTAATTATGGTTAAGTTATATGTATTCTCACTCTTAACTTTTAACTACTAAAGTTTACATACTTTGTTTTGGTATAAACACCAGTGCATATAAATATTTATCAAGCGCCATATTGACTTCTTATGAACATTATACTGAATTTCTGGTCAGGAGCAAGAGTACCACAATGGCAAATTAATGGGGTACTCTCTCAACACCACAAGCCTAAATCACAACTCACCATGAAAATGGATTTAAACCTTCAAGGAGATAATTCTAGTCACTAGCAAATTATCTAGATTGCGTATTAATAAAAGAAACATTTGTCACGCCAGCTAGAAAGCCACGAATTATAACTCTTAAAGCAGAATAAAAGTCGATTACAATTTACAAAACTTCAGAATCATGCCAAAATGGACATAAGGTTGAACCACATTTTGTTGCATTTCTTCGCTATCTAATCGGACCCGCGGTTGTTGTGCTCGTGACGTTTTTTAAGGGACTGGCAGAAGAATGAAAAGGATTCCTTAAGCTCATTTGGTAGAGGTAGTGATAAAGGAGCAAGCACCCCATATTGCCTATTTTTGACATTCATGTGAGATGTAAGTGCTAATGCAGGTTGCTGCTTGTTAAGACCTTCGATGATGAACGAAAAAGCCCCAAAGGTGAGACAACTCTGTAATAGCGCCTGAGGTGCACCTGAGAAACATCATTAACAAAGAGAGATTAATCCTCACTTCACTTCATCACAAGGGATGACAAGCATTTATGGTGAAAGCCACATGGCGTCCCAATTTAATAGTAGATCAATTTAATAAGAGAAAACGATAGACAAGTTAAACGGGAATCAGGTTAGGAATTTGGTACTGTACTAAAAAGTAGAAACATAGGAACCTTTCAATGAGCAACACTTCATGAGCTTGTCGTGACTTGGGTATAATTAACGAGAAACAACAATTCAAAAAATAGTGAAAACGAAGAAAGATGCTTCTATAAAGCAAACAACGAGAATTTAGATTTATAAACGAAACTCATGCGCACTTCACGATAATATTGTTGAAATACATGAACATGACCCAATCTAATTTGCATTTGTTGAGCTTAACCAAGAGCCTGAGTAACTCTTCGATGATGACATGCTGGGATAAATCTATATATTGAAAGACACAGTTGCGCCCCGTTGCTCATCTGTACTTTTTCACCAACTTTCCTTCTAATTCTCTCAACCCAAACCAATTTTTCCAACATATTTCATTATGGAGGTGAGCCTGGTGACACCCTTATATCTCCCACCTTATTTAACAACAGTGTCCACATCTTTTATGCAAATGCTCATACTGCAACTGCGGGAGCATTTGAACACCGATTCTTGCATTTACTCCTAATGGAGGAGGTGTAAAAACGTACCTTCTCAAATCCACGAGTTTGTACACCTCTGCTCTATTGGGTGGAAATCTAAACATCTTCCCTTTTTATATCTATTTCCAAGTTTACTATCTATCTGGTGTCAGACTGTCCACAGTATGCAAATCAACTGGGGGGAACCACAAGTTACCAGCCAATCAATACATATTTTCAACCATGCTTCTATAGCTATATATTTTACCACATTATAGAGTCAAAAGCATCATAGGTCCTACCTATTTTAACAAATGCAGTGAGATACTTGAACTTTCATTCGCAGATATAGAAGTTCTCCATTTATGCAGTAAGTGTTGGCATTTGTAGCTCTAGATGCCTAATTGTGCTTTTGTGTGACAAAGTTAAGCACATGTTGACCAATCGACCTCAAAATCTTTTTGAAAAATAGAAACAAACCGCCATGACATCCCCACCCTTATCGTTCTCATCCCATCGCCATTGTCTCCCTAACCACCACACAACCTAAGGGAAAATACCCTTGCATTTGTCATATCAGTCTACTTTCTCCTGGCCGATTCAGCTGCTGCTGGTGAAAAGGACAATAGGTTTGGACTGATAGAATTTGGAAGATCTAATGACAGTAAAAGGTAGCTAGGAACGACATTGTTGACGATAATAATCACAGAATTTTAGTGCAAAATGGATGATCTAATGACTGTAAAAGGTGGAAAGAGAAGACATTGCAGTAAGGATAATAGTCAGAGAGTTTTATGCCTTTTGCACTATTATAAAATGAAAACCATTAGACTTCATGGATCTAATCAGGTTCAGGAACAGAACAAACATGTTTAATCATGATAGTGCTTGTTTCTATCTGCAACTGATAGGGACCTATAATCATTTGAATCCATGCCTAGAATACAATTAAGAAGACTTCGAGTAATAGAAAATTAAAAGAGCAGGGTATAGACCTGATAACTATGTTATAAAGTAGGAAATGTTTGAAATACCTGGAAAACTTAGGGCAAGACCAGTGCAACATCCAGCTACTCCAGCGTTGATAACTGTAGAAAGAGGAGAAAGTCAAATGAAAATAGAAGGTGATTACAAATCTGGCTGTTCAAGGTGTGTGTCATACCATCATCTTTTCCCCGTAATCTCTTCAGGAAACAGACAACCAAACTATGAACTCCTGATAGAACTGCAAAAGTCTAGACCACAAAAAGGAGAATTTAACCAAGTCACAATTACACAGATCAAAGCAAGAAGCAGTAATATCAGTTATACTTTAGTTTACCAAAAATATCATCAAGCAAAGATTGCAATACCTTTGCCGAAGCTGCTGCTTCCCCAAAGGATCCTTTAAAACCTTTCTTCTTTATCAATCCTGACCCTGAAACAGAGCATCACATAGAGAAAAATTGAGTACATCACCAACTTACAAGGTCAAATCTTTGGCACTGAAAGAATCCCATTTATGAAATCCCAAAAGTCATTTAATCTTACAGAAGTAGGGCATTGAAAAAAAAAAAAAAAAATCTCTGAAACATGCATGGTAAAGCTTCTTTATTTTCTTACACTTTGCGCCAAGTCAAACTAAGACAAACAAATTGAAACCGAGGGAGTAACACAACTATAGACTATAGTCCATGTAAGCACTCAATAATCATACAAGAGTGAGAAGCATACTATTGCAATAGATCCAAAAAAAAAAAATTGCAAAGACCCAGATTAATAGCTTGTTTGGCCAAGCTTTTGGGAAGCCAAAATTGTTTATTTTTTCTAATAAAAAAGTGCTTCTTTAGAAAATTGAGGCGTTTGGCCAAGCTTTTAGGGGAAAATAAGTGTTTTTAGTATTAGAAGCTATTTTTGGAACATTGGTCAAGCACAAAGTACTACATAAAATGGATTAGCTACAGCACTACACAGGTTGATACACACAGCGCCTACAATGAATATCTACAACTTGGACCGACATCAGCTGTTAAATGCATAAAACAAAAAAAATTAAGTTTCAGATAACTCCGTAGATAACAGTCCCAAAAATAACAATCAGAAGTAACTCCAATTCAAATATTTCACAAAGTTCCAGCTGAACTAACAAACTAACCAAATTGTAAAATTAAACAGTCAATAATAGACACATTAACGGACGTAAATGACAGTCCCAAAAATAGCATTCAAAAGTAACTCATTTCAAAATAATTCACAAAATTCCAGCTGAACTAACAACCTAACCAAACTATAGCAATTAAACAGTCGATAATAAACAAATTAACCAAGGAAAACACATAAACAATTACCGTAGCCGAAAATAACATTTAGAAGTAACTGATTTCAAAATTTTCACAAAATTCAAGCTGAACTAACAAACTAACCGGATTGCAGCAATTAAACAGTCAATAATACACAAATTAACAGATAAAAACACATAAACATTTCCCGTAGCCAAAAATAAGTATAAGAAGCAACTCATTTCACAGAATTCCAACTGGACCAACAAACTAGCCAAGTTGCAACAATTAATGAATCCATAACAGACAGATTAAGGGAGGAAACCGCATAAAGCAACAAAAAATAGGTTACAGATGACTCAGTAGAGAACACAGCTGAACTAACAAAACTAACCAAATTGCAGCAATTAAACAGTCAATAATACACAAATTAACGGCTAAAAATGCAAAAACAATTACCGTATCCGAAAATGGAGCCCATAAAGGCACCAGCAGCCGAGTCACCAGCGAACCTAAGGAGACATACGACAGGACTAGACGGAATCGAAGCGGTTAAAGCATCAGAAGTGAATTGAGGATTATTCGGGCCGGGTGTCGGGTTCGGGTTCGGGTTTGAAATCGGAGCTGTTTCGATGTCGTCGGAATCGGGTTCGGAGTTTGGTGGATTTGCCGGTGTCGCCATTTTCAATTTTCAAAATACTAAACCCTAAGTTTGGTGAACAGTTTAAAGTTTTAGATATTTTTGAGGATTTGACATGAGATATGAGTTGTGGATATGCCAAATTTGCTCTGTTAAACAGTGTGTTATTACCACAAACGACATCGTTTTACCTCTTTACGTAGGTCCCAACTCCCTATGGCTTGTGAAATGTAAAATTAGTAGGTCACCGTAAAAGGTGAAATAGACTCAGAGCTCGTTTGGATTAACCCAAAAAAAATGGCTTTTAAGCATAAGTACTTAAAGTATTTTTAAGTATGCTAAGAGTTATTTTACAAATAAGCAATTACGTATTTGAATAAAAGTGTTTAAAGAATTTTTAAAAGTAAGGATAGTATTGAAATTAACGGAAAATATAAGGGATAAAAGAATAAAGTATTTAGTCAAATCAAAATGGCTTTTCAGACCAGAAAAAAAAAATTGGGGTTGAGCAACTTTTTGTTTTGGCTTATTTTAAGCATTTTTTAACTTAATTTAAGTTGTTTTCTATTTTTAGCAAATACTCAAATAAGTTAAAAATGACTTATAAACTGGTTTGACCAACTTATTTTTTTTTGCGCGGATTGCCCTTCATTTGGGGTGGTCTTTAATTTTTGCCCTTCAAATTGGTGGTTTTTACCTATTGTCCATCACCTAACACCCTGAGATTGTGAGTTCGAATCTCATCTTAGTAAAAAAAAAAATCGCAAAGTAGAATTTTGCAAATCTGCCTATTTGGGCTTTAAGACAGAATTTGCATCGGCACAGGTAGAATTTCTACCCATGCAAATTCTGCCTTTCGGGCTGAAATTTACTCATAGTGCAGGCAGTAAATTCACCGCTCTCGGCGGCGTAATTTAAAGACCACCATTTTGAGGGGTAAAAATTAATGACCACCTCCAGCGAAGGACAATTCTGCAAATTGCCCACCAACTTATAAGCCAATCCAAATGGGCTCTCAGTCTTTTCTAATCCTGCAATGAGTTTAATATTTTTTTATGTGAAACTTACATAAACAGCTACCTTTTAATACCTTTTAACAATTATAGCTACTTTTTCTATATTTACAAATTGTAGCTAGTTTTTATTGTATTCGGTTGTATTTTGCATTTTTTAAATATAGGGAAATATAAAATTCGGCAGAGTTCGCGTTTTTGAAATACACTGAAATACAAAATATGGCAGATTAAAAATAGGTTGTATTTATGGAACAAATTCTCTTCTTTCATTTTAAATGGTAAGTCAAATTAAATCAACCATGTATCACGCATAACGGTTGAAGTTCCATAACAACCCACGTTTCTCTCTCCAAATTGCTCCATTCCAAACTTTTAGAAATACTTCCAAATACAGAAAAATATACACCGGAATACAATGAAATATGGTTAATTGTTTAAGAAATATAAAATTGCAGTATGCGTATATACAATGGAATATAATGAAATATTTCAGAAACTGTTTCATAAATTAGAAATACATTGAAATACAGCGAAATATACTAAAACAGTACACTGAAATATACTAAAACATTTTATCAAACACTTGGTGGGCATGAAGCTCCACAACTCTCATCAGAGGTGGAGTATACGTTGGATTCATGCCGGAGGGGCGGTAGAATAGCGCCGTTATCAGTGAGAGAAGAGATTCAACAATTATTAACGAAAAACAGAGAGCAATTCGATCAAAAGAGCAGTTTAATGGTGGACGGGCGTTGGAATTTGAGGGCGTGTTGATGCACTGCACTTTCTTTGCCTTCACTACTATCCTTACAGTAGAAATCCCATGGCCGGTGAACCACCACTGCCGCCGCGGAGAAGAAGTGGCAGTGTCAGAAAAGTAAGGAACAAACCAAACAAGATCAAGATCCTTCAATGGATTCATCGAAGAAAATCCCTTCGTAGATTGAAGAAGAATCTCCAACTTTCACACACAGGATTCACCAAAAATTCAAGACGAAGAAAAAGTTAACAACTTTGAGAACAGTTCTTCTTCTTTTTCATCAAATTCTTCTTTTTCCTCTGCTTCTTTTGGCTCAATGAAAATCAAGAAGAAAACAGATAATCATATTAAAGAAAATGGAGAAAAAATAGTACTCATAGTTCCGAAAAAACGTCAAAAAAACCCCAAATTGAACAAGAGTAGAAGCTATTCAAATGGGGCTTCATGTATTTTTAGGAATTTGATAACTTGTGGAGCTGTGGATACTGATGAATCTGGAATTGTTCCACTTAGAAAAAATAAGACTTCTTTAATCGCTTATGATGAAAAAACAAGTGAGTTTTTCTTCGTAGATTTGTAAATCGTAGAAACTTGGAGGGTCTCAAAGGATTTTTGAGTACGCTTGGAATCAAGCAAACTAATGGAAGGAAAAGCTGTGGATGGGTATTCGGGTCGTCAAAGAATAAAAGTGAATTTGCGTCGAGATCGGTTTCGCTAATCATAAGCCAATCAACCAAGTAGATCTCGCGATCGAGGGCGCATTCGGAGGTCCAGGCAAGGAAGTAGATCTCACGTATCCGGGGGCAGGAGAGGGAACGAGAGAGAGAGAAGAGAGAGGGTGAAGGAGAAATAGATTTGAGAGGTGAGAGAAAACCAATTTAAAAGATAAACTTGTGAAATACAGGACACTAGTTGTGATGTGTAATTTAAGAAAATATTTTAGCTATGAACAATAAATAAAATAAAAGGTAATTACTATTCATAAATAGGTCTTAGAGGTAGCTATGACAAGTAAATTTTTCTTTATTTATTGCATCACTTTAGCCATTTTTTTAAATGAAAAAGTCACTCAAGTGTCTAGTATCATAGAAAGTCACGAAACAATTTTTTATATAAAAAAAGGTCAAGCTTAAGTATTATAGTAAATGTTTCAGTTGTTTCGTTCCGGTGACTTTTTGCGATACTTATCCAAATTTGAGTGCCTTTCGTGATACTTGGATATTGCTGTGCTTCAGGACCTTTGAAATGGTCATATAAACGTGATATGGACTAAGAAATGGTAAACAAGATTCCCATTTTAAACTACAACCTCACATTGAGCAAACCGGATAATTAGTTTGATATTGATAGCAGTTGATGATTATGACTGTTGACAGTCTGCTACTACTCACATTTGGTAGGAAAAATATGGAGTTAATAGGCTCATTAGCACACTGCAATAGATCCTTTGAGTAAAAATGAAACACATTGTTATTAACCAAGCTGAAGAAACAGCTCACAACAAATGTCAAATCTAGTCAATCAAGTCTTCAAAAGAATGATGAAAAAAAAAAAAAAGATAAAAAAAAATTCTTCAAAAGAATGATGAGATCAATAAGAATACAACCAAAAAGGAAATGATCAGGATAGCAATTTTTGTCAGCAAAGTCCCGAGCAGGGTCTTTGCCTGTTTCAGTATTTTGCCTAAGTTTACAGTTCAATCAAACAAGTCATATATGTTCCTGATAAATGGCACCAAACTCTGCTCTCCATGATTGATCATCATACTCATTATGTTGGATGGTTTTCTCATTGTTTGCAACATCCGAGTCCTGCCTGTACACTGGCGGTCTCAACGCTGCTTCTGGCAATCGGCTCTCAGCAAGATATTGTTTCATTGTTATCATCTCCATCTTGTGTTTTCTCTTCAGCTTCTCTATTTGCTTCTTCAATTTCTCATTCTCTTCCTTTGCTTGTGTAAAGTTCTCCTGTAAAAAAGTAAGGAATATGATCAAAATGACTATAATTTTTAATCATTGGATAGACCGGTGTCAATGGTAAAACTCAAAATTACCTCAGCAAATGAAGCTGTTTCCTCTGCTTCTCTCAACCTAACAAGAAGTTCTCCAGCTGCATGAACAGCTTCAGCAGTGTCTTTAAGTTGAACTCTAAGGCTTCTATTCTCCTTTTTCAGCATTTCCCTCTCTCTCTCCCTTTCCACTCTCAAAGCGGAGAGCTCTGCAGCGAGAGACTTGGCGAAGCGAGCACCATGACCTTTTTTTCCTGCTTTTGCTGCAGCCATTTTCACATCTTGGATCCCTTGCAATATCAACTTATGTTTCTCAGCTAAGTCGTTGTACTTGTCCTGTAATTCCGCATAATGCTCAATCATTCTGGCTTGCCCAAGGACGGATCTTTTGAGGGCATCATCCAACTCGTCTGTGCACTTCTTCTCCAACATTAATTCTGCTGCCACCTTTTCTGCACGCTGGCGATGAGCCTCAAGATCAATTCTCAGTTCATCAGTTAGACAAATCCACTCGCTCTCCATTTCAGTCCATTTTTCTCTTTCCTTCTCAAGTTCTTCACCAGAACCTTTAGCACATGCAATTGATTTTCTAAGCTGCATTGATTGTGCCAACAAAGAGGATCTGGTTCTTTCAATTGATTTATTTGTAGTGCTTAGACCTCCAAGTTCTTTGAGCATTGCTTCTCTCTCAGCCATATCAAACAATTTTTTGCCACCACAGTTGTCCACATCGCCCTGAATTTCTTTAATTTCATACTTCTCTGTTACAGCTTCAGGCTCAGGATTTTCATCATCATCCCATTTCAGGAGCTGCAAACAAACAGCAATTAGTTATTAAGATAAAATGAGAAAAAGCTAAACTTCAACAAAAGAAAGTTAAACGGCAGTCACCTTTGGGTTCTTTGGTGATTGACTTCCATTCTGATAGAGTATTGAAGCTTGCTTCTCATTGTCCTTGAGATCAACAGCATCCTTGCCGCATTCAATCAGAGAACTTTGTTCTATTGAGCATTTACACTGGGCTAGCTGCAAGGATTCGTAATAGATGTCAAATTAAGTAAAACTTTGTCACATTAAAACAAATTACTCAAGTGAAAACACTCACTCTTTTGTTTAGCTGCTCAATTTTGTCCGCTTGATCCTTGCATACACTTTCAAGCTGCTTCTCTCTCTCTAGAGCTTGGAACAAAACTTTCTCCGAATCCTGCCAAAGAACACAGAATGACATTTAAATTTAACAGTCACAATGAGCCAATAAAAGAAAGAGGCAAGCTAGTCATTTCCATACTTTAGGCGCTTGATCTGAACTTGCCTCTTCCATGGGGACCATCCATGTCCCAATACTAGAGGAAGTTCCTTTCGTCTTGCACTTTGGACACAGGAATGAAGTGGCTACAAAAGGAGAAGTTTGTTCCCCTTCGGATGATGTCTGAATAGAAGCATTGGCCTTATCATTTGACATTGGACTTGGTTTGACTGCCAAATGTTCAAAAGAGAAGGAAACTAAAGATTTATTTGATGCGGAATTCCTCTGGTGATAGTCAATGATCTCTAGACCTCTATGTAGACTGGCAGCCAAGGACTCAGTTGGCCCCGGAAATATTCTGCTGGACCTCAAAGAAGACTGGACAAGGTCACCTTGTTTCTGTGGTAGGGCAGACAATTCAGAACTTTTGGAGGAACATTGAATATTATCTTCACTGGAGATAATTAAGCTCTTCCTCTGGTTGCTCCGAAACTTTGGGGACTCTGACAACAGCGGGCCCTGAAGATCAGCAGAATGACGGGATGGGCTGATTGAGATACTACTACAGTATTCAGGCTGCATTGTTTTCATCTCTTGATCAGCATCATCAAGGGTCTCCTCCAGTATCTCTTCTGAGTTAATTTCTTCACCTTCACTTTCTTCTGAACAGCTGAGATAGTGTTCACTTTCTCCAGAAGAATATTTGAGAGAGCTTCTCTTCTCAAAGGTTGCTTTTGAGTTATTTCCATGTGAACCACGTAAGTTATCAATCTGGAGCTGTAGTTCTTTTATATCATCCTCATTTATATGAACCTCTTCTTCTTCACGCTCGTTATCTATGCTAGGTAAGATCAGAGAACGGTTAAGGCTCACTCTCAACTGATTCAAGCTTTCACGTACATTTGCTCCTCTGAAGGATCCATAGTTGCTTCCGACTGAAATGCTTGCACTTGACCGAGCTCTTATAAGCTCTTCCTGCAAGCAATAAAGAACAATAAAATCAGAAACTGTTCACTTTCTCTAGGAATTGGAAGAACAGATGCCCCCTTGAGACAAGTGAAAGTACCTTCAGTTGGCGAATCTGATCACTCAGGCCATTAACATCATCTTCTGATATTTCATTTACCAATGGCTCATTTGGTATGAGTTTCACCCGATTCCCAAATCTCAGAGTGCTTATAGTTTCACTATTATGTCTACAAAAATGTTCCTCAAATTAACATTTAAAAGAGAAAAAAACTGATGTTTCATATGCAAGTTGTTCCAGATGAAGGTACCTCTCATTCAGGGTCACTTACACCACAGTAATTTTACAATATTAAACATCAAGTATGTTATATTTTCATGCATGACATTTAGATAACAGAAAATGCTTTGCCCAGCTAAATCGAAAAGCACAAAGCATCCCTCGAATATTAATTAAAAAACTAAGTATCCCTGGAATATTAATTAAAAAACTGAGCTTCACAAATACTTGTTTTCTGGGCTGATGGCACATATGACGGAGAGTTTAGCATTCCCTCCAAGTGATTCTCTCATTAAATGAGTCAAAGCGGAACTGCTATACGAAACATCCTCAAGTTTCCTGGACTGGCTCCTTTCAGAGAGGACATTTACCAAATGCCTGCACCAGTTTAAGAAACAATTAAATAGAAGTAACATGCATAAATATCTTGAACTACATTTTATTTTCTTTCTAAGCATTACACTTGTGTAATACGTCAATGGAAACTTGTTTTAACAGAAATGTGCATTTTTAACATAAGGTTTCTTTAACATATATGAGCTAATTTACGAACGGAGTAATCATGTTAGACATTTTAACAGCTTTTACAGCATGAAGGCATCACTTTGAGAATGTAAACATTTGAACCTCTATGGCAATACTGTTGGCAATATGTATAGATGAAGAAGATAAATTTTGGCAAAAGGAAGTTTTGAAAGCAAAAGGCAACAAACATCAGATGACATTTTAAAATCAACAACCACAACATGCAAGAACAATCACTAAATGTTTGTATAAAACCATACCCGAGCAGTGATGTGGACTTCTTTACGTACTTCCCTTCCTTAAGGTACTGTTTACCAACATCATCAGGTACAGTTCTTTCAAATCCAGCAAGATCAACGAGGCTCATTCTGCTCATCTTTGAACTACCAAAACACTTCGATGAGGACTCCTAAAGCAATATTTTTTAATTAGACACTTGAAAAGATGAAAGGTCTTCAAATATGAACACATTCTTAAAACACTAAAAAAAATATAGTGAGAAATTAGAAGGTAATATGAATGCCGGGATTTGATAAGAAGATGAATGTATAAAATTCTTTCCTGACAATGATAATACACAAGAAACTGGATTTCATTGTTGGAAGATACCTTGCACCAGGACTCAATGACGCAGGTAAAAACAATATGGGACCTAGAACTCTTCGAATTTATGCTCGTTGATCCAACTTTTCTACTTGAAAGGCCCTACAAGTTCGGATGCAAAAGAATAAGAAACAATAACACAAGTGAAAGCTATAAAGCAAAGATCATGGCAAGCAATTGTTATCTCAATTTGTTGCGTTGACACAGCTACAAGAGTTTTCCAACAAAATTTAAAAGTATTATGATAGAGAAAGCACTTGTGCACCTTAATCAACATCTGGGTGACATCCTCGTAGGTAGACACATATTCTTCAGTTATGTTCTCAACATAGAATCCAACTCTTGGATCATCCATTATCTGGAATAATCAACCAGGCCAAATCTTCAGCATTCTATCTTCAGAAAGTTAATAACGATCAGAACAACATTGTTTTCCAAGATTTATAACTAACCTTTAAATTTCGCTGTGTAGGATCGAGTAGATCCCCGATATGTTCATCATATATCTGAAAAGGTAAAAGTCAGACATTATTTGACTTGGCGCAAATATGCAACAGACATGAGCAAGGGTAAATATTAAAAATACATACCTCTAGGAATGAGCAACGACACTGGTAATTTATCTGTTTACCTTCAGAGTTCTCTTGCTCCTAATCAATGAGGGAAATTACCTAAATATCAGAGATGCCTTAACAGTCTTTAGTTCTGATTCATGACTGGATAAAGGGACTTACTTTTTGAATACTAGAAAACAATGTCTGAAAAATGCGCGGGACAATGCCTTGAAGTCCATTAGGTGATGGAGCCTCAACAATGGAACTAGGAGGTCCCCACATGGTATAAGTCTTACCGCTTCCAGTCTATGACCAAAAAGAATCACTTCAGGCATCAGATACAGTTTTACTTATCAAAAAAAAAAAAAAAGATACAGTTTTATTGTGACACAAAGAGGCAATGAAAATGAAACATAACAAGTAAGACTAACCTGTCCATAAGCTAAGAGAGAAGTATTGTAACCTGCCAATGCATCCTTAACTAAAGGGGCACCAACTGATTGAAATATATCTTCCTGTTATCATAAGAAAAAGCAGCATTAAACATAAAAATCCCTTTTATAACTTGTAAAATCAACATTCAGCCAAATCACTATCCCTCCTAAACTATAACAACTGCATCTCTATCCAAACTAGTAGAGCAACTATATGAATCCTCTATAATAAAATAAAAATAAAAAGCTTGAAAAGGCAGAAACTTGGGAGTTAATTTTACCAACCTGATTTGAATTTGAACCAAAAACCATGTCAAAGTTAAACTTTCTATCAACAACACACACTGAATTATCAGAAACTTTGCGAACAGCTTGGGTTCCATTCTCAATACCATTAGCAGGTCTAATCCTTGCAACAACCTGTCAAACACCCAGCATACATAGTATACAAAGATCATTATAAAAGCCAAAAACACAACAACCATGAAGGATATATAACAAAAAAAGGAACTTTATAAACCCACAGTCCAAATCTATTGTCAAAAAACTAACACAGTCCATATATGTGTGTATGTATGTACAATCATACTCCCTCTTTCCCGCTTTATACAACACTCTTTCCTTTTTAGTTAGTCCAAAAAAAAAAAACATCTTTCTATATTTAGTAACAATTTAACTTCAAACTTCCCATTTTTACTAGCGACATAAATTTCTATGGCTTATCCTATACCATAATTTTTAAAAGTCTTCCACTTTTTCTTAAACTCGTGACCAGTCAAATACATTCACATAAATTGGGACGGAGGGAGTATTAAAATATCAACAAGCATTTGATTTGAACACATAGTTTTAACAGTAAGACAAGATACACTGCAAAGTTGAACTCATTAAATTTAAATCAAGAATTCACCTTTTTCCACACCCACATACTTAAAATAACAACTATACAAAAACACGAAAAAAAAAATCAAGAAATAGTTTATCAAATTACCTTGACTGGTGGATCATGAACTTCTAGTAGTTGTTCTTGTGGGGCCAAAGATCTGTTAAGTTCTTCCAATTTATCAGTATCAATCGTCTTCGAAACGGGTTTTTTGAGTATGGAACTTGTAGGTAACAGTGGGGGATCACTGATTTGAATGTTGGGATCTATAGGAGCAACATTTTCAGTATTCATTTTATTCTTAAATCGACTTGAATTCAATTTTTTCTTAGTTGAAACTGATCTTGGAAGGAAATTACGGATCGACGAGGCTGAAAGGGTGTTTAAGAATTTGTTTTCTGACATTTTTTGAAAGAAAAAAGAGAGATTTGGAAGAAAGAAGAAGAAGAGCGTGTATGAGTTTTGAATGTGAGATTTGGAATAATTAGAGAGACGTTAAAGATGTATATAGTGATGAAATGACCGTTGTTCGATTTGAGGTTTAAATGTTTGAATTGAAAAGATTGAATTGACTAAATTGTCCTTTTAAGTGATCGTTTATTTTTCAATAATAGGCTTTTGTTTGGGCTTTTTATAGATGGCTTTTGTTTGGGCCAAGGACATGATGGGCTTAATCTGGCGTGATTCGGCATCTAACAGCCCAACATTTTTTGGGCAATTCGCAGGAATGGCCTTATTTTGGGGTGGTCTTTAATTTATGTCCTTCTTTAGAACCCCTTGATTTCCGATTCGAACCCTCACTAAGTCAAAAATTAAAAAAAAAAAAAAATCGCAAGGCCGAGTTTTGCATGCTTCAGGCAGACTTTCAAACTCTGCCTTAAAAATCTCAAACATTACCTGAGTGTTCTCAATAATGTGTCCATTCTCATCCCTCAAATTTATGGAAACATCAAAAGTTACCGAGTGCCGACACAAAGCAAAATCGGCTAAAGTAAGTCCAATTTGGAGAAGTTCACTATCAAGATGAATTACCTCTCACATATCTGCACAACATCTGCCCTAGCATCAAAGTTTCAAACTAGAGATTTGGGCAAAACTCTGCCTTCAGGCAAAATTCTGCCTTGCGATATTTTTTTTTTATTGAGCTGGGGTTCGAACCTCTAATCTCATGGTATTAGGCGAAGGACAAAAAATAGAGACCAACAATTTGAGGGGCAAAAATTAAAGACTAGTGCATTTGAAGGGCAATCCGCCCGCATAAAAAAATAACATTTTTTTGCACGGATTGTCCTTCTAGAGCGATGGTCTTTAATTTTTTCCCTTCACTTAAAAAAGTGACCGAAAATACCTTGAGCTTCTGGATTCGAACTCCTGCTCAGTAAAAAAGAAAACTCGCAAGGTAAGGCTTCACTAAAATTCTGTCTTGCCTTAATGCAGAATTTAGTTATGCCTTAAGGCAAAAGTTTGCCTTGCGAAATTTTGCAAGGGATTTTTTTTTTTTTTAAACTCTGCTAGAATTTTACAAAAGTTTAGGCCTAATTTTGCTACAAAACTGTGCCTTGCAATTTCTTTTTGACTGAGCTGGGGTTCGTTTCCAGAACCTCGGGTTATTTAGGCAAAGGACAAAAATTAAAGACCACCCCAAATAAGGGAAATAGTGCAAATTTTCCATAGCCGAATACACAGAGTATATCAAATAATGCACATTTGACCCGATATGTGTATACATTGTGTGATAGAGATTATTTATAATTGAGCTATTACATGTCAAAAGCTAAAACCAGGGCTGTTTTGTGTCAATATTTGGCAGGAATTGTATCCCATGTCAATTTTAGGGCGAAGTGCACAAATAGCCGTTTTAGGAGCAGGAATCGCATAAATAATCCTTCACATGGATTGGTCTTTAATTTTTGTTCTTTAGCAATCGAAGTTATGCCCAGTGAACGTAAGTTCTTTAAGGGCAAAAGTCATTCGGCGAATAACTTATAGAATATTATAATGCAAAAATATAATTTATTTCCCGCGAAAAAGTTATTTGTTTTGAGGGCCAAAAACTTAAAACCAACAAAAAATATCGGCGTAAGTGCTAATGACCCGTTTTAGGACTATTATTTAAAAAATAGTTTAAGTGTACAATTTTTTTAAAGTTTAGCTACCTCACAATAAACTCCAGACCTTCGTGTTTGAAGTTTCAATCACTGATTTGAAACTTGAATGCAGTTCAAATTCATACCATAAATTTGAAGTTACGCTCTTGTGGTTCAAAACTTCAAATCTGAAAGTGTGACGAAAAGAAACGAAGAAACCGTTGCTACAAGGTTAACTTAAAAACATGTATTTTAAAAGTTAAATATGTTCCAAATATGAATGCTAAAAGCGATTTTCAAATCTGATTTCAACTCATTTGGATGAGAACAGCTCTGGCGCAAAATGTCACAATTTAAATCGCAGCGTCGTAAGTTCAAATTTCATTAACTTTTGAGCCATTGTTGTTAATTGAACCTTTTTATGCTTCCTTGTTGACTATAATGATGAAGTTACGGATTGTATAATTATAAATTCACTGAACTTAGCTCCAATTAAAATTCATACTGATAAAATTCTTGAACTCCTACTTTAACTTCAATTTAAAATAAAATGTATTAACCATTAGGAGACCACATCAAAGTATGATTATACTAACAATGGAGCATAAAAGATAAACTGAATTATCATTGGACGGTCCTTAAAATTCAAACTCGTGTTACTATAATTTTAAGTTCAATCTATTAATAAGTTGTTTCCTTGCACATCGATCATCACTATTATGAATTTTCTGCATGTTCTAGTGTATACTTGATGACGTTAATTATTAATAATTAAAAAAAACAAAGATAATTATGGGGGAGAATGCTGGTTGAGGGTTAGTAGTTGATTAAGACAAAGGGATGTTCACAAAGTCAAAATTGCACCATTTTAAAGCCGTACCTAACAGTGTCACTTAAATGAAACAGCAATTGTCAAACATACTTTATGGATAGTTGGTGTGAAGTCATCAGATTGGGCACTTTATGTGGAAGTATCAAGATTTTTTTTGGTATAATCATTCGCAAACCATCTAATTTAGATTCGAGTACAGAATCTCTTGTTAAGTGAAGAGGGATACCATCTAATTCACCACATTCTTCGGTGAAATATCAATATATATATATATATTTTACAATCATATATTCACTGACCTGATTAACCTAGTTTAGCGTCGTATATTGCCCATTAAATGAGAAACACTTCCTATTAAATATTTCTATTTCTCGAGACTTGAATCAAATATCTTTATTGAAAAAAATTTCATCCATTCCACCACGTCCTTTAAGAGTGAAGTATCAAAATTATACAATTTGATTATATTTCCTTTCGCTTAGTGTTTGGGGTATAACCGTATAAGGGATACGGCAAAAATCACCATCAGCATTAAAAAAGAAAAAGAGAATACTAGTGTTGTTTTAGCAGGGACTTGATGTAAATAAATATCTAGCCATGATTATATGATTTCCTTATTGTTAATGTTGTCGTCTTCATTGTTGAGACTTAGTAGACGTTTGGCCATATAAATCAAAAAAAATTTCACTTTTTTTTAAATTTTGGAGTTGAGTTGGAGTTGGAGTTGTGTTTGGCCATAATTTTTGCAAATAGTATTTTTTGTTAAAATGTAGTTATTTTGGTTGTAAAAAAAGTGAAAAACAAGTTTTTCTTATTTTTCAAATTCCAAATACAACTTCATAACTAAATACTAATTTTTAAAAAAAGTAAAAAAAAAAAATCAGAAAAAAAGTGAATAATTCTTATGGCCAAACAGGTCCTTAAAATCACTAAATAACAAACAGCTAAAGTTGGAAAAAGTGATATAGTTTCGAATGGGACATAATCATGGAAAATTAAAAATAATTGGGAGAATGCTCTTTTTAACCTTTTTCTCATATCCCATCACCTTTAATGAAATGAAATACTATAGCAACACTTTAGCTGTAGTCTTGTTAGATAGAGATCCTTGGTATTTTAGGACCCGTTTGGCCACGAGGAGTTTTCACTTTTTTCCGAAAAATTATTTCACTTTCTTTTGAAAAATTATTTCATTTTATTTGATTTTATTTGAAAATCAATATTTGGATGTGAATTTCAAATACAACTTAAAGTAGTATTTGGAATTTAAAAATGACACATTAGCCAGTTATTTGACATATATGTTAAAAACATTTACTGGCAAAATTGAATTATTTTTCCTTTCGAACTGAACTATCACGATTCCCTACGCTAGCTAATTGCATTTGATTATGAGTATCCCTAATTTCTCACTTATCCTACTTTAATTTGAAACTCGTACCTAAGTGGCTAAGTCTGAAGGAAAAAAAAGGAAAAAGGGTCAAAAATACCCTTTTATTTTGAAAAAAGAGCTGAAAATATTCTTCGAACTTATTTTGGGTCAAAAATATTCTCCGATCCTTAAAGTTTTCCAATATATTCCTGTCTTGAAGGAAATTATCCCCCAAAATAACCTGAAATTATTTTTTAAATCCGCTCCATCATTTAAATTTATTCAACTAAATAATAACTCATAAGATCTTCTTATTTCCCCCCAATACGTAGGTTTGAAGCTTGAGGGAATAAGGGGATCTTATGAGTTATTATTTAGTTGCGTCGGATTTAAATGATGGAGCGGGTTTAAAAAATAATTTCAGATTATTTTGGGGGATAATTTCCATTAAGACAGGGGTATATTTGAAAACTTTAAAAATGAGAGGGATATTTTTTATCCAAAATAAATTCGGAGGATATTTTTAGTCTTTTTTCGAAAATAGTAATGTATTTTTTACGTTTTTCTTAAAAAAAAAAAATAGTGCCAGCATGCTGTAATAGTTCTGGTCGGCCCAGATGCATGGCTAGTATAGGCTCTAGAAAAGAAAGAAAGCGAAATAGTACTAGAAAATGAGCAAACTGTCGAAATTGATCTTAGATGAATTAATAGGGGCCAATGAAATGTACAAAAAGATCCAATTCCCATCTCACTTTAGCTTTTACTTTTGGCTTATTGGGGCAGTAGGGCTAATCCTTTGAATTATGCGGCAAGTTACAAAGAAAAATAAAAAAGGAGGGTTTGTTTTATAAGGAATAAAAAAACCTTAATTAGCGGAGAAACTATAGATATTTTTCATGGGTCACAACAAAAAAAAAAAAAAAACACAAGAGTTTTGTTTTAGTTTTATATCCGGTGTTCAGCATCCGTATTTAGAAGTTGAGCAAGAACTTCTTATTATGGGTTCTAAATTATAAACGTTTTTGCTTCATCAGCATTTGAATCTAAAGAATTATTTGTACATATTAAATTAAAATTTCAATACAAATATACAATTTGAGTTAAAATTAATGGATTTAGCCGAACCCGTAACTATCTCTATATAACTCCTTTACCTATTTTGATGTTCAATTAATCCGAGTTCACGGCGAAAGTTCCATTTGTGAGATAGAACACTCCCTATCAAAGACGAATCATTTTCAGAATTCGGATCCATTTTCGGAAATGAAACATTTCCTATCAAAGCATTACGAATATCATTCACTGCAATCTTGACAGTCGTGGTTGAAAATTACAAGTCTTACAAAGCATAGAATACGGGGCAAATAGCGATTTTGGTCCCTGTGTTATAGGTTTATTCCAATTTTGATCACAGTATAATTTGCCTAAATTAATATAAATGTGTTATTTTGATCCCTCAAACTAACGGAAATTAAAAACTTAACGGAATCACTAATTAAAACTAAATAAGAAAAAAGAAAAAATAAGAATATGATTCAACGGTAAATGCTTAAAGGGTGATTTGGCTCTAAAACTAAAAATGGCAGGTCGACCAACTTCTGTCTTCATCTTCTTGCTTGAGAAGTCCTGAGCTAAAGTTTTCAATTTCTTTATAATTGTAATATTGTTAATTTTTTGGTTGAATTAAATCCTCATGAGAGTTATGATCTACCTATATATACTTTATAGAAAATTAGAAATCAAATACGGATAATGAACGGTTGATGATGCAAATACTGAGTTTGGGTCATGAACGGTTGATGATCAACCATGATATTTTTAATGGTTGGAGGGTATGAGTTGATGATGATATTGACCTTCCTGCTCGTTAATGGAGGCTGGAGGTTAGCCTTCTAACAAACTAACCTTTCACTTTATTTTTTTAATTTTCTATATTTTTAAAATTAATGATTTCATTAAGTTTTTACTTTCCGTTAGTTTGAGGTATCAAAATCATCCGTTTATATTAATTGAAGGTATAATTATGCTTTGGCGAATTATACAGGAATCAAAATTGGAATAATTCTACAATACAGGAACTAAAATCGCTATTTGCCGTAGAATATGGTCACCCGTGACGTTTATTTCCCCCTTTTCAATCTTATCCTTTTGTCCCCTTTCTTCAACAAAAAGTGTCATACAGAAAAGAAGTCATGTGAAGGAGAAACGTCATGTTTTTGACGAAAAAGATCAAGGAAGAAAATTTGGCTACATTTTCGTGTCTTTTGCCAAACTTTTCTCCGTCCATATTTAATGAAAATGGCTGTTTCAAGATACCTTTTCCAATGTTCAACATTTAATGGGAAAATTGCATAAATAACCGCTTTTAGGAAGGCTATTTAAACCATTATTTAAGTTTATAATTTTTTTTAAAGTTTAATCACTTTAGATTGAGTTTGAATTATTATTGTCTGTTTAAATTTCAATGTAGCTGTCTAAATTTTTGTCCGAAAGTTTGATTTTACCAATTCAAACTAAGTACATAGTATCTTTGGATATGAAGTTAGACACTTTATATTTCAAACTTCAGAACTATAATTTGAAAGAGAAAAGCAACAACAACACCACGAACAATATGAAACTTGCCATAATTGGCTAAACTTTAATAATTTTTTTAAACTAAGAGCACTAAAAGTTGCTACTTGGTGTCATTTCCACACATTTGACGGAATTGTCCACAAAGGAAAAATTTCCTAGTTGAGTCTCAAGTTCATAGTCAACCATTACCATTAACAATATGTCCATTAAAATTCTTGTCCAGTCAATTACGTCATATTAATTAAAACGAAAGGAATACAATTGTGTTTGGACTAAATTGAACATCAAACTTCCAAATCTTTGTATTTTATTGATTTTACACGAGACGACTCATTGAAGAAACTATAACTTATGCAAAGTATGAAATTATTATTCAAAGGACAGTCATAAGCTTAAATATTCGGATTCAATTAAACTCAATAATTATATTTAGAATCAATTACTTTCATGATTTCAAAAGTTTAAATTTTTAATCCGTCTCTGATTATCAACCATGCAAACATAATTTATCACATCCCAAGAAAATTGCAAAGTGGTAGACACTCTCCCAATGTGCAGATACCAACTGTTAAACGCACTAGAAGGTCCATTGATTGATTGGAGTAGTGAGCCAATTGCAATGGGTCGGTGTTTATTGTGGGGTATTAACTTTTTGCAATTAAAAAAGGGAAAGCAAGTCCTTATCCCCAAATACTAATCTACTGATATTAGTATAAAATTCCAATATGAGTATACAAACTAAGAGAAAATGACAAGAATGATCCTTATGGTTTGATGATAGGTTCAAAATAGTCCTTTAAATATTCATTGAGTAGTTTGGCCTTTTAAATTTGTTAAAAATTAACACTTTTAGTCTCTATAAAATATTTAATAATTTATGTTTGTGAGATTTGACAGAAACAACCAACAAGGATTGTGGCAGGATAAATAGAATCCATCAACCTCGAACCACATGTATCTGGTTCAAGCCTAAGATATGAAAAAAATAATCTTTGATAGGAAGCGCTTTACCCTTAAATGAGCCTTACGCAGCGTGAATCCGAATTAGCCAAGCACAATACGGGTGTCGAACATAGGATGGAAAAGAAAAAAAAAAAAAAAGATTCAACGAAGATAGTGAAAGAAAAAAATTTATCGATAAACACCAAAAAAATTACACCAAATCGTAAAATGCAACATGAAAGACTGCATTAAAAGAGATATAAAAATATAGCAGAAATTACATCTTAAAAGGTTATGCGAAATAAATCAGAAAAAAACAAAACTACAAAATTTGTAACTCTAAATGTAAGCTCCCGTTAATTTCTTTTTTCTTTTTAAATAATTTTCGTTAAATTTAACAAACATAGTTCTGTAAATACTTAACAGACTAAAATGTTAACTTTTGGCAATAGGGCTGCGTATCGGGTGGTTCGGTTCGGGTATGAAAGTTATCGGTTAAACTTATCGGTTATCGATTTGTAGACATATTAAACCGTTAAAGAACCGTTAAGATATTGGTTACTGGGTTATTGGTTAATCGGTTGTTGATCGTTATCGGTTCAACCGCTAAGATTTCACACAAAATATTTTCAAGAACAAAGAACACATTTTCAAAACTGAAAGTAGCTTAAAAAAAAAATTGTCATCACACAACACAAAGAGTCCATCCAGTTGAGGCAAGAATCTAAAGAATATAATCGAAGTAGGGAACTCTTAAAGGTACCAATTTGTGAAATTCAAGCAGGAGAACCTGACCCGTTTTAATTGATACAAGAGGAATGGAAGAAGAGTAAAACAGTGAAAAGAACTTCAAATGATTCAAATAAGTAATATTACTGCTACATCTTCGATACGAGATGCTTTGAGAAATAAAGTGAACCCTAAGTCTAGTCAAATGACTTTATATATGAAAGGGTATAATTGTAATTAAATAAATGGTTATCGGGTTATCGGTTCACCCATTAACAAAAGTTGTCAAACTGAGACCTGAACCGATACCCTAATAACCATAGGACACCACTCGATGCCCGAACTAATAACCCATTAACCCGAACCATTAACCCAATAACTCAATAATCGATTCGGGTTATTGATTTAACCGTTAATATGCACATGTATTTGACAAGCTTAAAAGATCAAAACTTAAGGGACTATTTTGAAACTAGGCTCAAACTCAAGGGACCATTTTTGCCATTTTCTGTATAAATTAGAGCACAAATATAGGAGTTTTCCGACAAGCTACCAAATCCACTCACCATCATTCCATTGATTTTATTCTCTGCACTTCGTTTTTCGAGCTAGGGTATTCTTCATTTTCCACAAAAAATATTACTCTTTTGAATAGTTTTTTGCTCAATAATCAGACGCTTAACCTGCAAGTAAGAACTGGGGTTCTTGGAAATTTAGTCGTTTGTGTGATATTTTCTTTTGTTCTTTCTTGATTTCACAATATTACTGTTTTTGACTTGTTCTGCTCAATTCTTGGTTCACTTCTTTGTTTTTTAGTTGAGTTTGTTTTCTAATTTTGATTTTTGAGGTAAGTTTTTCTGTTTCTTGTCTTGAAGGGGAAAAGGGGTTAAAGATTGTAGCTTTGTTCATCTTATTTGGTGCTTTAAGTTTACCACTTGGGAAGAAAGTAAAAGATTGCAGCTTTATAGTTAACACTTTATGGATTCTTTAGTTATTGGTTCAGTTCTTTATTTCTATTTTTAATATTGAGGTAAGTTTTCTGTTTTTGTCTTGAAGGGGGGAAAGGGTTAAAGATTGTAGCTTTATTGGCCTATCTTTTTTGGTGCTGAATTTAAGTTTAATACTTGAGGAGAAAGTTAAAGATTGTAGCTTTATTTACATCTCATAGATGCTGGACAGTTGACACTTCTTTATTTTTGAGTTGAGTGTCTTTCCTAATTTTGATTTTGAGGTAAGTTGTTTTTGTCTTGAAGGGGAAAGGGGGTTAAAGATTGTAGCTTTATTCATCTATATTTGGTGCTGGATTTAAGTTTAATACTTGAGGAGAAAGTTAAAGATTGTAGCTTTATTCACTTCTTCATGGTTAAGTTAACACTTGAGGAGAAAGTTAGAGACTTTAGCTTTGTTCAACTATATTTGGTGCTGGATTTAAGTTAACAGTTGAGGAGAAAGTTAAAGATTGTAGCTTTATTCACTTCTTCATGGTGCTGGATAGTTAACACCCCTTTATTTTTTTAGTTGAATCTCTTTTCTATTCTTGATTTTGAGGTAATTATTATTATTATTATTTTTTTGTCTTGAAGGGGAAAAGAGGTTAAAGATTGTGGCTTTATTCATGTATATTTGGTGCTGGATTTAAGTTATAACACTTGAGGAGAAAGCTAGAGATTGTAGCTTTATTCGTTTCTCATGGGGGCTGGATAGTTAACAGTTGACACTTTATGGATTCAGTTTATTTCTTGGATCAGAGTTGTGTGATTTTGATACTTTAAGCTGTTTCTCCTGATGAGTACCTGAGCTTTAAAGTGATTCTTTTTGTTTGATTTGGGCCTTCTTCCCTCCTTTTAGCTTTCTCAGTTTGCTATGAGTAAAAAGCCGAATTCCTTTTAAAGTTGGGAGGATTGCTTGACAGCTTGAGTTAACCAGTTGATTAGATTCTGAATTTTCTGCTTCTTGATGAGCTTATGCTCTTGGTTATACTTTATTTAGTATGCTTGTGCTGATTCTTTTATCATTATTTCGGTTCCTAATTTTTCTATGCTATATTATCCTTCATTTTAAAGTTAATATGGAGCTCCATTCTCAATCTTTCACTATAGGGTTCTTTTCAGTGGCCTAGGTATATGCACTCTTCGTCGAAAATTATTCTGTGTAGATAAAAAATGACGTTATAGTGAATATAGATCAAAAGTTATTTTTTGTAGATATATATAAATCTTGAATCCCTTAGTGATTTTTCTGATTTCGCCACTGGTTATTTTGGTTCTAATATAGGATAAAGATTGCAGTTTTGCCTTCTTTTACTTCATTCTGATTGTTCCTGTATGGAGTTCTTATTCTCCTCCTTAAAATGATACTGTTGTCAGCTTTTATCCTTTATTTGCTATGCTATGAGTTATGAGCTCTGAATTCTTGTCACTTGATCTAGATATGTTTCCTAGTTAGGTTAATGAGTTTATTGGTTAAGTTTTTTCACTTTAAATACAGTTGATACTTCTTGTTTGATGGTAATATCTGATAATAACTTATCCTTCAATTTTCTTAGGTTCTATTTGTAGTCAGCTTCATGGATTCTCCACAGTCTGTTGTGTCACCGTTTAAGGGTTCCTCCGTTTTCGACTCTGAGAAGCAGAACAGTGAGTTTTTCAGCAAGAACCCTTCTAACCTATCCGAGGGAATTTCCGCTCATAGAGAGGAAGCTGAAGACTTCATCGGTGTACTCGACGTGTATATTCATCAAGCTAGAGATATCCATAACATCTGCATTTACCATAAACAAGATGTTTATGCAAAGCTTTGCCTTACTAGTGACCCTGAAAATGCAGTCTCCACTCAGACAATTAATGGTGGCGGGAAAAGTCCGGTCTTCAATGAAAATCTAAGGCTCAGAGTTCGTACAATAAAATGCTCGGTCAAATGTGAGATATGGATGATGAGTAGAGTGAAGAATTACTTGGAAGACCAACTTCTGGGGTTTGCATTAGTCCCCTTATCTGAAATCCTTGTGAAAAGCGGAAAGCTAGAGAAAGAGTTCTCTCTTTCGTCGACTGATCTCTTTCACTCTCCAGCAGGATTTGTACAGCTGTCCCTTTCTTACAATGGAACTTCACCTGAAGTGATTGAAATTCCTGCATTGCCTTTATCTGCGGACACTGATGCATCTCGGCCAGACAACGAGTTTGACAAAATTGAGTTCCCGGATCCTAAGATTGTAAACGAAAATAATCGTATGGTCTCCGAGTACTTTAATACTAATCTTGATTCTCAAAGCTCGGATAGCTTGGTCTCTTCTGATACAGAAAATCAACTCAGTCCAGAAGTCGATGTCCATATGGAAAGTTTTCCAAGTGAGGTTGCGCATTTCCCCCAATATCCTAAGCGCGAATCGCCACCTAGCAGCTTATCAACCGTCGATTCTCAGTCCTCTGAGACCCAAGGAGCTTCAAAATCTCAAGGGGAAGAATATGCTTCAGCTTGTAAAGAAAGTCCTACAGGTAAAAGTAATTTTGGAAATGCTGAGAGTAAGATGTCAGAAACCGAGCCTGGCAGTGCATTTCCAAAACCAGTGGTGATTGAGCCAGAGCAAAAAGTTGTGCAACAGGATATTGTGGATATGTACATGAAAAGTATGCAGCAATTTACTGAGTCATTGGCGAAGATGAAGCTTCCTCTGGACATTGAAAATGGGCCAACCAATTCTGGTAATACGAGTTCAGATCAGACATCGCAAACACCCAAGAGCACTGGTTCACGGGTTTTCTATGGCAGCAGAGCCTTTTTCTGAGCTTTTGTGAATGGTTTTCGGTATGACCTATAGGCGATTACGGACCAAGTCTAAAAAGGATAAGTAAACACTAAGGATTTTATGAATATGGTGTTTATCCGTTTTATCTTGTGAATGCTTAAAATGCTCTGAACTAATTGACCTGTGTCTGTTGAAGACTTGTTTTACTTCATTACCTTGTAGTTAATAACTTTGTGTTGTGTAATTTATGCTCAGCTTTTCCCTTGGAATAATTTGATTATGTGCATCATCCTCAACATACAGTCAGACCTCTCTATAACATTCATTCTCTATAATATTTCACTATAACAGCCATGTGGAACCGATCTGTAGGTTTTCTTCAAATTGGTTTAAGATTCATGATGGGTCTCATTTAATTTGGTTGTAATTTCAAATTTGCATTGGAGTTATCCATGAAATGCTGTGACAGAAACAAAGCATCATCATGGTCTCAATGGTAAATTGGTTAAAGAACTATCAAAACGGTGAAAAAGACTACGAAGAAAGGCTGGTTTTCATGGCTGCTGCAATGGTGTTTCAGGTCGTGAGGGAGTACCATGGCGGCTGCTAGAAATCGGGGCCAAAAATGTGGTAGGAAGAGAAAACGGTTTACGAATAAAGCTTTGGGGTTTAATTTAATTTTTAACATTTTATTACCTGTGTGGCATTAAAAAATGACGTGGAATTCAACGTGTAGTCGATTGTATTACACGCACACTGACCGGATGAAAGAAGTTTAAAATTCTGTGTTTCAAAGGGTATAAGGGTTCAGTTGGTAAAATAGTGAGTTCGAACACCGGGATGACAAAAATGGATAAGAACGGGAGCCTACCAAGCTATTCCATCTATATTATATGTTTTCTATAACAAAATTTTGCTATAGCAGTGAAAAAATATTGGGACAAATGATATTATTAGAGGGAGGTTTGACTGTACTAAGATTCCAATCAGCGACCATATGTGCAATATGGTATTTAGTATGCTACAAGACTAAAGTCAATGTTAAAAGTACTACTGAGGATAATGAGAGGAAGCTTTGCTCATTGAAGATAACGTCCAAGTAAGAACATTGTTCTTTAAAAGAAGAAACTTACATGAATAGTGTTTCATCTTTTATCCACTCGCTTTGAATCTTTCACACAACTAGCACCACATTTCAGAAAAATAACTTGAAAGAGCCTAGTAAGAATTCAACATATTATGAATACCCTAGTGCAACAACCATTAATGTCACATACAAACAACAACAACGAAGCCTCAATCCCAAACAAGTTGGGGTCGGCTGTATGAATCCCCACTTCTTCATTTAAGCTCATTTCATATTCTCATCTATGAAAAGTGCTCAAACTAAAAGGCTTATCATTGAACCAGGGGTGGATTCAAAAGAAGTCATGGAAGAAGGAGAAATGTCTTCTTGATCATTCACCACTTCCTCGATTATCTCAAATATCTCTGCCATAGTAGGCCGCTCCTCTGGCAAACGATCCACACACTTGAGTGCTACATTTAGTAGAGGGAAAGCATACATTTCAAACTTGGCAACTTCACTATCAAACACCTCTCCAGTCCATTCTTCCCGCACTATGGATTTCACCCATTTAACAAGGTCTAATCCTGTCTTCTCCACAACTTTACCGGTCAGCAGTTCTAGTAGAATCACTCCGAAGCTATAGGCATCAGCTCCTTCTGTTAAGGTCTTCTCAGGAGCTGTGTAACCATTGTCTTTGTAGAGGCAACTTTTGTTGGGGTCAATGAACTTGCAATATCCATACTCACTTATTAACGGCTCTTCATTTTCGTTTAACAGAATGTTTGATGGTTTGATGTTGCCATGAGAAATGACATTGCCTTTCTTTGAACTTCTGTATATGTACGCGAAACCCCTTGCTATGCCAACTGCAATCGACAGCCTTAGTTTCCATGGGAAATTCCTTTTCCCCTCTACATAATCTGCAACATAAAAAATATGATCAAATTCTGAATTACAAAGATAAGAAATTTTGTAAGTTCTTGATTTAGTCAGCTTACTTTCAAAAAGGGTTAGTAGACTTCCATTGTTCTGGTATTTGTAGATGAGCATTTTTTCTTCATTGCTAGTGTAATAAGCAACAAGTGGAAGTACATTTTGATGCTTCAAGTTCCCTATCTTTTTCATTGTTTCGCTAAATTCCTTGAACCCTACTTGTAGTTTCTTCAGTCTCTTGACTGCGAAGACACCACTGCCACTGATATGTACCTTATAAAGGCTACTGCAAAGGCCTTGTTTTCTTAAGTTTGCGGTTGCTTCAAGAAGATCGTCCATCGTAAACTTTTCAACGGATTCCATGAAAAAGAAAAGTTCTGAGCTTTTTTCTTCAGTGTTACATTCTCCATCTACAACCTCAGCTGAGGGAGTTTTTCGAGGAGACGGGTAATTAACTACTTCTTTTATAACCTCCTTGTCCTTCGCTTTTCTTCTGACACATCTTATGCACAAGAATGATAAAACCACTAAGGCAAGCGCAATCCCAAGAAATATGAGGACCCAAAATATCAAACTCATATGATAATTCTTTGTCTTTGTATTGTCACTTTCTGCAGTTGAAGATGGAGCGATACCATTTAACACATATGTAGATTCTTTAATCGTTACACCTCTCAACACTTGTGAGAAAGTGAAACTGTTCTTAGAAATGTTCAGTTTTTTAAGGTTCTTGAGCATTGTCAAAGACTGCAGTAGTACTGATGAATTACCCCTAAGAAAGTTGTTGCTGAGATCAAGAACAATTAAACTTTTACACGTTGATATCGATTCAGGAACTGTCCCTTGAATCTTGTTCCCGGCTAAGCTAAGAACTCTTAATTTTGAGAGTTTGCAGAGTGATTCTGCATCGATTATCCCACTGAGATTCTTGTCCTCAAGCCTTATTTCTATGACTTCACGGGTACGTATATTGCACTTAACACCATGTAATTTGTAGTAGCAAGGGCAAGGCACTAAAGCATTCCGATCAATTCGTAGTACATTGTTTGGATCAATAGCAAGAATAAAATTGAGAAAGGACTTGGACTCTATTAACTCACCTCCATTACAGAATCTGATAAAATAAACAGAAAATATAACACTTACAATCAACTTGAGAAGATTGTCCATCTATTTAGCTAGAAGAAATGTTGTTTGTTGCTTGACATATCCTCAGGAGTTGTACATAGTTACTGAAGGTGTTTAACATAATTTCACAACATAGTATTATCCCTCTTTCGGCATTTTCTTCGATAAAAACAAATTGGATCACAGTTTCCAAAGATTCCATGTTCTGACTTGATCTCTAATCTACCTTGTTATATTCATTGTACAACTTTATTCATATTATAATGACTAGGATTGGACTTGGAATTTGTCAAATCACATCTTTTCTGAACATTACAAGGTCGTTGTTTCTTTACTGTTGGAGCCTAGCAGTTCAAGAGTTGTGGTAAAGGCAAAGATGTTTCAAGAATATGACTATCAAATTAGGCATCCAAAAACTGGTACTTTTGCCTGCATCCCTCAACCAAAAAATGTTGCTCAGAAAATCACATCTTCATTTTACAAATGCCGACTATAAGTTCTATTTCAACCGTAAGATTTGTCACCGTGCGACTAGGAAATTAACGGATTAGAGTCGCGGAAGGTCTCTTGCAAAAATACAATGTAAGATTGCATAAAATAGAGTCAATGTGTTTCGGCATTTTTACGAACCCCAAGTATATTCGGAGCTTAGTGTAGCGAGCTGCCCTGAATTTCAACTCATAGGAAGTCATAGGGTGAGTGTAAGTGAAAACTGCAAACTAATCTACTCCCTCCCGTCCATTTTACTTGTCATGTTTTTTTTTTTTGCACGTCCCTTAAGAAAACATTAACTAAAAGAATAATTTGACTAAATTTTCATTAGTTATTCTTTGATCTCAATTTAATGCTACTCTCTTTTTCACCACATTAATCTCTCTCTACATTCATTTTGTAAGGTTGACGGTGGAAACTAATAATTTATCACATCTTGATTTTCTAAAATGATAACTATTTTGGACCAATTATTTTTAATAAGCCCAATAACTAAAATGGATAGAAGGAGTAAATTACTATAAGTGGGGAAGCAAAATTGTTAGCAGAACTTCATGGTTTGAAAGTAGCTTTTCAATATGGACTAAAGCCATTGGAAATTGTAGTCCACTCTAAAGAGGTAATTAATCTTCTTAGAACAGAGGCTTAGTAATAATACATAGTTGACCCCTCCGGCTTATAGCCAAATTTATTTTGATTCGCCTCTATTTTATGTGCAGCTTTTTATATACCAAACGTTTCTCAGGATGTGCCTGGTACACATTTTGTGTTTGACCACTTTTTCTTAGAGATTGCATCACACACACCAATTTGTAATTAATTACTAACAAGATAAAAGATATTTAACAAATGTAGCCATTGATTACTTTGGATTAAATTGTCCTCCGTATACATCAATATAAACATATAATTGCTTCATGAGGTAATAATCAGTAATTACTAACAAGATAAAAAATTAACCTGAAAATAAAGTAAGATTTACATAAATGGAACTAATAGTATCATGTAGCATTTGAAATTACCAATCGAGTTCTCCTTTTAGAGATCAGTTTAGATTTGAAAATATTTTTTGGTAACAAAAAAAAAAGATAAACTGTGTGTGATTTTCTCTGTAAGTTGGTGGCACTCCATTTTGCTCCACTTTTTTGATGAGAGTGGAAGACCGAGATATCTTATAGGAAGAGTGCCGAGAGTAAATCCTGTTTCCTGCAACAGTTGAGCTTTAGTATTGTCATCCACCCCAGCCACGAATATACTGGATTTTTCCATGTTTGCCACTAAACCCGTGACCTTACTGAAATGGGTCAAAGTTTCCATTACTCGAGTTACTGATTGCATGTTTCCCTTGCAGAATATCATCAAGTCATCCGCAAAAAATTAAGTGTGTTAATTGACATGTTTACACATAATGGTGGTACTTGAAGTCCGGTAGCCACCATGCATTTCAAAATTCTGGATAGGTATTCCATCACCAGGACAAAAATGAGAGGAGACATGGGGTCACCTTGTCTTAATCCTCTTTTCCCTGCAAAAAATCCATGACCCTCTCCATTTACTCTTACTGTAAACATTGGTGAGGAAATACATTTCATCACTAACTCAATAAATCTCCTCGAAATCCATACCCATTCAAAGCCTCCTCCACAAATTCCCAGCTTACCATATCATAAGCCTTCCTCAAGTCTATTTTCATCAAGCATCTAGGTGTTGTCTGCCTATTATAATGCCTCAACAAATCATGGCATATCAGAACATTATGCAACATAGATCTACCTTGGACAAAGGCAGATCGATTATCACCATAAAGGTGTCTACAAATCGATTTCAACCTCATACAAATCATCTTCGTGATACATTTATACAAGACATTGCAAAGATGATATCGGTCTAAAACCGGCGGCAAACTCGGGCCCGGTATCTTGGGAATCGTAGCAATATTTGTTGTGTTGAGTTGCTTTAATAACTTGCCATTTCTAAAAAGTCAAGCACCGCTTCTATAACATCCTTTCCTATTATCTCCTGCTACTTTGAAAAACCCACTACTATACCCATCTGGCCCTGGACTCTTGTTAATATCTATATGGAAGATAGCTTGTTTAACCTCCTGGCCTGTGTACTCTTGTAGTAATGTAATTTGTTGGTCTGATGTAAGAGTAGGCCCATTATTAAAGAAATATTTATGTCCAGTTATTCTTGTTTCAGTTTTCTTCCCCAACAGATCCATGTAGTACTCCACAAAGATTTGTGCAATGGCCTCAGGTTCATACTGCCAGTTACCTTGATCATCCTTCAGCTGAGTGATTGCCTGTTGGAGCCTTCTATGCCTAATAACAGCAAAAAAGTACTTGGTGCAATCATCCCCAAGCTTTAACCATGTTGCTTTACTTTGTTGTTGTAGAAACATCTCTGCCATGTAAGAAGTGTGCCTATATTTTGTGTATTGTGCTCTCTCCTCCTGTTGAAGCAACATATTTAGAGGGTCATCTTGTAGTTTCTCCTGAGCTTTGACCAAAGGATATTTTATCTTCTGCAGCTTCAGTCACTATATTTCTAAAATGCTGTGTATTCACAAATTTTTTAGGCTCTTTTTCAACAATTTCAATTTCCTTACTATCTTCCACATTTTGCAACCTTCAATTTGGGTGTTCCAGACTGTTTGCACCTTGTCTTTGAACTGGGGGTGTTGGGACCATACATTACAATATTGAAATGCTCTCCCGACTCTAATAGCCTGTTTGCGTAAGGATATTCTAGCAGGCGATCATGTCGCTATACCTTCGCTAGATAAACAAATTCTACAAGATGGCATAGTGTCGAGCCACTCAAAGATTAATAAACATCCAAGTCTATCTTTGAAAATATTCTCCTATCATCGCTCCTATCATTCCATGTATACTTCTCGCTCTTGGGGTAATTCCAGCAATCCACTCGCATCGATACAATTTCGAAAATCGGTAACTTCTGTGTAATGTCATTGATTCCTCCCCAATCTATCATCCATGTGCAACACAGAATTAAAATCCCCTAATACTAACCAAGGTTTCAGACAAGTAGTACTTTGCATCTCTATTTCCTCCCATAACTCCCGTCTCTCCTCCCTAGTATTATATGCATACACTATTGACACCCTAAATGATTTGAAAATATTATATATTGCTTCGTGTTTGTTTTAAAATAAAGAAGAAATATCACCTCCCAGTTTACTATTTTCTAAAGTAATATGATTTCATCCCTTGTTCTAAAAGGCGGGGGCGCGAGGCGAGGTGTTTTATGCGGCACGGGCGAGGCGTAATCCCCGAGACACGGGGCATAAGTCCCATGAATCAACGGGGCGTATGTCTCTTGTATCTTCAATTTTATAATTTTATTATTAAAAAATAGCAAATGTAAAGTTTTCATTAAAATTCTGCAAATAAATTCAAATAAATCACCAATAATATAAAAAGAGTTATTAGAATTATTATGGGATAAGGCACCATTACCCCCCTGAACTATACCCGAATTTGCTACGACACACCTTACCTTTCCCCGGGCCCTATTACCCCCTAAACTTATTTAAAACGGAATAATTACCCCCCTAAATGCTGATGTGGCAAAGAGAGGTGTTTCACTCTCTTTGAGAGAGCGAGAACATAAAAAGGGGAAAACTTAATTTTTTTTTCTTAAAAATCTGCATTTTCTTAAAAATTTGAAAATAAATCTAGTCTTTCACATTTAGTTTTAAAAAGAGGGTTTTCCACATGTTAATAAAATAATTAATTTTTTCAAAATTTTATAAAAATTCAGTTTTTTTCACATTTTGGCAAGAAAAACACTTTTCCGTATTTTATTTGAAAAATAAAAGTGTCCTAAGAAAATGAAATCATGAAAATCAAGATTTTTTAAGACATTTTAAAAAATAATCAAGTTTTCCATATTTTTAACAAATCCATTTTTCCATATTTTAAAAAAAAATAATCATTTTTCAGTTTTTTTTTTTCTTTTTAAAAAACGGGTTTTAAAAAAAAAACAAATTTTCAATTTTTTTTTTTAAATCCTTTTTTTAAAAGAAAATTCAGTTTTTTAATCCATGTTTTTACTTTTTTTTTTTTTTAAATGGCTTTAAAAAAAATTAAATTTTCAAATTAAAAAAAAAAGACGGGTTTTAAAACTCATTTTTTTTAATGAAGATTCAGTTTTTTATTTTTATTTTAAAAAAAATTGGCACGTAAGCTGAAAAAATTAAAAAAAAAAAAGAAGAAAACAAATAAATACACATGTGGCAAGGAGAGTGTATTTCACTCTCCCATATGAGAGTGGGCATCGACGTTTAGGGGTAATTATTCCGTTTTAAATAAGTTTAGGGGGGTAATAGGACCCTGGGAAAGGTAAGGTGTGTCGTAGCAAATTCGGGTATAGTTCAGGGGGGTAACGGTGCCTTATCCCAATTATTATTTGACAAAGGTTACAACACAAAAAATGATAACAGCCTAGATAATCTTTAAAATGAAATCTTCATTCACTTCATCATCAATCTCTAA
This sequence comes from Lycium ferocissimum, assembly GCF_029784015.1. Lineage (NCBI taxonomy): Eukaryota > Viridiplantae > Streptophyta > Magnoliopsida > Solanales > Solanaceae > Lycium > Lycium ferocissimum. Next base: position 33,726,285 of record NC_081352.1, on the reverse strand, counting down.
AATTTCATAGTCCTTCCCACCCTCAACTAATATTTGCATTGACTTTTTTTTTTGTATATTCAAAGAAGGAGAAGGGGAAAAAGTGTAAGAGTAGTGCAAAAAAAATAAAAAATGGATGAAGTTACTTCAAGAATATAGTGCTATGAAATCTCTATGATATCAATTTCAGATATAATCATCTTAAAAACTATTTATGGCAGTGTGATTTTCTATGGAAATTGCTTTCTTTGTTTATATATTTTAAGGAAAATCACTACAACATGAAAACATGATAACATAAAGTATAAATATCATTACAACAATAATAAAAGTCATAATCTATAGCAAAAATACTTTTAAAATAATAAAAATTAAATTAACGGCCGGGACTTACGCTTTTGCGCCCAGGACTTACACTTTTGCGCCCAAGACTTACGCCCTATGGATCTACGCCTTTCATTTGCGCCCCGAAGCATTTTTGGTATGCCTCGCTCCGAAACTCGCCTCTGGACTCGCCCCGAAAACGTCTCTCAAAAAACTGAATTCTCATCAACCTTCATTAAAACATACAGTAATGTTTAATGAAAAACGTGTCCAACATTTATTTTCAATTTTTTTTTCAGAGAGGCAGCCACTTGTCTGCTTTTGTGAGGCATTATGGAGGGAATTCATTTGAATTGAGGATCATATATAAATTTCAAATAGTGTAAGAGTTTGAAGTGGACTTTTATTATAACTGATTACAATAATCTTAATTCAGATGTTTATGTATTAAACTAATTAAAGGAAGCTTTCGTCCCAATAATTTTAAACAGGAAAAAAAAAAGTTTTGACCTTAATCTATGGATATCCAACATTTAACGTTTGTAGATGATTTTTTTCTTTAAAACAGTGTCTGATTATATATTGAACTGATTATTTAAAAATAAAAATAAAACTGAATATTTAAAAGAAATTTAAGATGAATTTCAAGTTTGAAAATGTGTTTTTGATCATTTTTCAAGTGATCTTTTTCGCACTCTTAAAACCTCTACTTTTTTTTTTCTCCAAATTAAATGTATGTCTAAACACAATTTTAACTTTCAAATATTCTGGCTGAAGCCAAAAAGAGGGTGACCCACTTTATTCGCCAAGCGAATGATCTTCGCTTCGCGGGAACAACAAAAACCACTATCTCGCTCTTTCCTTTTTAACTTTATTTCAAATGTTAATTTCGTTTCTTTCAAATATCATATTTTTATGTCCAAAATTTTAAAAAGTAGAGAGGTTTTTTTGTTCATGCAAAGGATAACTATCAGGATAGATGTGGGATAATACAATCCTATGTCCGGTCGGATTTTTGTTTTCGGTATAAGCAATTCCAGAATTAGTTATATCATAATTTTAATCTATTTTAGTACAATATTTAATGAAGGATAATAATTACGGAATTAACTCTACGGAACAAAACAATTGAATTGCCAAATATCCTCCAAAGCTCTTCTTCCAAATCATATATTATAAGGCTGTCATTAAAGATGAAAATAAAACTTTATCTAAATTTGTCTATTATAAAATGAACACTTGTTCAGGGGAGATCTAGCGCTTGCCGAGGGTCGGAAAAAAATTACACCGTATATATAAGGTATTTTTTCATTTTTTATGTACATATATAGATTTTGAACACTCTAAAAACAAGAGAAAAGGTTGGTTCAGTGGTCTAGGATGTTCAAAATTCACCTTGCGGTTCCATTTTAAATCTCAATCACTACATTTTTATTTTTCGAACCCCAAATAAAAATCCTAAATCCGTACGTGTTGCATTATATCCTAGATATCTCGTTTTTAATCCAATATGAACCAAAAAGGAGTATATACAATAATAAACTATGTTATTATTTAATCCTTATATTAGAACCACACATTATAATCTCGGTATAAAATGTTTGCGAACCATATAATTTCGGCTCAATACATGACAGTCCCTTAAACCTTTCAAAGAACTTTCTTTAACCACCTGAATGTATTTCAATTGAAAGACCTGAACACATGATAAAGTGTTATCATTATACACTTTTGATTCGAATTTTGAAACAACTTATGTGTTTTCTCAAATGGCCTACATGCCACCTTCTTTAATTATACACGTTTGCCTCAATAAGCCATAAAATCACATGTGTTTTCTAATTGAGGCAGATGTATATAATTGAAAGACGATGACATATTTCATATTGTTAACTTGATTAACGAATAGACGCTTGAGAACATGAGCAAAAAAAATTTCAAAATTTGACCAAAAAATATCTAATAGGAATACATTTATTATGTGTTCCCATATTCAATTGACACAAATTATAGTTTGAATATATAAATAAAATTTGCTCATAAATTTAAGGGTAATCAATATATTATTTCAAACTAAAACCAAAGTAAGAAACGAGATCGTTATTGAACCCCCAAAAACAAATACTAGTGGTAACTTAAACAAGACCGTGGACCCCACAAAGGGACAAAGTCTCAAACCAACCCAACGGCCGACGCTTGTGAAGAAATTATGTGCCTATCTATGGCCCTACGCCATCTAAAAACAGCTAGATAAGACCTTTTCCCTCTTTTCCGTTTCAGCCTTTTTCTTTTTTGTCAATAGTGCGATACTCTTTCTCTTTATTCTTTCTTTATTTACATTTTACTCGCAGTTTCAGTATTTATTTTGGAGCTAGATTAATTTGAATTGGACTAAAAAATTTATGTTAAAGGTAAAATGGGGTCTAGGAGGGAGGTGTGTACGTAACCTTATCCCTGCCTTGTGAAGGTAGAGAGAATGTTTGCGATAGACTCTCAACTCAAGTAACGCATACAAAAAATTAAGTATGTAACGCAAATATAGTAGTGAATAAGCCATAATGACAACAATAGAGAAGAGAAGAGTAGCAACAACATATAATATGATAATTGAAACAAAGGAAACAATATGTAATACTAAAATCGAAGAATGTAATACTAAAATCGAAGAATAAGCTAGTAGGAGAATACTAATCACAATATATTGGTAAGGAAACTAAATAACGCTTGACTACCTACTAACCTTCTATTCTAAGCAAATTCATTTTTAGAATTGAAACTTAAAACTTCTGATTAAAAATGAAAAGAATACTTACCGCTGACACGACAATCGTTAGTGATGTTTATTCTTTTATTCGGTTTTGATTCGATTTATTAAAGTGGGAAATGAAAACGCCACACACGCCTACAAATATTATTGTTCTCTTCTTTATTAGTGTTAGAATTCTTTATGCAATGGGATTTGTTTAGTCCAACAAACAGCGAATGGAACAGCGTGGCGACAGCTCGAGTATGTCAACCGCTTCTTTACTTTGCTTCCACACCATGTTTGTACGAAATAAAGAAATAATAATAAGCCATTACATTATGCCAAAGGCTAAATTTGAATAAATCCCATTCTAAGTTTTGACACAACTACTCTTGACTTCGTTTTTTTTCTCCCTTATTTGTAACAACAATTACCCACGCCTTTTACCAATTCTATATTTGACTTGCCCCATATGAAGACTTAATTCTTCTGCCACTTCTGGTGGATGAAAGGTTAGACATTCTAAAGTTCAATTTTCACGTATTGACCGCAAAAATATGTACACAATCAAATTGGTAACCTCTTAAAAATGATAACTGACATGCTAGAATAGGTTAAGCTACACGGATAGAGTAAAAGAAATGTATATTGCCCATTTGTATAAACTTAAATCGTCCATTTTGTAGAGACAGTGGCGGAGCCAGGAATTTGACGAAGGATGTGCAAATTTTCCTCTCACTTGTGTTAAGGGTGTGCAAAATTAATTATATACTCATAATAGCTAATATTTAACCTATGTACACTGTGTAAATTTCCGACGATAAAGGGCAATCCGGGCAAAAAAAGTGCAAATTTTCCTCACTTATGTTAATGGTGTGCAAAATTAAATATGTACTCATAATAGCTAATATTTAACCTACATACATTGCGTAATTTTCCGGCGAAGGGCGTTTACCGGATCACCCTTTGCCTAAGGCGGCTCCTCCAACGTGTATAGATTCGTCAAGAAATTTGAAGTAAACAAAGTGAAATAATTGAAGGATTTATTCTTTCACTGTCTTGCATTATCATTTAAGATTTCTCAAGATGGATAATTACGTGTGGTATGAAGGTGAAGCAAGTGGAGTGGCAAAGAATTCAAGACAACTTTCAATCTTCCAATAGTATTTGATATCAATTGTATGTACAAATCACTTCACCAAAATCCACTCTTTCTATTGTTTTCCTTTTGCAATAGTTTTCATAAAAGCAAAACCATATTCTTTTCTTCTTTTTGGAAGAAAAGCCAAAAACCTATAGCCACAAATCAGCACCAAAACTCCACACCAAAAGCTAATATACTAACTAATACTAGCAAATACTAGCAATGGTTAACCTAGGCAGACCAATAGTTGTTTCTAGTATACTCTTCGTCATCGTTTTCGTCATCATCGTTAATATCTTCAAAGAAAGGATCTTGAAGGAGCTCAGAAGCAGAGGGTCTAACCCTAGGTTGAGCAAGACACTTCTCAATGAACTCCTTGACAACGGGATCTTTAACCTTGTCCATGGCCTTAGGCCTCACTCCGGATATTACCTTTTTGTAAATCTTCACCACATTATCACATTCACTATAGGGTAATTCCAGAGTCACCATCTCCAAAACACACATTCCGAACGAGTAGATATCAATCAGCTCAGTGTAATCCTCGTCATACAACTCCGGTGCCATGAACTCTGGGGTCCCAAGAACGGAATGCGCTTGATGACTCTTCCCTACTATTGTTGCAAAACCCAAATCACCAATCTTGACCTATTCACAAATTTAGAACGATATCACTCGTAATTCCTTCTAAAATTCTGAAGCTCATAATAAAGATACAAACAAGCTAAACTGAAGAATCAAACATGGATAACAAAAAAGACTAACATTAATTAAATAAAAAATCAAATCTTTTTCGATAAACGCGATGTCCGGACTAAACTAATTCCACGGTGTACCGACTACCTCCCATCAACTCAGGTACCAAATAAAAATCAAATCTTTTTCTTTCCAAATCAAAATAACAATTGGTGAAATGAATGCGCCACATATAAACAACGAGAATAATCCTATGAGCTCCCCTACAGCTAATTTGCACATATAATAAATACTTCCTCAAAGGTATAATAATCAACATCATCCTTTTTTAGGGGTTGAACAAAGTTAGCAATGACATTGAAGAATCAATAATGTTATGAGCTCTCCTACATCTAATTTGCACATATAATAAATACTTCCTCAAAGGTATAATAATCAACATTATCCTTTTTGGGGGTTGAACAAAATAGCTACTACTCCCTCCGTTCACTTTTACTTGTCCACTATTCCTAAAATAGATAAATTATTTTTTCAAAACCAATACCATTATATACCAATTAATATGGGCATCATGTTAAAATACACACTTCATTTATAATTTCTTAAATAGCGTGAAAAGTCAAAAGTGAACAAATAAAAGTGAACAGAGGGAGTATAACATTGAAGAATTAATAAAACTACTAGTATTTCTCAATGAAGATAAAGAGAGTGATTAATAATATACCTGACCAATATTGCCATTAATGAAGACATTACTGCAATTGAGATCTCTATGAATAACACAAGGTTCATGTGTATGCAAATAATCCAATCCCTTAAGAATCTGTTTAGACCACTTCTTCAACGCCTTCATGGATACATGTTTATGTTTATTCCTATACTCTCTCAAATTCCCTGAAGTACAAACCTCAGTAATAAAATTCAAAGTGTTGCGATTCTCATCCCTCCAAACAGAATACAATGCAATTATATTCTTATGTTTTAGTGTTTTCAACAAACGAACCTCCGAATATAACCGGTCTATAACCGGTTGATCGGACATAAAATGACGTAATTTCACCTGATTCCAAGCTACTTCAATACCTTCTTCTTGATCAAATGCTCTGTATACTTTTTTAACAGCTCCATAACCTAATAGCTCGTCGTATCGCCCGTATCGACCAGTCGGGTCAAGTTCAACGAACGGTTCAGATTCCCGATCCGGATCCACATTCACGCTCTGCACCTGAACACATAATTGTTTTTAAAAAAAAATCCAAATTAGTTGAGGTTTTATTCAGAATTAGCTAAAATTAAACCTTTTTAAGCAAAAACAACTAAAAAACTGGAAAGATGTTTTAGGACTGTTAGATTAAAAAAAATAGAAAAATCGATTGTTTACATTAGTTGATTATTTTTAGAGAATTCACCAAAATCAAGCTTTTTTTAATACTTTATATAGCAAAAACAACTGAATTCCAAGGTTTTGAATGGAAACAATTGCAAAAACGATGATTTTGGACTATTTAGATTAAAAAAACATAAAAAGTTGAAATTTTTATCGGAATTCGCCAAATTAAACTTTTTTTTTTTTTATAGCAAACACAACTAAATTCCAAGCGATTCAAATAGAAAACTATTGCAAAACGATGTTTTTGGACTCTTAGATTTTAAACAAAAAAACATAAAAAGGTTGAATAATCGATTGTTTAAATCAGTTGAAATTTTCTTCAAAATTTGCCAAAATTAAACTTTTAAAACTTTTTTTATAGCAAAAACAACCAAATTCCAAGCTATTCAAATAGAAAACAATTGCAAAATAGAAAAAAAAAATTTAAAAAGTTGAAAAATCGATTTTAACACTTTTAAAAGCAAAATTCCAAGCTATTTGAATGGAAATCAAATCTCAAAACGATGTTTTTGGACTGTTAGATTAAAAAAAAAAAATTAAATAAAAAACATAAAAGTTGAAAAATATTGTATAAACCTTTGGATTTATCGATAAAAACAGAAAGTTTAAATTAAATAAAGAACTTTTACCATGTAGTGCGAACGTTACGGTAATTTGTCTTCTTCTTCTTCTTCTTCTTCAATAAACGAACACAAAAAAAGCTGAATTCTTTTGCTTTTCTTTTTTTCTCTCTCAAAAAAGTAACGAAAACGGAACAATAGGCATGGAAAAAGAAAACGTTGAGGGTTTATGGGTGGTTGTATTTATAGGAAATTGTTAACTAGGGTTAAGTTTAGACTTTTAGTTGACTAAAGTGGATTAAACATGGGGTTTAGTAGTTGTTATTAGCCAATTAATTACTCGGATTAGGTTGAAAACAAATGGGATTTGTATGATGAATCCTTTTTTTGGTTAAATACGGTAATAAATATGGTACACGTGGCAAATATCTTGGAAAAGATTACGGCCCAGTAAAACCTGAATCATAGTATTGGAGCCCGTCAGGATTGGCTTATAAGTTGCTTATAAGCTATTTTCAGTTTTTTTGAGTGTTTGGCTGGTCAGCTTAAAGTCATTTTATGCATAAAATAAGCCCAACAAAATAATTGGGCCCGTTTGGTTTAGCTTATCTAAAGCAGCTTATAAGCGGAAAAGCTTTATAAGCCAAAAAAAATAAATTAGCCTATCCCAACATTTTTTTTTTTAGCTTATAAGCTGTTTTCAGCTTATAAGCTGCTTATTTTAAGCCCATCCAAACAGGCTCTTGATTTCGTATGACTCGTATGTTTACCGACCATCCAAAAAATAGAAATAAGGACGGCTTGTTTTTGGAGTCAAGATTTAGGGAATATGATGTGATTTGAAAGTATTCTTACTTTAGTAGTTATAGCATAATTTTAGGATAGAGTCGAATTTCACCCTAATTTTATTCGTATCAAGAACATTGACTTAATTCAGAAGCGGATTCAGGATTTAAGTTTTATAGTTCAATATTTAAAATTCTTAGTATCGGACTCATTATATTTTTAAAGCTATGAATTTCATACTACAATTTGTTGCTCTTTTCATGAATTTTTACATAAGCTTTGCATTGAGAGTACTTGTTTCAGATGAACCCCATGTCGGTGTGCTCCGCCTATGCTTAAATTTGCAATATCAAATTTGACTTTTCAGAATCCTTATTCCTTATATATGTTTACAAAGACCACTCGTGAGAATAAAATGTTCTTCTCTAAAATACATGTAATTGGGAGAATATCATATCAATGTCAATAGAAAACTACACAATTTGTTCTTTGAAAAAGAGACCATAGTGATTTACTGATTTATGGCTCTTTCAATCCGCCCAAATGGAATGTTTTGACATGTATAAAGATTGAGAATTTGGTCCCAATTTACTGTTTTCTTGCTTTAAGGCCCATAAATTGAGCCACAGTCTTACAGGCCCATGTCAATACTGAAGAGTCCCGTTATTTGGCCCAAAAGATTGACAAACTCATAGAAGTAAGTAAATTTTACTTGGCATAACTTACTATGTTACATATTTATGGAACATAACTATACTTTTTAATAATTAAGTTTAGTAGCTATAATATTATATTTTTACAACTTATAGTTACCCACTTTTCTACCAATTAACTTACCACTCCCCACACCCTTATTTTTTAGCTGCACACGTTCTCTCTCTCCCCTTTTTCTAAATATACGTTTCCAACTCCCATCTCCCCTAATTTCATGCTTTTCAAATCAGTTTCTGATTTCTTTCACTTCCTTTTTTTTACTCTGTATTAACTGCTCATTAATTTCAACCTTTTACTGCCAAAATTCAACTCTATTTCCTAAAATATATAAGATTCTCTGTTATTTTTGTGTTCTCCCTCATCATCTTTGTTTCTTTTTGGGCTTTACTAATCCACAGGTTTCATCTTTCCCTGTATTCAGTGGAAGTTTAAAGATTTTTTTTTGTTTTGAGGGATTTTTGAATACAGATCTGAAGTTTTTGTTATTGGACAAGAGTAAAAATGTTCATGTTCTCCAAAAGGTAATTTTTTTTTGGTGCTGTAAGATATGTTATGGATCTTCACTAATCACTTCCATGCTGGAGTCAGTTTTCTGGTTTCGGTAATTAGTTAAGTGATTTATGTTGGTGCTCACAAAGTTCATTATGGATTTTCCATCCCTCCCGTAAGTTAGTTTCATGCTAATTAAGTTTTTACGATTTTCTATTTTTGGCTAAAACGTATTCCACCATTAGTTAATTGATTTATGTAGGTGTTTTCAGAGTTTGTTATGGAATTCTTTTTGCTCCTGACAGTGAGCTTCATGACTGTTCCTAGATGCCCTCCGCCGCTGGCCACCGAAATTTTTAAATACAGATCTGAAGTTTTTGTTATTGGAAAAGAGTAAAAATGTTCATGTTCTTCAAGAGGTATTTTTTCTTATTAATGACCCTATTTTCACTTCACCAGATATGTATTTTACTTGCATTTTAAGTACATGTTTATCGTATTTTTTGATGAACTTCAGTTAATTCCCGTTTTTTCAATTCACCAGATCTATATTTTGCATACATTTTAAGTATATTTTTGTCGTATTTTTTATTATTTAGTTTGTGTTTTGAACTTCAGTTAATTCCTGTTTTTTCAATTCACCAGATCTGTATTTTGCGTACATTTTAAGTATATTTTTGTCGTATTTTTTTTATTATTTCAATTAGTTTGTGTTTTTAATTGTGTGTTATATATTTTTCTACCTAATTTGTTACTTGTAAATTTATGCGATTTTGAATTTGTGTTTACTTTTTATCAAAGTATATTTTGTAGTATATATTCGAGTATTTGAAGTGTATTTTTACGTGATCACACACATTGTAGTGACAACCACGATGCATTTGACATTGATATATTTGCATTATATTTATAGTATATTTTCGGTATATCTTGAATGTGTTGTTATTTATTGTGGTTAATTTGTTATGTTGTTATTTTTTCATATTTTGTTAATGTAAAGTTTCAGTATATCTTGACGCATTCCAGCTGAAATTGATGCAAAGTTTCTCCGTATGAGATACGACACAAATCGATAAGGCAAGCCTGAATGCATTTATTGATAACGAGCAACCACCAATACCCTATCAAGGCTACCGTTGATTATGATGCAGTGATTTTAGTAGATGTTCAGGAGTAGATTTGTAGACAAAACAGTTTATGTTTTAAGTTGTTTTTTTTTCTCCAACTTTTTTTTAATGTATAACATCAACGTTGCGACATTATTTTTATGAAGATTTTAGAAGAAGTTTTATGTATTTTGGTAATGATCCCGCTTGTTGTATAGTCTAATCGTAGATTTGAATTCTGTTTTTATTACATTTATATTTTTCTTGTATAGTTACTGTTAAAAAATTACAAAGTGCATTTCAATATCAAGTTTGTATTTCCTACATGTTTTCACTATATTTTATTGATGAACCAGGAAGAGTTCTATGCATTTTCTCTATATATTCATGGTACACTTGAATTCATTATTGAACCAAAAAATCCATTTTTCTGTACAATATACTTCAAAAATTAAAGAACAACTTTAATACTCCTAAAATACACATAAAATACAAGTGAAATATATTGTAAATATATTCATTACGATTCAAATCTTACGGATCAATTAGAATACACTCAACAATACAATCATAATACAGATAAAATACAGTGAATCAAAAGCCACCCTTTGGGATTAAAGTTTTTTTATGGAGTCAAGTTTTCCCATCTTATTAAAGTTACTAAATAATATTCAATATCAGCTTATTGCACTTAAAAACTAATATTTTTTGTAACAAACATTTTGATTTTTAATAATGTAATTTAATTGAATATTTTTAATAACGAACACAAAACCGATGGTCATAGCATCAGGAGACAATCTCAACTTGTCATTATGCAATTCAATTGATGAACAAATCAAGCTTTGCGTGATTTATGGAACATTAAAAAGAGATTTTTTTTTTTTTAGTTATATTTTGGGGAAAAATATGAAGAGAGTTTTTGAATTCAAATTTTATGTGAATGATTAGATGTTGAATGAGATATGTGATTAGATATGGAAGAGAATGAGATTTGCGTGATTTATGGATGGAACATTAAAAACAGATTTCTGTTTATTTTGAAAAAGATTTTTTTCCTTAAATAGAGGCATTATTTGCTCAATAGTTCCGTGTATTTAGTCTGTATTTTGGCTATATTTATGCGACGCGTCCAGGACCTAAATATAGGAAAAACCGAATACTTAATTGTAAATAATGAACTTGTAGTTATAGCTTATTAGAAGCAGCTAAAAGGTAGCTATTTGAGAAAATTTTACTAGAAGTAATTCGTTTATGTCATGGACTCATGGCCAACAACAACAACATACCTAGTCCCACAAGCTACCTTTGTTGTGGGGTAAAGAAGCTGTTTCCGATAGACTTTCAGCTAAAAAAAAAAAAAAGGAATGAATTTGAAGCATGATATTAAAGCCCAACACCCACACAAAAAAAAAAAAAAAAAATTATAAAGAAGAAAGATTTGCGAATTGCCCTTCTTTTGGGGTGGTCTTTAAATTTTACCCCTCATATTTGAAATCTTTAAATTTTGCCCTTCGGCTAAAACCCATGGGTTCCAGGTTCGAACCCCCACACAGTCAAAATTTTAAAAAAAATTCGCAAGGCAGAGTTTAAATTTCGCTATGCCCCCACCGGCATACACTTGTGAAGGAATTACCAAAGTTATGCCGGACCCGACATACTTATGCCTTATGGGTAGACTTGGCATAAGTATGCCGGGTCTGGCATAACTTTGGAAATTCCTTCACAAGTTTATGCCGGGTCCGGCATAAAAGTTTACCCATTAAAAGTATGCCCCCACCGGTATAAACTTATTAAGGAATTACCAAAGTTATGCCGGACCCGGCATACTTATGCCAATTCTACCCATAAAGCATGAGTATGCCGAGTCCGGCAAAAATTTGGTAATTCCTTAACAAGTGTATGCCGGGTCCGGCATACACGCGACCCAAACCTTGCCTCGCAATTTTTTTTTAAATTTATGCTTGAGCGGGGGTTCGAACTTAGAACCTCATGATTTCTGCGTGAACGCTCAGAGTTGCAATGCGAAGGGCAAAAATTAAAGACCAAAGAATATGAGAGGCATAATTTAAAAACCACAAATATGAGGGGCAAAATTTAAAGACCACCCCAAAAGAAGGGCAATCCGCGCAAAAAAATGAAAGATTTGCAGGGGATCTTTTTGCTTTTTATTTAAATGTTTTCTGCTAAAGACTAGCATTCTCTATTAAATACGTACATTAACCTTGTCATATTAACATAGACATAGATGAAATCTTACCGTAAACGAATATAATTGGAACATTGCACTTTTCGTGAATTGTTACTTAAGCTTTGCATTGAGAGTGCTTGTTGTTTCAGATGAACCCCATGTCGGTGTGCTCCGCTTATGCTTAAATTTGCAATATCAAATTTGACTTTTCAAATCCTTATTCCTTTTATATGTTGACATAGACCACTCGTAAGAATAAAATGTTCTTCTCTAAAATACGTGTAATTGAGAGAATATCTTATCAATGTCAATAGAAAATGGGTAATTTGCAGGATTGCCCTTCGCTGGGGGTGGTCTTTAATTTTTTCCCCTCAAAATGGTGGTCTTTAACTTTGCCCTTCAGGCAGAATTTCAGCGAAATTGAAATTCTACCTTAAGGCAGAATTTGCATGGACAGAATTCTACCTTAAGGCAATTCTGTCCATGTGCAAATTCTGCCTTATGACCAGATTTGCAAAATTCTGCCTTGCGATTTTTTTTTTTTTTTTACTGAGCTAGGGTTCAAACCCACAACCTTGGAATATTAGGCGAAGGGTAAAACTTAAAGACCACCAATTTGAAGGAAAAAAAATTAAAACCACCCCAAATGAAGGACAATCCGTGCAGAAAAAGATAGAAAACTACACAATTTGTTCTTTGAGAAAGAGACCATAGTGATTTACTGATTTATGGCTCTTTCAATCAGCCTAAATGGAATGTTTTCACATGAATAAAGATTGAGAATATGGTCCCAATTTACTGTTTTCTTGCTTTAAGGCCCATAAATTGAGCCGCAGTCTTACAGGCCCATGTCAATACTGAAGAGTCCCGTTATTTGGCCCAAAAGTTTGATAGACTCGTAGAAGCAATTCGTTTGTGTCACGGACTCTACTAACAACAACAACAACATACCCTGTCTCACAAGCTACCTTTGTTGGGGGTAAAGAAGCTGTTTCCGACAGGCTCTAGGCTAAAAAAAAAAAAAAAATTTAAAGCATGATATTATGAAATACGACAATAAAATATCAAGATAAAAAGCAAACGGTGCAAAAAATAGTAATACACATCAAAGAAAATAAACTACGTGATTACTATGCCCTCAAAAAAATGGATAGATCACTATGCCTTCACAAAAATTCATGCCCATGGATCCCAAACTATATGCAAGTATGCAATACCATTAGCTTATCTATAAGCATGTTCCATTTCAAGATTGCCATTCCAAGCCTCAGGATGCTGGTCATTACAATTTGAACTTGAAATTTTTCATAAGCTAGTCTCGTCGATTGACATTCAGATTCTGGTCATCCGTAGAGTATAGCTTAGTTGATCATTATTGAGAACATTAATAGAAACTATTTCAATGATCAACCATTTAAAATTGTTACACAGTACAGCTCATAAACCTGTTTGAATGATTACTAGTTCAACAAACATATTAATTGTAAAAGGCATAGAGACTTGTTAAAGCCCAACACCCACACAAACAAAATAATAATAATAATAATAATAATAATAATAATAATAATAATAATAAAGAAGAAGAAGAAGAAGAAGAAAGATTTGCAGGGGATCTTTTTGCTTTTTATTTAAATGTTTTCTGCTAAAGACTAGCATTCTTTATTAGATACGTACACTAAGCTTAGTCATATTAACATAGATGAAATATTAAACGAATATAATTGGAACATTTGAAATGGCAATTATGGATAGTTCAATAACTTGCAAGAACGTACATAAACTGTAGTACAGTACTTGGATAGAGACAAGTCAATGACTCAATAACATCCAGATCCCATGTACCAAAGTCAACTTGCGTCGAACCGTCTTTCACGGATAATAATATCAGAAGTACTCACACAAAATTGTACATAAATATATGTTTGCACCGAGCGCTATATCAATTTAATTCGGCTCATTACAATTAGGTAATTTAATATAATAAATATATATATTAATTAATTATAATGATCAAAGTATCTATACAAATAGGGGTGAAAATGATTATCACCCCCAACTTTGCTTTAAAAATCAAACTCCCCCTCAATTATGAACAATAGACATTGCCCTCCTTTATCCTGTGCAATGCTCATTTTACCCTTGATATTTTTCAATCCTACATCTATGTTAACCTTTTTATATTATATAAAATTTATTTTTTTAACCTAGGTATTTATAAATTTTTATTTAAGTTCATATTATAAGTTTAATAATCCTTTTAAGAATATATCACATAATCTGATATTACTTTATGACAGATATTTTAATATTACGTGCATTAAGTATATATTGTGTATGTACTGTCATTAATGGAATATTTTTTAAATAATAATTTAAAATTTATATATAATATAAATAGATAATCTTTTAGGAATTTGCTATAAAATATTTCTCTATTTTTATTAATTATTTTGTATTATCTGCATTGAAATATATTTATAAAGTTATTATTACCTCTTATTTTTACTTGTATAAATACATATTTTAGAGTTTTGATAATTATTAATAAAAAAAGTTCTTATTCTTCTCATTTATTTCATTATAGAACGATATTAAGTTATGTACTCAATTGGTATTTCTTACGTTTCTTTTTCCGCCTCAAAAATAATATTTAGTTTCTTATAGAAAATTTGTTACATAGATAAAGGAGATAAAAAAATATCATCATTTTAAAGAAAAAAAGACAAGTTGATAATGTAAGGGTAAAATAGAAATTTAAAAAAGTTAATTAGGATAAAGGGGGAGAATGACTATTGATCAAAGTTGAGAGGGAAGTTTGATTTTTAAAGAAAACTTGGGGGGTGAAAATGATATTCACCCATAAATAGTATCATATATTTATTCAGTGAAGGTAAACACTTGATGCGGTAAATTTTTAACCACACAAAATTTTAAATGAAGGGTGTGTTTGGTATGATAAAAAAATGTTTTCTAATTTTTTTTTCCCTTGTTTGGTTGCATTGAATATTTTTGAAAATATTTTCCTCAAAATAAGAGAAACTATTTTCCTTAAAAAATTTCACGAGAATATTTCCGGATCAATAAATACACCAACGCAACCCTCAACACATTCCAAACTACTTGTCAACCCCAATCACCCCCACTCCACCTACCCCAAGCCCACCTATATCTCGACCACCACCATCACGACGATTAGTTACAAACCGTTTTTTACAAGCATTTGCTGCAACAGATCTTGCAAATCAAAATCCTATTGGGGGTCGTTTTGGTACGCGGATAAGGTGGTACATATCTCGTCAAACTTTGAATTATTTTATCCCACCTCTAGATGAGATAAATTAGTCCCAAAATTATAATCTCGGGATAATTTAGTCTGCATACCAAACGACTCCTTAATGGGTAGGAACACAACCCGCCCTACCCCAACATACACCACCCCACCCCACCCCACCCCCCATCCTTACCACCAGAAGTTGCACTTCAAATTTAAAAACCTCTAAATGTTTTGTTTTAAATATACGCAAATGCTCTTACAATGATATATTTCAATTTGCCTACAAATACAAACACAAGAAAAAATTTAAAAGAAAAAAAGGGCACTCATACCATCTCCCCCTGCTTACAAAAAGTTACCGAAATAACCGTTTTAAACTAAATAACCCAAATTACCCCTGCCCCACTGCCCCCGGTCACTCAGTTGGGGTCACACTCCTTGTTGACTGTTGTCTTCTCCTCCACCCCAAAACAAAACCAAAAAAACTCTTCTGGATCGTCAATGGAAGACTCTCACTCTCACTCTCACTCTCACTCTCAGCAGCAGCAACACTCGCAACTCACAGATGGAAGAATCTCCACCGTCGGATTCAGCCACAGCACCGGTGGATCGAACGGCGGTGGTGGTGCAAAGTACAAACTCATGACTCCAGCTATGCTCCCTATCTCTAGGTCAACCTGTATCACTATACCTCCCGGTCTTAGTCCTTCCTCATTCCTCGAATCTCCTGTTCTTCTCTCTAACATCAAAGTGAGTAATTTTAGACTTTGTTTTGTTAAAATGTTACGCATTAGCTTAAGCAATGTGTTGTAATTGTCTAATTTTTTAATTTAATTAGGCTGCGGTACTTCTTTTTAAAAAAAAAAAAAAATAGGAGCGACATAGGACTGAATCTAAGTAGATCGAGAATCTCCTGTGCTCCTTTTTAACATCAAAGTCAGTTCACATTTACCTCTCTCTTTTACTTTTACTGTTATCGGAGCAAATTTACGCTTGATTTGTTAGAAATGTGTAATTTTTGAAATTAATTAGGCTGCGGTACTTTTTTTTTTTTTTTTTTTTTTTTGAATCGGAGCAAATTTAAGCTTGTTTTGTTAGAAATGTGTTGTATTGTGTAATTTTTGAAATTAGTTAGGCTACCTTAGTTTTTTTAATTTTCTTAGTTGGAGCAAATTTAAGCTTGTTTTGTTAGAATGTTCTACATTAGCTGAAGAAATGTGTTATTTAGGTCACTATTTTTATTTATTTTTAATTGGAGCGACCTAGGACTGAATCTCAGTAGATCGAGGACATGCAGAGATTATGACTAATTAGCTGTTGTTAGTATTGATTCATAAGAAAACGATGGACAAGCGATGAGTACATATATTAATTAATGTACCTCCGGCGCTTCTTCTGGTGGTTTCAGCCACAACGACGCCGGTGGTGGTGTTAAGTACAAGC
Source organism: Lycium ferocissimum (assembly GCF_029784015.1). NCBI lineage: Eukaryota > Viridiplantae > Streptophyta > Magnoliopsida > Solanales > Solanaceae > Lycium > Lycium ferocissimum. The sequence goes on along the minus strand of NC_081352.1, from coordinate 33,709,443 downwards.
TCATTACTCCTCCTATGCTTCCCATCTCTAGGTCTTCGTCTTTCCTTGAATCTCCTGTTCTACTCTCTAACATCAGAGTCAGTTCACATTTATCTCTCTCTCTTAATTTAAGCTTGTTTTGTTAGAGTGTTCTACATTAGCTGAAGAAATGTGTTATTTAGGTCACTGTGTTTTTTTTTTTTTTTTTTTTTTAATTTTTTTTTTTATATAAATCAGAGCGACATGGTACTGAATTTCAGTAGATTGAGGACGTGAGGTAATTAGCTATGGATAAGGAAATGAAGGAAAAGCGATAAGAAAGATAATTAGGGAATCCCTGTGCTAAGTCAGTTCACATTTCTCTCTCTCTCTCTCTCTCTATCTCTCTCTCTCTTTTCCTCTTATAATTATCGGAGCAAATTTAAGTTTGTTTTGTTAGAATGTTCCATTAGCCGAATAAATGTGTTATTTAGGTCACTGTGCTTTTAAATTTTCTTGTTTAATCGGAGCTACATAGGACTGAATCTCAGTAGATCAAGGACTTGAGGAGATTGTGGGCACTAAAATTAGCTGTTGTTAGTATTGATTGATAAGAAAACGAAGGACAAGCGATATGAAAGATAATTAGTTAGGCTGCGGTACTTTTTTAAAACTTTTTTAAGCGGAGCAAATTTAAGCTTGTTTTGTTAGAAATGTTTTATATTGTGTAATTTTGATAATTAGTTAGCTGCGGTACTTTTTAATTTTTTTTAATCGGAGCAAATTTAAGGTTGTTTTGTTAGAAATGTGTTGTATTGTGTAATTTTGGAAATTAGTTAGGCCGCGGTACTTTTTAAAAAATTTTAATCGGTGCAAATTTAAGGTTGTTTTGTTAGAAATCTGTTGTATTGTGTAGTTTTTGAAATTAGTTAGATTGCAGTACTCTTTTTGAATTTGTTTAATCAGAGCGACATAGGACTGAATCTCAGTAGATTGAGGACGTAAGGAGATTGGACGTAAGGAGATTGTGACACTAGTTAGTTAATGATAAGAAAATGAAGGACAAGCGATAAGAAAAATAATTAGGGAATCTTAACCACTATTAGGATAATCTTAATTAGTTTAAGTGTTGTTAAAGAGTAAGGTGCATAGTTGTGCTGTCTTCAATTGAGTGCAATGCAAACTATTAGTACTAATAAAACTTTTTTCCTTCTCTAATTGTGCTTTGCTTATGTCATAATATACTCTTCGTGGAGGATTTGAGGAATTTTGTTGCTGTGATCGATGCTTTATTAAAGTACGGTTTGAATTATTGATTAGATATTTGGTTCATTTCATTGGCATTGCAATTTGCAACTTTTTCATTTGATTCTCTTCCATCTGAGTGCTCATTTAAGAATATAATACTTATCTATAAATATAAGTATGCTTTTCTGTGCAAATTGCAACCGTTGGTTCTGATGCTTACATGAACAATGTACTATATTGGTTCATATAGTGTTCTTTAACAGAATTATGCCTCTGGCTTTTACCAGAATACATATTCTGAGTTAGGCCTCAGTGTTGTTTTTTTGCATAATGAATCTTCCTTTTTGGAAGGTGCTCAGCTTTTCCACTATGTTGTTCCCTGAGGAAAAAGATGTTTATTTTTTAATGGTCTGTCCTGATAATGGTATCAGTAAAGTCCTCTATGTTGTTCTTCTAACTAATACTGTATATATTTTTAAGCTTACCTAAATTTTTGTCTTATTCGGGCGTAAAAGACGTAAATGCTAATGTTCTGACTTAAATGACTGTTGCAGAAAAGTAACCTTTTGCACTACTATAAGTAGCATCTATCTTCCTCCACCCAAATGAAAAGATAAGTGAGAAAGTGACGAGTGAAAAGAAAAACTCTTCTCCTCGATCTGAGAAGTTGGAAATTGAGAAAGAAAAGTATATAATGTGTAGTATCATGTCTGTCTATGCATAAATGTGTTTCCCTTTGCAAAAGAAAATTGTGATCAATAACTTAAGCCTATTTCATTTACCTATCAAAACACTTAAGTCTATTTCACTTATAACCTGCAGGCTGAGCCATCTCCGACTACAGGTTCCTTCTCCAAATACCAAACAGTGCAAGGCTCTGGTGGGGCTGCTCCATTCTTATTGACGAGAGGTTATTCTACTGGCAGTACATACATTGAAAGAAAATCCAGCTGCTTTGAGTTCAAATATGCCGGTGGATCTAGTTCTACATCAGCATCATTAGCGACTGAACATGTGGTAATGCTCTATTGAAATATTATTGATGTTGGATTAGAACCACAGAACAAACAAAACAAGAGCTCTTTTATTAGCAGTAGCCCTCTTTAACAACTGACCGATGTTTAACTTAGAAAAACATTAAAATTTAACTCTTGAGGTTCCTGTTCTTGTGTCTTTCTCTTGATATGGCATCTATTTGCAGTTAATATCAATTGTGCAGGTTTTAAATGGTGCTGTGACATGCTATCCGGAAGTAAAGTAGCTTTGATTTGCTCATCTGTTTCTTTTTCATATCGAAAGACTCATGTTTCTTAAGTGGCAGCACTGCAGTCCTTTTCAAACAAGTAGAGCAACATTAATTTGGTTATGTCGGTAAATTGACAGCACCCTGAGCAGTAGTTTGAGTTTGTTCATGCATAATGTCAAGAAATGAATTGTTAAACCAGTGAATGTGACCTTTCATCTTCTATGTGTTGTTGATTATCCTCCTTACCTCTTTTATGATTTAACACATTACTATTCAAAAAATATGATATTCAGTTAACAAATTCCAGGATTTGAAGTCATTACAATTAAAAATCACAGAAATGATTGATGATGTTTCCATCTAATTTTCTTTGCAGGAAATGTACAATAACTAACTTAAATCTATTCTTCTGCGACCGTTAAATCATGTTAGAATGTACGTTATAAATAACTGTTAGAATGTACGTTATAAATAACCAGTCTGTTAGTCAAAGTAATTCTTTTGAACTGTTAGAAAAGATGTATCACACAATTGCTTTATTTAAGTTGTGAGGACAGACATCTAGTGACTATTTTCCCATATCTTCCTTCTTGTATTATTTGGCATGGTGGATGGGTTTGATGACATGCTTCCTTTATTTACGGACACATCTAGTTCACGAGCATCTATTTCCCTGTATATCTTAAAGGTTCCAGAGAGTATAAGTGTTTGCACACCTTTTTTTAGGGGCCCTCTTCTGATGAGTTTTCTCTTCTTGTAGATCTTCAAAAATAAATATCTAGGATTAATTTCTATTAGCTTATTGAATAATTTATTAATAGAAAAAAATGTCAGTTTACTAGTAGTCGGTTCCTACATTCCTAATATGCTTCTGTAATCAAGATTTCTACAGGTCTCAACCAACAACAAAATGAGCCACTGAAAGAAGTTCAAGATCAAAGTCATCCTCAATTGTTAGCACCTTCATCTCTGGCTAAACATGAGATGGCAACATCAACAGAACTGAGTATCTCTTCACCTATCAATGTTGATGCTTCATCAAAAGAAGAGAGTCTATCTGCACCTATTAATGTTGATGCTATGAATCTGAGAGGTCAATCTAATACAAGCATGCAAGGTTCACATGCTGATCATAAAGAGTTGTCATCAGTAATCCCTGAGAGATCATCAGATGATGGGTATAACTGGCGAAAGTATGGCCAGAAACTTGTTAAAGGAAGTGAATTTCCAAGGAGCTATTACAAGTGTACATACCCAAACTGTGAAGTGAAAAAAATATTTGAGCAGTCACCTGAAGGCCAAATAACAGAGATAGTTTATAAAGGTTCGCATGGTCATCCTAAACCCCAACTGAGCCGTCGATTTTCTCCTGGTGCTCTCATGTCCATCCAAGAAGATAAATGTGAGAAGGAAGCGTGTTTCAGAGGTCAAGAAGGTAAACAAATACCTCTTTTAATATTGTTTCCCTATCGGTTGCACATAAAGTGGTCATTCTGAAGTTGTTTTCGTAATATTCTGAGTCGATCTTTATCAATTCTCAGTCTATGTTGAAGACAAGCTCAACAACAATGCCCAGACCAGCAAAATTGAGCCCGGTAGTACTCCCGTATCACCTCAGCAAGCGGACACTGATGGTCTTGAAGGAGCACTGTCACAGATGCAGGGCACTAATGATGATATGGATGAGGATGATCTATATGCGAAAAGAAGGTAAAACTAACAGAATGCCTTCAATTTATTCCTGCAATAGATCTGATAAATGGTTAAAATTTTAAGCAGGAAAATGGATGGTGGGATGGATATAACACCGGTGATTAAGCCTATCCGTGAACCACGTGTTGTTGTTCAAACGGTCAGTGAAGTTGATATATTGGATGATGGGTACAAGTGGCGCAAATATGGACAGAAGGTGGTCCGAGGCAATCCAAATCCAAGGTATGCAACACTTTATGGTTTGTAGTTATCTAAACATGTGACCTCATGTTACATGGTCATCATGTTTACAGATCAGATAAATTTTGATATGTAACAAGTATCTGACAAGGATCAAATAAACTTTGGTTGGCTGTGTTTGCTAGTCTCTAAAGTAGTCATTTTAAAACAATTTGGTATTTGGTTGTAATGTACCCTAAGAAATATGGCACTTTTGATATCATGTCCTCCTGATGAGAGGTAAGAGACAATAAGGTCTCTAGGAAGTAGGAATGCTGGATCCTTAATCCATCAATGATCAATCTTCAAGATCTTCTTTCTTATAAGCCAACATATCGTAGTTGGGCATTTAAGAGGAATTAGAGAAAATTTATCATTAAGTTCATCAAACATTCACATATGGTAAGCTTTTGTAACCATTTCCTTGCTTGTAAAAATTGATGGAAGCTAAGTGTTTCGCCCATTTTCTTTTCCCATTTAACCTGTGAAGTCAAAGCATATCCAAAATTCTTCATCCAGCTTTGAGTTTTCTTTAATATTCTCTAATCAGAATGTTCAATCGTTCCTCCTTATTTTCATGTCATGCAGGAGCTATTACAAGTGCACCAATGCTGGATGCCCTGTCAGGAAACACGTGGAGAGGGCTTCTCACGATCCCAAAGCTGTTATCACCACATATGAAGGAAAACATAATCACGATGTACCTACTGCAAGGAATAATAACCATGAAATGGCAGGATCCATGTCTGTAACTGGCGGTTCAAGGATCAGGACAGGAGAGACCAACTCACTTAGTCTGAATCTAGGCGTCGGTACTGGATATCGTCTGGAGAATGGGAACAACGGGCAACTTCACGCTGTCCATAGCCAAGTTCAATCTTCACGTTCAGGTATGATGCTAGTACATAGTGGCATGAGCCGATTTGGAGCTATAGATAATCATGTTCAAGGACCTAGTTTTGAAACTTTGCCTTTACAACCTTCTACTCAATGTCACCAAAACTATGGAAAGATACTCCTTGGCCCGTGATCATATCTACCATCAAGTATAAGCTTAGCAATAAGAAGCCACCATCTATTTTTTCCTGCATCTTGGTGGATTAGAAAGATATCTCTAGTTGAAGTATAGATACTTTCCCATATACTTCTAGGATTCATAATGCTGTATAATACACCTTCACCTAGTGTTCTTAACATAATTACCAAAAAGTTATCCCTGTATCTTTGTACATATACCTAGAGTATATTAGGAAATGGAACAACAGTGGATGACTGAGCAAATGTCGATCTCCAATATCTTTCTCCCATGAATACGGATCAATGGCATTTTCGAGGAATTATAATGAACTTTTTCAATGTATTATATTTTCTGTAATTAGGACGAGGGCACTTGGCTAATGTATTTTCTGAAAATATTATGGTCAATATAATATGAGAATGCATTTTTGCGAGAAGTTTGTTTCTACATTTTCATTTGATACTTTGATATGCATCGTCCCCACACTGTGGGATTTCACTAGGTATGATGTTGTTGTTGTTACTTTGATACGCATCGTAAACGTAGTTGTTTTATTCCGTACAATAGTTATTGCAGGATCCTTTTGCAGGTCAACTTAACCTGATATCGTAAAATTTCTTGTACCACTAGTTTTAGTTCACAACCTATAAAATCTTTTGCTTAATATTGTTACACCATGATAATTTGTCGCTGCCACATTTTTTAAGTTAGTATTTTTCAAGTACTTTACAAGAGCATAGTTATATTTCAACAAGCGGTCCTAAAAGTGGCTACCAGATATCATTTTTACTGAAAAACATGGATAATAGTGGTCTTGATGAATATGATTCTGCAAAGTTACTGATACCGATATCGCTTACTAAAGAGAATATACCACATTGGTAATGGACGAACAGGGGCGGATTTACATGGCGGTGAGGTGTTCGAACACCCTCGGCAAAAAATTATAGCGTATATATAGGGTAAATTTTTCGTGTTTATGTACATATATCGACTTTTGAACACCCTGAACAAATGCAAAAGGTTAGCTCAAACGGTCTAGGGTGTTCAAAATTATCTCTAGTGTTGTCGGTTCAATCCTCAGGGACAACATAATTTTTTATATTTAGCTTTTGTTGTTTTTTTCGAACCCCCTGAGTGAAAGTCTTGGATCCGTCACTGTGGATGAAAACCTTAAGATCCTTATAAGGCTTGGGCAATCCTTCTCCCGTGGTGTGAGTTAGGCTCAAAGCCTAATTTGACACTTAATTAAATTGTTAAGGATTCAACTGATGTATTAACCTTCTTTGATATAATTTTAAACTGAATACTAGCAAATTTCACGCATTGTTTTTTTGTTGAAATGTACTTGTTTTAGTTGTGAAAAAAAGTAAAAAGTGAAAAACTTAAAAAACAAGTTTTTCAAATTCCAAGTTGTGTATGGAATTTTATGGCCAAACACTAATTTCTGAAAAAAGTGAAAAAAAAATTCAAAAAAAAAAAAAGTGAATAATTCTTATGGCCAAACGGGTCCTAGGTTTTTTCATCGAGAAATCACTCATTCTCCCTCTTTTAATAATTTAAAACGACAAGTAAAACAATCAATTTGTCTTGGTAGAATCTGACATCCCAAAAACGAATGAACAAATGAAATGCCAATCTATAAGAAAAAATCGATGAACTACTAATGTAACATGCAGTTTTGTTCCTAATACGCATGCATTCACTCCATTGAAAGAAAAGCTACCCTTCTCCTCTAACGTATTCAACATAAAGCAAAAGTTGGTACCAAAAGCACGGTAATTTCCTTATTCCTCTTTGGCTTCATGTAAAATGACGATGTGTAATTGATTCCTCATTCAATTTCTAACCTTACCGCTCGTATTAGTTTATTAATCAATAAAACAACGTTACAAGCTTAGAACTCATTCAAATTCTTCATTCCAAACTGAATTTCTCTATTTTTCATTTGTTATCTTCAAACCCCATGCATTATTGGTTTCTCATTCTTGGTTGTCTGTTTCGATTCTTTTTCCCGCTTCATTCCATTATTGTAATGTTGTTAATGCGTCAAACTTTGCTTTGATTTTCATTTGTATTAATATATTTACCGCCCTTTATAGTTGTCTGCTCATTGAGACACTTGAATTATTCTGATTGAGCACTTGAACACATGATCAAGTATTCCTATTAGACACTTTCGGTTCCTATTAGACACTGCCGTTGTCACTATGGACCTATTTTTTATTATCACTTGCGTTCGTTTATTCTTAGAAGTGACACTCTAACGGAGTAAAATTTGGCAAGCTGTAGCTTGGCAACTGAGGTTGGGATTTAGATGAAATCACTAAAGACCTTGTCACTTGGGACAATTTATTGGATGACACATATATGGAGGAGATTTTATCTAGGTGTCCATCATTAGAAACCCTAATCATTAATGACTGCCAGGGCTGTCATATGTTGAAGTTGCCTTATCATGTAAAATATTTAAAAACCACCTTGGATGAATCTGAGATGTCACTGTTGGAAATTATTGCTCCTAAATTAAATTCTATCAGTGTTTTCGGGGCAATTGATTATGTAAATCTAAAAATTCCATCATCTCTTTCTACTGCAGCTCTAGACTTCTTCCGTGGATGAAAAAGTTTTATTATTAGGCATAGAAACATTTGGTTACTTCTTTCATATATAAAGCACGCGGAGCATTTAAGAGTATGCCATTGGTGTGTGCTGGTATGACCAATATTCTTTGTAATTTTTACCTTCAGGTTAACTAGTTTTATGATTATTACTATGAAGATGAAACTAAAGATTGCCGTACTTCTCTCCTTTTTGTTTTCCGTTACGAACTTTTCAATTATAGCTCTTTTTGTTTATGTCTTTTTTTGTCCTTAATCTTCTCCAATTTTGAGGGATTGAAAGAGTTAATCTTGATATTCATCCTGTCTTTACCTCTTTTGTTTCCATCCCAACTTCCATGTATTAACATGACCAAACATGGGGTAGCTTCTTTCTCATATATCGATGAAAACCCTAAAGAACTATGAACTCCTAAAGCAAAGAAAGAAATAGACAGACTTAGACGAGAGCATCATAAACCCCACTCGCTACGATCGAGTTAGCCTATGACCTCAAGATCAAGAAGAGCCAGTCATAAATAGAAGACAAATGAAGACCTTGCTCAGCCAAATGAAGGTACGTAGCATCATGTCACGCCCCGAACCATGGCCTGGGCGTAACACGAGACTTCAAGTTATGAAAGCTTCTCCTCCCTTATGCAGGTTGGGACACAGATCAATTTTTGATGGATGCTGCTGAAGCAACATTGGTGATGCAAACCGTCATTAAAAATGTTCATCATTAAAACATATTCTGTTTCATTACTAGAAAGCTGAGAAGTGTGAATCTGTTATGAAACTATATATATTTGGAAATAAATAAGAGAAGCAATATAGAGAGGAGGGAGAGATTATATTATCATCTTTTCTTGATGTCACAAATGAGAAGGCAAAGCTCTTTATTTATAGAATAACTTTGTCGCTCAACCTACAATATACAACTTGTGCAAGTTGATGGATATAACTTGCAAGTGCAAGTTGTATTTATCACTTTAAGTCAAGTGATACAATTTACACTTCTAGTTGTATAATCATTAATAATACATCCAAAATACAACTTGACAAATAATTAACACTCCCCTTTGGATGTTTATTAATAGATAATGTGCCTCGTTAAAACCTTACTAGAAAAAATCCAGTGGGAAAAATCCTAGTACAGGAAAAAGAGTACACATATCTGTTAATACGCATTTCTGGCTGCTTCATTAAAAATCTTACCAGGAAACAAAACCTTGGTAAGAAAAAAAGAGTACAACGCGTATTTTACTCCCCCTAATTAAAGCATTGCTTGATCCTTGACGATGATGTACTGCGATCTTGAATATCAACTTATTGTATGTTGAGGTTGACAGTACCTTTATGATCAAACCTTTATGCTTATAATAAAGATAGAGATCGTGAAGAACTAGCTAAAATGGCTACGGTTTGTGGCTTACCTTTTAGCTTTCCTTCTAACCCCGATTTTGTGCATAATATTAGAGCTATGTATAACCCTACTTTTCAAGGTATTCTTAGATCCACTGTTAGAGCCAACGTTTTTAAATTTCAAAGTGATTATTGTCAATATATGCGTTGTGTGTTCCATCACTTAGATACTAGAGTGTCTGTTACTTCTGATATAGGTCACAATATTAATGGGAATGATTATTTATATGTTACGGCACATTGGATTGATCATAATTGGAATATGCAAAAGTGTATACTTGGTTATAAATATATTGATGAGAAAAAAAGAGGTTCTTATATTTCTACAAATGTTCAAGACGTTTTGCAATTATATGGTCTTCTTGACAAAGTATTAACTGTTACATTTGATAATGCTTCTTCCATAACTAAGAGTGTTGAACTTATGGCTATAAGAATTTGCCCAATTAACCTTGATATTTTTCATGTCCGATGTGCATGCCATGTTTTTAATTTAGTTGTAAAAGATGGTCTTGATTTATTTGAGGGTTCTTTGAAAAAAATACGTTATGCTTGTCAATATGTTTTTAGCGCTCATAAACAAAGTAGAAATAATTTGTTTTAAAAAATATTGTGTTGAGCAAAATTTTCCTGTTAGAAAAATTCCAAAAGAAGTTTTTACTAGGTGGAATTCTTTATACGAAATGCTACTTGTTGCTCACCAATATCAAAAACTCCTTCAATATGTTTTTAATGCACATCATTATCATCCCAATGAACAAATACAAGATAGTGATTGGAATGAAATTAAAGGGCTATGTATTTTAAAATCTTTATCTTGCAACAAAAACATTTTCCGGTCAATACTATCCTACAATTGCACAAATGTTATTTTATATTTATGGACTTACAGAACTATTTGCGGAATATAGAGAATCAAACGAACATGAGGAAGCCGCTGATGAAATGATTCTCAAATTTAAAAAGTATTTTTTTCCTATTCCCGATGTTTATTTGATTGCTTGTATACTTGACCGTCCTTAAAATTAAGAGGTGCTCAGGGACTTGTTGACAAAATTTATTTGCAGTTAGAAATTCCTCCTAACGAACATCCAAATGTTGAAAAGTGTAAACGTAGAATAAATTAAAAGCTAAAATAATGTATAATAATTATAAATCTTTGGAAACCAGAAGTGAAAATCAATGTCCTTCACAAAAAAATAAGGCTAAATTTGGCAATAGAATATTTGATAAATCAATGGATGCTGCATGGCTTGGTATTGCTTCTACTCAAAATGAAAGTGATCTTGAATCTTATGTTAATCAGGGATTAGAAAGGATCATTGTGGACGACGACGACAATGAAGATATTTTAGGATGGTGGAGAGAGCGTGGGAGGTCATTTCCATTACTCTCAAAAATGGCTCGAGATATCCTAACTATTCAATCATCATCAGTAGCTTCGGAGACAGCTTTTAGCGCGGCAAGATTTCAACTCGGAGACCACAGACATTCATTAGCCCAAGATAGCTTGGAGATTTGGATTGGATCAACACAGAAAGAAGAAATTGTAGGCTACCAAAATTAACCCCTCAAGAAGAAGAAGAATATGAAGAGATAATCAATACTAATAGCGATGATGGCATGGAACTTATGGGCCGTCAACAGAGATATCAATTCCCGAATTGATGCAACGGAAGCGATACGACATTTAGGAAAAGCTCAGACATGTAATCACAGTTTTTAGTGTGATAATTTATAATTAACTACTTAGATGCCTAGTTAAAACAAAACCCTTCTTAGAAGGTGGCTGTGTAGATTAGGTGATCTTATTGTAACTTAGAGGCCTAATTGAAACAGAACAATTCCTAGAAGGTGGATGTGTAGATTAGGTGCTCTTCTTGTATTTGAGACTTTGAATCAAGTTTTATGAAGTTTAAAAGATCTATTTTGAATAAATAAACATAAAGCTCTTACTTAAAATTATTTTTCTTTACATAACTACTAAAAAAATGCAATTCTTTATAAATTTTATAAAGACTTGAAATTGTATTTAATATTATGTAATAAATTAAAAATAATAGCCCTTAGAAGTTTCAAAAAATAGCCCTTAGAAAAATAAGTAGTTCTTAAAAGTTATAAGTTATAAAAATAAATAGTTCTTAAATGCTATCAATTTAAATGTTAAGTTTGAAGTTTTATATTAAATTTGTGTCTATTTAGTATTTTAAAATTAAATATTTAAATAAATTAAAAAAGCCCCCCCCCTCCAGGCCCCCAGTCTTGTCCCCCACCCCTTCCCCTTGGAGGTGGACGGACGGCCCCCAAAAAATCCCGTATAATCCCGTCCCCCAAAAGTCCCGGTCCCCCTTGATCCCCCTTTAAAAAGCCCCCCGTCCCCTTCGCCACCCTTAACTGCACCTTGCCCGGGTCTTAAAAAGTAGATTTGGATCACAAATTACAAATTTTAGAGAGAAAATGATCATATCATATCAGATCTGATTTTGTTAGATCAGTTTAGATCCTACAAAATCAGATATGATTCACAAATCAACAATAGCTATATACACAACAAACAAATCGAAAAAATGAAAGTAAAATTGGAAGTTTTGTCTTACCAGCAGAATGAACACATTCGCAATTAAACTTGAAGCTCTATCTATAGCTTGGGTTTCACTGATCATCTCAACTTTGAAATGGGTTTCACCTCCTTAATCCAAGGTTATTCGGTTGGCTTGACCCTCATATATGCCAGTCACGGGCTCACGGCACCTTAATCGGTCTTAAAAAGTAGATTTGGATTACAAATTACAAATGTTAGAGAGAAAATTATCATAGCTATATACACAACAATCACAAATCGAAATAATGAAAAAAATGAAAGCTAAAATTGGAAATTGTGGACAAAACTTACCAAAAAAATGAACAAATCGACGATCAAATCCAAAGCTTTATCTATTGCTTCGGATTCACTCGGGATGTTAATTTTGGAATCGGGTTTCACCTCCTTAATCCAAAGGTTTGTCAAAGGAAACCGTTTTACATTTGCCTCGGCGAGGCGTAAGCCCCATTAGTATTTAATTTTTAGTATTTCATAAAATAATATAATTACAATAAATATTTTTAAATAGGTAAAACATTAAAAAAATAAAAGAAAACTGTAAATAAATAAATTCATAAATATCTTTTACTTCAAGCTTAAAGAAAAGTGTTTTATATATATATATATATATATATATATATATATATATATATATATATATATATATATATATATATATATATATATAGTGTTGCCTTTTTTATTTTTCATACTTGTTATCTTTTACTTCATATAGTAACATTAGTATTTATATTAGTGAGGATCGATTCAAGTCAATAAGATGTTAGCCATGTGTTTTAAAAACATTACCTAGGATGTTATTGTAAAAACTTTATTTAATAATATGAAGATTTGAGTAGCTTAGTTCAAAGTTCTAAAATATTGCTCTTAAAACATAGATAGTGTTTTTTCTTTCTTTTGTTATAGTATATATTTTGTACTTCTTTTTACAATCTTCAATATTATCTAAGATAAACTTAAACCCGGAAAAATTTGCTTTTTGGGGCTTATAGCAAAAGCTTTATATATCTAACCACCCCTGCTTACAACGATTGCCCAAAATATTAATAATAAATAAATAATAAAAATGAATAATTTTTTTATTCATTTTTATTAATTATTAACAAATTGAAATTGCAGGGCTTGCCTTACAGGTAGTGACTATACCACTTACATATCGAACAGATCTTACTCTCAATGGAATATGACCACATTGCCTTCCCTCCAAATATGTCTCAATTCACACCTCCAATCCCTTCTCGTACTCTGCGATTCTCGGATAATATTGAAATGTGGATCCTCAGGCCCGACCATGAACTTGTAATTATATATAACATAATTATACAAGTATAAATAATACAAAATTAAATAAAAGCTATTATGAAATACAAATCAACTCTAACATCTTAACTTTCAAACTGTGAAAAAACCACAATTTCTTAAAACAATATTATTATCATACTATTTATTTTATATCAATAAATTTTATCAGTATTATAATTAAAACGTAACTCTTTCATGAATAAGATTAAAATTACTTTCAAATAGCGAAACAATAAAATATGATAATTTTGATACATAGGACAAAAGACCAATGACAAGTGAAAATGTACAAATCGGTTATGTACTTTTAAAAGAAATATTAGGTGATATTCACTCTACCACGTTCTCAACAGTAAATATACAATACCACAACTTGTTATTTGTTACACCCAATCTTCTTATTTATATAGATGAAAAGCTATTAAGTATCGTTCATTTGTTAAAGAATTATGAGGGTAACGATTTTAATTAAAAAGAATTTAACATATAATTTGTGTAAGAATCGTTAGAGTGAGCAAGTGCAAAGACTGCGTTAGGCGTGTTTAGTAAGTACGGTCGGGCAAAGGTGCGTTAGCGCGTCGTTTAGTATGCGTACGATCGGGCGCTTAGGGCAGCCTCACAGAACTAAGCCCCGCACGTGAGTCCCGGATGTTTGTCGATGCTCGCCGAGATCCGAAAGCTTTTTAAAACACTGATCCAAACAACACCTTCATTGTACTTGTGTGTTAATGATTTAATGGTTGATCTGAAACCTGGATGAGAAGCAGCCTCTTTTTTAATTTGTTTAGCAATTCTTTTAGAGAAGGACTAATACATGTGCTTGCAAATTTGTTGAAGCACCATTTTGAAGATCTGATGAAGAAGAGAGAGGAATGTGTTACGGTTTATAAGGGTGAGAGAAAAGGATTTGGGCAAAGTGGTATTGTTGTTTGTTTAAAAAAAAAAAAAAAGGGTTTGGGCAAAGTGTTCAATTTACGGTTTAGTTGGTCATTGAGCTTTTGGCCAATGACCCATTTATTTTCCTGTGGAAATGTACATTGTACAAAGGAAAATTGGAGCTTGGACGAAAAAATGGCTGCTTCTTGAAGGTTTCAGTATGATTTGCTTGATTGTATCTGTGCTGGGCTTGATAGGATCAACATGCCGGTCTTTAATTTTTGTCCCCTAATGGGACATAAGTTTATATTTTGTCCGCGAAAAAATTATTCCTGAGGGTCAAAAATTATAGACTAGCACAAAAGAGGGGGAAAAGTGCAAATGATCCGGCCACGCATCCTAAACGTGGTTGTTTTATATCGTACAAGTGGTTTTTGCTTAACGATTAGGATTTACTAGAAATGTCTAAAGCTTTATATGCAATGATTTCACACCATCAGTACAACCAAATCGATCATAGTAGGTTATCATATTAGACTTGCTATGGCCTACGAAGAGGTAGTTATTGTTGCAGGTCACCTTAACCTGATGTTATTAAAAAAATTATACACCGTTAGACACTTCTACATGATGAAAACTTCATGACAATGTCCTGAAATTAAAAAGAAAAGGCTGAGAAGAGGCGGTCTTCACCTCTTCTTTTTTTTTTAAGTTGTGGCTATTTTTCAAATACTTAGCAAGCTAGTTGTATTTCAACAAGCGGCCCTAAAGGTGGCTACCCGATATCCTTTTGTTGTAAATTCACTTGATAATTAAATAGTTACATTATTAAGGGTCCATTCAACTGTTGTATTAACCTGCTTCAGAATAATTTAAACTGAATTGCAAATTTCATAAATGAGCATACGTTCAGCTTGTCTATGTGAATTTTCCTGAAATATAATCAATTTTGAGTACTCTATCATAATGAACCAACTTTTGAGCTAAGAAGATCAACAAAATGCACAATGTGAAAGATAAAACAAACTGATTAGTTTCTGATAGAACAGATCCTAACAAGATTAAATTAAAGTGCTTTTAACTTAACACGAACAGAAAAAAAAGGTCTACTATCTCTTACCATTATCAAGCTACAAGTTACATGCACCTACTCACGGTAGGATACTACTATTTCCAAGCACAAGAGGCAACTAAATCTCGATTCATCCAGCCAAGATAAAGAGCGCCATTTCTCTCGTCAAGCGTATAACTCTTGTAATAATTATCCAGTAAGTTCTTGATAGTAGCATTTACTGAAGAGCTTAACGGATACGGTTTAAACCCAGCCATAAAAAAGCGTGACCTCCACCTTTCAAGAAGCTCATGACGCTCCACTCTTTCTGCCCCTTCACATGCTAATATGTTCACAATTTCCCGGGCC
This sequence comes from Lycium ferocissimum, assembly GCF_029784015.1. Lineage (NCBI taxonomy): Eukaryota > Viridiplantae > Streptophyta > Magnoliopsida > Solanales > Solanaceae > Lycium > Lycium ferocissimum. The sequence continues at coordinate 33,693,816 of NC_081352.1, read as the reverse complement.
AAGCAATGTTGCTCGACGTTGATTCGTTGTTTATGGTCCCTAGGTAGAGCCACATCTATCGATTCGAATACGGATAGGTAGTAGTTCAATGTCTCCAAAAACCTTGGAAAGAACTGAGCTGTATTAGTGTTGGACTCTTGCTCGACTAAGGTCACAATCTTGGGAGATAAACTTTTAACCATCCTTAGAAGCCGGTCTCTGTGATTTTGAGTGCCCACGCTCTCATCGGGCATATGGTGCAGGACGAGTGCAAAATTCACAGCCAACGGTTCCCCCCGCCGAACCTTAAGATGCTCAATCTCAACGTCGGAACAAGAAGCAGCCACGGGATGAAATTCGAAAGGTACATTGCAAGATGCAGCAACACTCGATAACCTCTGACCGACAATTTCTATCCCTCCTCCTCTGGCGTAAGCCGATGTGGAATCATCAATCCCTGTGAATTTAGGGGTGACAAAATTAGCTAATGAAAACATGACCGCCCAAGTTTGGGTTGGTCATTGACTCGCCATTTATCAGCTCATCAAAAAATTGGGCTGATATGCAGCCCAAATTGACCGTCAGAAATATTGTCAAAATTTTTTAACTTGTTTTTATTTGATATGTTATATATAGCTATAATAAAGAAAAAAGATAGTTTTATTAGGTACAAAAAAATTATAAAAGAACAAACAAAGAAATTAAAACTTAGTAAGAATTGGGTATTGTTGGGTTATGACCCGCCCATCCAGTCCAAACCACCCATTTGACACCCATACCTGTGATGCAGATTCGTGGGGGTCCACCAGGCCGGGCTGCAAGAGCATGGATTAATGTGATCCACTGGCTACCCTGGGCGATCTGGAAATCGATTATATGAATCGAGTTCTCATCTTTCATGGCATCAACAATTGCACCATTTGCTGACAAATATCCAAACTTGAAGTACGGGCAGATTTCATAAAGCAAGTGCATGTACGAGAATAACTCAACGCTAGTAGGCTCTTTGCACCTCAAGGCCTTGTAGATGGAGCTACCCGAGGAGGCCAATCTTGCAACTAAACCTTCCAGCATATAGGCTCCTAAACGTTGTATTGGGGACCCACAAACTGATACCACCGAGCGTAGTTCCGACATTAACCATTCAGCTGTTATCAAATTATTCTCCTCTATTGCTTTAGCACAAGCAGTTAGCATTTCAACCAATTTATCCGACTCCGATGAAATTTGATTGGCTGCAGCCGATGGTGTAGTATTATATGATTCCAAGCTTTCTAAATCGGGCCCCAGCATGGCATTTTCAAGTTCCCTTAATTTGTGCTTCAGGTCAGTAACATCACTAGTGAAACACGAACTGTTACCTGAAGAGTGATACGTATCATCAGGAGAATGATGCATTTCTGAAGGACATATATCAGAAACAAATTCACTAGAATTTCCATTGGATGAGTCAACATAGCAGATTTGATCGGGTTTTAAGGCAGAGAACTGTGTCCGCTGACCAAGATCAGCATAGAACGATTGGCTGTTGTTTGGATTGTTAATGGAAGGCAGGGAAACTGATTCTTGATCCTCTCCGGGCTGGTTATAGAACATGTTGAGCTTATTCATATCCTCAGGGTTTTGAGAAGGCCTCATTGTGAAATATTCTCAACCAGTTTAGCACAATAAATTCCAGCATATACCTTGTTGACTTCCGTTAAAAAGTCCTCCAGCTTCAAGCTTTAGCATTCACATCCATAACACATTTTCAATGATCAGACTGTCCTGTGGGAGAAGTTTAACAAAAAATATTTCAATTGTCACTAATGCGAAATTAGAAGAACAGATTGAACTTAATTTAGTAGAGTGTTGGACAAATGTATTTTGTTCATAGTCCTGAAAACACTTTAACCAATACAACAACTACGCCTTAGTCCCAAACCAGTTGGGGTCAAATCCTAAAAGCATTTTAACCAATACAACTACACCTCAGTCCCAAACAAGTTGAGGTCGGCTATATAAATCCTCACAACTTCATTTAAGCTCAGCCCATACCCTTCATCATATCAAAAAAAAGAACTGTAACCAAAATTGCCACCTTTTCTTTTCACAATTTCTTTTAAAAAAGGCCTAGGGTAAAGGATTAGGTCCCCACTACCTTGGTCCTGTAGCTCTTCCATATAGAGACTGAAAACCTTAATTATAAAAGAAATTCATTAAATTCATCACAGATTTACTGGCAAATAAAGAACTCACATCCACAGAGAAGCAAAAAAAAAAAAAAAAAAAAGCCTCAGATTCTCTCTAAGAGTTACAAAGAACTGAAGCTCACCACTTGCATCCTTACACCAGAAACTAGCTAAACTTGAAGAAAATAACCAAAAAAAAAAAAAAAGAAGTAAACACAAAGAAAGCAAAAGGGGTTTTAAGTTTATACAAAAAGATCCAATTTTTTCAAGAATTAAAAAGGGGTTTCAAATTTATACAAAAAGATTCAATTTTTTCAAGAATTAAAAAGGGGTTTCAAGTTTATACAAAAAGATTCAATTTTTTCAAGAATCAACTCTACCCATATCTTCAAATTATCAAATAAAGTGAAAGCAAAGACATACCTGATACTCAAAGAAGAAACCTTAGGCAGAAATTTAAGAACATGAGTGAATGTTTTATAAAATATTGTTAACTTTAAACAGGGCATATTCCATTTTGGGAAGCCCTTTTCTCTCTTGGCCACTAGTGGTGAATAAGCCAGCTGAAAAAATGACTAAATGAAAGTCATCAATCTTGATTTTCAACATTGTAAAAAAAATCAGAAAAAAGAGTTAATGCTGATTTTTGTCGCTTGACTTGGTCTGGGAAGATATTTTTAGTCAGCATTAAACGTGTTGATGGGATTACAAGCATCATTTACCATTTGACCATATTGTACTCTTTCCTTAAAAAAAAAAAAAAAAAAAAAAAAAAAAAGCTCAATGCATATGTGTCCCTCTAAATTTATCTTTTTTTTTTTTTTTTTTTTCATTTTAGCACCTCAACTAAATATTATTCCTATTAAATTCCTGAACTTGACCTCAAGTGTATCTATCAAACACAATCCGACTTACATAAAGATCTCACATGATGTATCTTTGAAAGTTGAGCTAATATATGTATGGAATTTAACTATATTGATAAAGATAATGCTATGTTGATGTTGTATTCATATGTGAATTCTTGATTCACTTTGTAGAATATGTTTTGATTTTCAGTTCTTTTTAGTTTTAATTTCAGTTATTGTGATTTGTAGGGTCTTGTGCCTACCATACTTAAGTAAAAAATAAAAAATAAAAAACTCACCATATGTGCTATGTGAGTCGGATTGTGTTTGATAAGCACACTTAGTTGAGGTGCCAAAATGAAAAAAAAGGGACAAGTTTAGGAGGGCTCATATGCATTAAGCCTAAAAAAAAAAAAAAATTATTACTTTTTTATATTTAAAAATAATTTCATTTTAAATTTCTCATAAAAAATGTGTAGCATATTTAAAATCTCAATAATCTTTCTTTTTTATACAACCAAGAAATCCCATCAGGTGAGGTCTGAAAGACAGCCAGGTGAATTAAGCTCCCACTATGTGCGGGGTTCGAGGAAGGGCCGGACACAAGGGTCTATTTTACGCAGTCTTACCCTATATTTCTGCAAGAGATTGTTTCCACGGCTTGAACTTGTAACCTCTTCGTCACATGACAGCAACTTTACCATTTTATATATATATACATATATATATATATATATATATAAATTTTTCTACTATATTAGAAGAGTGGGTTGGATCGCCGTCCACCCACTCTTCCAGAACAGTAAATTTATTAAAAAAAAATAAGGTGGAGTCCACTCAACTCTTCTAGAACAGTAAATTAAAAAAAAAATAAGGTGGGACCCACTCTTCTATAATAATAAAAATATAAAAAAATTAAGTTTGGGTCCACGTGAAGAAGTAGGAGATAACATTTAAATAATGATGATAAGTTCGTAAAAATGGTAAAGGCACACTTAGAGAAAATTTAAAAAAGAGAAATTCATGAAAAAAGAAATAACGATTTAAATTGAACACAAAAACCGCTAAAGAAGTCATAAAACCAAAAGATTTAAAATGAGGAATAACATCAAGAAGACGAAATATAAACGGTCAAGAAACGTATACACATATTTTCTTTAAATGATAAAATTGGTCTATACTTAAAAATTTAAGATTACAACATATGCTAATGAATGAAAGCTTTTCAGTGTTGTTGAGTAGAAAGAGATGATGGCATGAAACTCGGTAGGAGAAGGTGTATTTCACAACCAAACCAAGAAAGTCATATATGGGAGAAGCAGACTAAGTAAAACAATTTATTGATATTTTCAATTAATTGAATTATAATACTTTCTATAATAAAATTCCATAATTATATTACTAAAAGGTACTCTCTTTATCCTAATTTATGTGACATAATTTGATTAGGCACGAAGTTTAAAATAGAAAGGAAAGATCTTTGAAACTTGTGGTCTTTACAAATCATAGATATTTGTGTGGATTTAAATCATTTCATTAAAAGTAAAAGAGGAAATTTTAAGTTAAATGATTTCTAAACATATAAATATATCATTTTTTTTAGGCTGAAGTGGTGAAAACACCCCTAAACTTGGCATGTTTTCGTACTTTAGTCCCTGAACTATTGACCCTCTTAAAACACCCCTAATCTTGGCCAACTCAATTTAAATTCACCCCGTGTTAGGACACCTCAGCAACGTGAATCCACGCGCTGTCCGCTTGGCCTTTTCTTGCTGTGCCATGTGGCAACATGGGGTGAATTTAAATTCAGTTTGCCAATATTAGGGGTGTTTTTAAGTGTGGCAATAGACTACAACAGATGCTAACGCATGAAAGCGCTTTTTTCAGTATTGTTGAGTAGAAAGAGATGATGGCATAAAACTCAGTAAGAGAAGGTGTATTTCAAATCTTTCAATTGGAGAACCAAATCAGGAAAGTCATGTATGGAATAAGCGGACTAAGTAAAATAATTTATTGATATTTTCAATTAATTGAATTATAATACTTTCTATAATAAAAATTTTATAATTATATTACTAAAAGGTACTATATTACTAAAAGGTACTATATTACTAAAAGGTACTCTCTCTGTCCTAATTTATGTGACATAATTTGATTAGGCACGAAATTTAAAAAAGAAAGGAAAAATCTTTGAAACTTGTGGTCCAAAGTGTTGATAATAAGTTAATATATGTCTAGTATGTCCGGTCAAACATCATCCAATAATGAGGTACGTCAGTACAACACTACGTAAACTATGGAGACTATCACGAGTAGGGGTGTCCATGGACCCGATTGATTCGAATTTTTTAAACACCAAACCAAATCAATTGCGTCGGGTTTTTAAATTTATACACCAAACTAAACCAATAAAATTTGGATTTTTCAACCTCGCGTTTTCTCGGATTATTCGATTTTCTCAAGTTTTTTTCGAGAATAGTCTTCATACGAAACATATAACTTTTACTTCAAATATGTCTTTAGTCCTAGTAAGATACAACTATATAATTAAGGTGTTTTATAAGAAAATAACACAAAATGTGAGAAGAGTGATGACACTGTATTAAAATATTCAACAAAAGTTAATAAAATCAGTTAAAATAAATATTGTTAATTAATAAGCCATAAAGAAAATGGCCATAATCTAAAAATACTAAGTCATGCTAAAATAAATACGGCTAATAAGTATTAATTACATGACAAGAAAAAAACTTAAGTTATGTTTTTTCACTCTCTAAACCAATTATGCAAAACTAAAGAATAGAAATCCAACATTATTGTCATTCCTAGTGGTAAATTGAATTTTTTTTTTTGTTAGTATTAGTGTTGAGTTGGTTTTGGTTTGGACTTTATATGAGTTACTAATATTCATAGGATATAAAACTTATTAACATTCAAAATTCTAAGTTCAAGCTTAAATAATATGATAATAGATATAAAAAACTACGAAAAAATTTAAGAAATATTTATAAATTATATTACAAATAAATATTTTTATGTATAAAATATTTTAAAAATTGAATACATGTAATGTCGGGTTGGTTTAGTTCGGTTTGACTTTTTTTAGGTAAAACCAAACCAAACCAAACCAATTATGGTCGGGATTTTTTTTTTTCAACACCAAACCAAGTCAAATCAAAACACTAGTCGGATTTTTTTCTCGGTTTGACTCGATTTAACGGTTTAGTGCGGTTTATTTTGTACACACCTAATCACGGGTGTAGTGACATGAATGAGATGGTCTCGAGTTCGAACAATGACGAAATCTCTGCCAGAGAGTGCTTCCCTTTAAATTAATCTTGCAGGAATATTTTGGATATGAAACAATTATATATATATTACTATTATATATAAGAGGGAATGTGAGGACTTTTGTAGTCCTCACAATAATTTCCCAAATTTTTAAAAACTTTTTCATTAATTACTTTTATGTCCTAATTTTATTTATTTAAGTCAATTTTTTTTTTTTTATTTTTAAAGTCTACTTTTCAAAAGCTTATCGAGCCACTTTTGTAGTCCTTACAATAATTTTCAAATTTTTTTAAAACTTTTTAATTAATTACTTTTAGGTCCTAATCTTATTTATTTATGTCAATTTTTTTGTTTTTGTTTTTAAAGTCTACTTTTCAAAAATTTATCGAACCTCCTACCTCATTTTTCACGTTCTTTGATTTTCGATTGGTGCTCGATATCCGCATTTGAGCCCAATTAATCCAAATAATTCGCATCGCGCCTATTCGGGGGGAGGCTTTCCTCCAAAGATTTTTTTCCATATCCATGTTCGAACCCCTAATCCCTAATTAAGAGAGGAGTGACTCCATCCAACATGCACAAGTTAAATTATGTATTTGTCTTAAAAGTTCATTAACTATGTATAGATTATTTATTTAGAACTAAATAACTTCAAAAAATTAGGATACATAAGTTATAATTTCATCAAAATGGAAGTTAAAATATTAAAGGAGTGGAATGAAAATTTTGCTTTTATATAACTACACACTTGTGATTACAAATGAAAGATATGGTTGTTGTTGTTGTTGTTGTACACTTGTACTAACACAAATTATATTTCTTTAGTTAAAATATCTGCTTTTATATCTTGAGTTTGGGCCCGAGCTTAGCACGAGCCACACATAACTAGTATATATATACAATAAAACAAAATTAAATGTTGGAGACTTTTGAGTTTTGACTGTTATAGGGAAGCTCCGTACCTAACTCCACGGCCAAAGGATAAATATTGCATTTATTATTAGCAAATTAATGCCAACTTTTTGGCCATTCCGTAATCCCTAAATTAAATAACGTCTACGTTAAACAACCTCCCTTTTGTTGTCCATAATTGACCATCTTAATTTCTCTTCTAAGATTATCTTAAAAGTTTATCTCTTTTTTTATGACGTCACATATTTGTCATCGCAAGTGCCAAAAAAATAATTTGGCCCTTTTTAAAGAAAAAAGACTTTTTTGCACACTTGTAATTTGTGTTACTCTATAATCTAAGAATTACATTGCACCTACTATTGTAGTTATGTTTAAGCAACACTCAAATTACTCCAAACAAAAAAAGGTCTCCACGTTCTTTTGGCATACCCAAACTTTTTTTTTTCTTCTAGTAATGGTATGTAAACTACGAAATCACTTTAATTGGGTGAAGAGACTACCCTATATTTAAAGTTCGACAAAAAAATAAGTAAGCAATTACCTGTTTCTTTCTTTCTGTTTTTCTTCTTATTTATAAAGGCAATTTGCCTATATTGTTTGTACTTTCGCGTTATTTCTTAGTTTGTTTCTTGATTTCTTCTAAGTCCAAATAAATGAAAGCTTCCACGTGGGCAACTTATCATGGCTATTTACTCAAGCTTTGAATATTAGAAAAGTGAATACTTATCTCAATTTGATATAATGATTAAGCGTTCATTGATCCGTAATTATAGTTCTCTTGTTAAACTCGATTGCAGCTACCACTATTCAATCAAAGGTAAAATTCTACCTGCACCGAACCGAATGCTCACATCAAATCATACAACTTTGCATACTTGAATGATTAATGTAATTTTAAATTACAAGTTAATGGACCACAATTCAAGAAGAAAGTAGATAGTCAAACATATGAAATGCATGGATTGACTTGGTGTTAAGGCTAAGTGTGAATAAATTTTTAGCATTTAATAAATTTATTGGACAAACGACTATCCATGAATTACATGCTTGTAATCTCTTTGATTACCTTGACCTATTTCTGGTTTTCTTATTTCATTTTTATTGGCAAGGTCGGACCCATGTATTAATTTTTGGTGCTCGAACACTCATTAACCGTGACGGATATTCTACGTAGACATATAAAAACTATTGAAATTTTAATATAAAATAATAAATAGCACCCAAAAAATAATAAAAGAACTTGGTGCTCTAGTTAAAAGGTGATAGCCTTTAGGCTAAGCCATTGAGAAGCCGAGTTCGAATCCTACTCAAGACAATATATATTTTGTTGATTTTAAAGTGAGCACTCAGGAGCATTGAATTATGAGTCCGCCACTGTTTATTGGACAAGTCTCGTGAGTTAACTTTTGAGATTGAACTAGATATAAAATTCATTTCTTTTCACAGTATTAGAGTTCCTCATTCCTTTCTAGTTCACTCAACGTTGAACGGATCCCATACTTTAACGCAACATAGGGTGTTATAAATTATCCCACACTTGTCGAGGGAAAGTCTTGCACAATTTTCCTGCTTGTGTGTCCTCGCCAGATGTATCACTCATCCCGGTCCTGAGATATGGAGTTCTCTTGTGTGTTGTAATCTTTACCGGAATGAATCACATATGAGCTAACTTTTGTTGTCCATTTTCTTATCGTCAAAAAAGATTTTCACTGCACTTACCAAGGAAATGATCAAATGCATTTTGGTTTCTGCCCAAACATAAAAACAATGTAATGTTTAGTCGTCCAGGCCTTCCACAGCCACATACCCACAAACAAAACAAGTTGAATATATTTCCTGCATGTCACATTCCATTGAAAACAATCCATCAAAGGGCAAAACAAAAATTGAAAAATAAGGCAGCCACAGAGGTAAAGGTAGCCCTCAGTCAGCCATCAAATCCTGAAAATGAGGCTCATACAGATGCAACATGTAACCAGAGAAGGCCAATAAAGCAATCAGATAAAGAGAGCAACATATCCCGGGGCGAAGCGGACGTTCTAGCTGCGAGTTTGGCATAACCCATTAGCTTGGCCCAAAACCTTATATTTCTGTTAAGAAGTCTACTTAATTACAAATAATTTATTCAGAACTCAATAAGCTGGATTTTCAAGAATTCAGAACCTATAACTAAAATATTGGATCTTCCTCTGAACATATCAACCCTAATACAGTAAAAGCATATTTCTAGAGGCAGCTACCAGAACACTACTTAATCGACAAAACAAACTACAGGCAACTTCGAGCAAATGTTTAATAAGCGGGGTTGGCCACGCGGATTTTCTCATGCCTAGCTATGTTCCCCTCTTTTAAAGATGAATCATGGAGTTTAATACTCAGGACTTCCAGTCCTTTGTTGCTTCTCCTTTTCAACAAGGAAAAGCTGTTGCTACAATATCCAACCTACATTGAAAAGTTAACATCAAGAACTTCAAGCAGGTTATCGCTTGCAAATTGCAATATTCACTCTTCCAGACATGCGCCTTTTTCTCAATTAAGTTGTTCCTACTTGCTCTAGCTCTACAATCAAATTGCAATATTCACTCTTCCTTGCAAATTGTTTCTACTTGCTCTAGCTCTACAATCAATAATGCATGCTTTACTCAAAAAGAAAAGGGAAAAAGGGAGCTTTTACAACTGCATTGTTCAGTTTTAGCTATTTTTTCACTGAGAAGCTTAGTGTTCAAAAGCATTTTCTCAGCTTTCAGATATTGCTCTGAAATGAACCCATAAATAAGCCTCTCTTGGTATTCTTCCACAGTAAATCAACATATAAGTGCTCTCGTGGCATCAATTTTTTTTTAGATTATCCTCTTTTTGCGTTTCTCCATATTTGAAACTTACTAAAAGAAACTCACATGTATGGTTTCTTCACCGGAATTTCAAACATTGCAGTGCTAAGGTTGCCGGCTTTATTCAGGGAGGATAACTTTATTTCGGGTAGCATTACCTTTTTTTCTTTTTTCTTTTTTCTTTCTTTCTTTTTTTTTTTTTTTTTTACCCTTTTATGGTTTCCAAGCAGAAAAAATAAACACGACCAACAACGACGACATACCCAGTGTAATCCCAAAAGTGGAGTCCGGGGAGGGTAGGATGTACGTGAGACCTTACCTCTACCTTGCTATTAATAAACAGGAAATGTACCCAATCCGAAGTTAACCTTATGGCATATACACTGATTCATCAGACTGAATGAGTCAGCTTCAAGAAGCTAAAGAAGGATATAATAGTAAGAATCAAGAGATCAACCCCATCATGATCCATAATTACTAGTATAACTCTTGCGAAGCTGCCTGATAGGATTCCCCCTCGTTCCCATCCTATCCCTCTCTTTCAGAAAAGCACACACAAAACAAGCCAACAACAACAACTATGATTCAGTCCCAAACAAGTTGGGATCAACTATATGGATCCTCACTGCTTCATTTAAGCACACACAGAAGAAACCAAAAGAATACAACAACAACATACCCAGTTGTTGATCAGTTGGTGCCATGAAAAATGTGAAGCATATGATCCACCTAATTCAAAAAAAAAAAAAAAAAAAAAAAAAAAAAAAGAACAACTACGCCTGAGTCCCAAACAAGTTGGGGTCGGCTATATGAATCCCCACTTCTTTCATTCAAAGCTCATTTCATAACATCATCATACTAAATAATGCATAGTCAACTCATCAATTATTAGCAAGTCACGAGAAGCCATGATTCATAGCAAAACAACCAATCCTAAATTTGTATTAAGCCAGTCACCACATTCTGGTTATTAACGATATAACTTTCAACAAAGTTTTCATATAGAAAAAAGAAACGCCACCGTTTCATAGCATGTTTAGAAAGTACAAAAAGGAATCCAAAAGAACCAGAAAAACAAAAGGGAAGCAGTTAAATCTTGTACTTGGCTTTGGCTACCTCTGCTTCATTAGGGAAAAAACCCATGAGCCTGCCAGCAGAGTTCTGGTAAGCGTACATGAAACCACCCATTAGCCCAATCAAACCTCCGGTAACCATCGACGGCCCCCTAATCCCTGGCTTTATTCCTGCCCAAATTCCAAAACTTATCGGTAACAAAGGGGATATTTAGCTTATGTGAAATAAATTAAAGTAAATATATAATTCTTAAGAAAAGATATACCATCTGATCAAATTGCATCTAACTTTTGATTGATCTTTGATTAACGTCAACGCTAACTTCTGAATTTTGCATAACTTTCAAACTAAAGCCATAGTTTTTTAGATTTTGGCTGTCTCCTTTATATTGTTTACTCAAATTCAAAGATAAACAGACTAAATTCTAAATCCAAGTCACTATATTATTTTTGGTGATAGAAGAACTATACACAACCTCGTTTAAAATATAGTAGTTTAATTGGCAAAAGGAGGTATAATGATAAATAAATAGTGATAATCAAAATTAAGCTTACTTGATTCAAGGTAAGTTAACTTTGACCTCAATAGCGGAATTTTCCCAAACTAAATTTGTTCTACGTGATTTTTAAATGCGACCGGGTAGCTAAAGGGGCTTACTTGAAATGCTAGTGTGAAGTTTTACTTTCTATATTTGTGTTGGGACGATCTGAGCATATTAATTATGCCTTGTTGATGATATATGTATGTTTTACATGCTAGAAAAGCATAGTTTATCTCTGTATACATTGAAAGTTCATAGGCTTAATACATAGCCATCCCCTTAAACTTGTCAGGATATTTCATTTAGATACTCAAACTAAGCCATGTTCAAATTCTGAAATCTTTTTGCGTGTGTTTTGGTTTGTCTATTAGGTAGTTAAGTTAACCACATAAAATTTGTCATTTTCTTTAATTATACGCATTCGTCTCAATAAGCCGTAAAACCCCACGTGTTTTTCAGCTTAAGGTTGATGCATATAATTAATTGAAGGAGATAGATAGACATATTTTACATGGTCAACTTAACTACCTAATAGATGAATGAAAACACACGCAAAAAAATTTCCCAAATTTGAACCGGAAGTGTCTAATTGAAATGCTACTCAATCGGAACATGGCTTAGTTTGACATTTATATGATATGCACTGTGTGATTTCATTTCAGGTAAGTATATAGAATAATTGATAATAAGAAAGGAGATAAAAGTAGTTACCAGAGAGATAGCCAACGGTAACGGAAATGCCGGTAATGGTGGTTAAACGGAGGTAATCGAGTGTGTTGAAATTGGCAACGGTTTTAGTAAACGGTGGGTTACGATCTACAACCGGGTATTCGGGTTTTGCCGATGCTGTAATGTCTGTGTTCATCTTCCTCTTTTCGGGTCACTCGCCGGTAACGGGTCACTAGGATGATTTTCGCCGATCGGAAAAATAGCTAGTAAGTTCAGTTGGTGTATATGTTTAGTCTTTGGTAATGGGCTGGCCCATTTTGATTAATGAGGCCTAGGGTGGCAAATGGGTGGGTTTGGTTGGATTTGGTTTGGTTGAAAATGGTTTGAATAAAAATGGATTGGGTTTTAAATTGCCCATATTTTATGTGGTTAAATATGTGTTGGGTGATAAAGGGCTGGGTTGGTTATGGGTTAACTCATATTATTTCAAGTGTATGTTTATAATTTTTTTTCTTTTGTCAAGTTAAATTAATTTTTTCATATAAATTTCAGGGGTGAGGAGTGGGGGTGGGGGTAAATTTTTTTTTTATTTTTTATAATTTTTTTTATAAAAATAAAGTATATGAAATTGATTTTTTTTGGGGGGGGGGGGGGGGGGTGGAGGTAGGGGAGGGGGTGGCGTGGGGGACCAGAAATTCTTTTCCATTATTTATAAATTTTTTATAGAAGTAATATATATGAAAATTGAAATTTTGGAGGGCGGGGGAGTCGAGGAGGGGGTGGGGCAGGGGTAAGAATTTTTTTTTCATTTTTTATAGAACTTTTATAAAAGTAAAATATTTGAAATTGAGTTTTTTTTTTTGCGGGGGGAGGGTGGGGGGGTCGGAGAGAGGTGGGTGGGGGTAAGAATTTTTTTCCCATTTTTTATAAAATTTTATAAAGGTAAAATATATGAAATTGAATTTTTTTTTGGGGGGGGTATGGTGGGCGTGGGGGTAGGGATCGGAGCGGGAGGTAAGAAATTTTTTTTTTTCCTTTTTTATAAGCTTTTTATTAAAAAAAAAAATGTGTGGGGGTGGGTGGTGGGGTAGGTTGGGGTGGGAGGTAAGAAAGAAATTTCTCATTTTCAAAATGAGTTGTTATTGAGTACAGTGTGTTCTTATATGGATACCCATATTTGCCTATATTTTTATGGGTTAAAGAGAGATTGAGTTTCATATTTACCCACCGAAAATATAGTGACCCAACTCACTAACATGTGGATAAAATAGGCTAATTTTTTAAATATGGGCTCAAATTGCCACATCTAAATTGAGGCCCATGATTCCATCTATTGGAGAAGGGCACTCATGTACTCCATTCAAAGCCCATTCATAAGGTAAAAATTTGGGAAAACAACAAAAAATACCTCTAAAATGTAAAATATTACCGCCCATGCCTCTTCCTAAACTAATTTCGCTTTTTACCTAACGGGCCTAAAATATTTGCCCGAGTATCCTGTCACCCAAAAACCTTTCTCTATGATACCATCGCAATATATTTATATATCGTGATGGTATCATAGAGGACTAAGAGAAGGACTGAAGCAGTCTTTCATGATAGCATCTCAGTATATTTATGAATCGCGATGGTATCACGGAGGACTGAGGAGTGTATCATTGAAGGACTGAAGCAATCCTCCACGATACCATCACAATATATGTATATAAGATTATGATATCATGGAGGTTTTTTTTTAATTTTTTTTAATTTTTAGAAAAGTGTGTCTTTTGAATAAATGAACATGATACCATCTCAATATATTTATATACCATGTTGGTATCATAGTTTTGGGGAAATCTCGAGTAAATAGTTTTAGGGGCATGAAAGTAAGAGTATATGGATGGGTAATTATTTTATTTTCAAAGAACAACAACATTTTTTTCCCAAAAAAATTTATGCGCCGCTAGACATAAATTTGGTTTTGAAGAGTGAAATAAAGGCCAGGCCATCTGAAGGACAAACCGTGCAATTTCTTCATCTATGATTACTGTAATCTGTCTGTTCACTTTTACTCGTTCACTTTTGACTTTACACGACCCTTAAGAATTAATAAATGAATTATGTATTTTACTATAATATTCATATTAATTAGTGTATAGTTTTATTGGACTTGGAGAATGATTAGGAAATGCGTAATTAATGTTAAAGATAAAATAAGGTAAAAAAAATTGTCTTTCCTTAATATGCTAAAGTGGACAAGTAAATATATTGCAACTTCAATTTGAAGCGATTAGACTTACAAAAATTTATGACCAACTCTACCATGATTGTTGTGGACTGGCCCATGGTATTTAAGCATCTACTATGATCGAGAAGAGGTCATGGTCACCAGATTATTTCTCCGTTAATTATGGCTTAAAAGTAAAAGCCATTTTCGATTCCTAAGGAGGTCACAAATCCATCAACCAAAATTAATTTTCTAGTAGGACCATTGATTGTAACATCTAATTACCTATGTCAAGCGGGTGATTAGATAGCGAAGCTCAATATATGACCCCTTATAAAAAAAAAAAGGGTGCATATCAGTATATTCTAACAAATTGTAAATAACATGTTTTGTTTATCAAGTTACTAACTCGTCGTTGTAAAAAGTAATAATGTTTTTAATGATTATTTATAATTATCTTTTAAATGAACTAATAGTGTAAAAGAAATTTCACACTTTGTAGTAGTAAGCTCGCTCTTAACTGAATGAGGTTGGTGGCAAGGTAGAAGAATTTCAAAAAGTACTGTAACGTAATTAAAATACTTGACATTAAGTACAAAAAACTAAGATTAACTGATTAAGAGAATACTCCATCCAGATAAAAAAGAGTGTTCACTTATTTTATTTTATTTTTGTTAAAAATGAGTGTTCACTTATCAAATCAAGAAATAAATAATCTTATTCTTTCAAAATTATCCGTATTTAGTGTTAAATGATCAAATCACAATACCTATTTAATTAGGGATGATTTAGTTAAATTATTTATTTTTACTTAGGAGTTGGTATTTTTTTTTTAATGTGTAAATGACCAAGTGAACACTAATTTTAATAAACCCCGTGCAGGCTTTGCATGGATGTTAGTACTTCTAAATCGGTGTTTCTTGTAATCAGTATCCTCTCCCTCGGTCTCCACAAACCAGTCAAACATGGCAACCTTAATTTTACTTCGTGCTAATGACCAACGTAACCTCACCTACCCAACCCAAAAAAAAAAAAACATTTATAAGCATATAAGGTAGGGGAGGTCGTTCGGTTCTTCGGTTCGATTTTATTAAAATTCGATTCGGCTATTTCGATTTCGATTTTTTAAAGGTAGACACCGAACACCGAACCAAACTAGTTCTGTTCGGTTCTTTCAGTTTCGGTTTTTTAAAGTTTGGTTCGGTTCGATTTCGATTTTTTTGATATGATATTAGAAGCGATTCCATTTACGCTAATTCATATTCTCAAAAGTAATAAAACATAAAACTGAGAAATTAAAATCAAAATCAAACAAACAGGACACACAAGAACAAAAAATCATAACCATGATATAGGATTACTAGGTGTTATATACATATCGTAAGAATAATTAAGAAAACACATAAAGGACATACATTAATCCTAAAGACACATCCTAGTCACCTTCCTTTGTTAAGGATTTCTCAACTGAAGTGAAAAATTATGGATACAAAAGCAAAAGAGGGCTTGTTACAATTGAGTTTTTTTTTTGCTTAAACTTAATGGGCCTGGACTATTTTAATTTTTTTGGTTAATATATTAAATTTTGGTGGGCGTTCGGTTTTGATTTTTTGAAGGTGAACACCAAACACCGAATCAAACTAGTTCGGTTCGGTTCGATTTTTTAAAGTTCGGTTTAGTCCGATTTTTCGATTTTCGGTATTTATGCCCAGCCCTAATCTAAGGACCTGTCTGGCCATGAGAATTTCACTTTTTTTCGATTTTTTTTTTTTTAACTTTATTTGACAATCAGTGTTCAGCCATAAGAATTCCAAATATAACTTGAAGTTGTATTTGAAATTTGAAAAACAACTAAAACCTTGTTTTCGCATTTTTACTTTTTTCACTTTCAATATTCCTATATTCAAACAACCTTATAAAAGTTATAACAAAACACAACTCCATCTTTAACTCCAACTTCAGCTCCCATTTCAAAATTCCAAAAGAAGTGGAAAATATTTAATTTTCATGGCCAAACGCCTACTAATTTTTACACAAAACCAATGAATATATTACGTTATATGTCTTTTACATACACTATCAGTTAACCATGACTATAACTTGTATGTTTTATTACCGCAACTTATGCCGTAATTAGGCGGAACTAGGAGGCGCAAGAGATTCATTCCCTTCACTGCAAGATTACGTTGTCTATACAAATTTAAAACTATCTTCTTCTTTTTTGTCTATATAGCATATATAGGAGCCGTTTGGACATGGTTTAAAATCATGAGATAAAACCATGATTTGAAATCATATTTGGACATACAATTTGAATTTCTTAAGTTGTATTTTTTCTGATAGACATAAAAACCCTACAAGTTGTGAAAACTATTAAAATATTCTCAATTCTTATACAATCTTACCAAATGAGCAAGTCATAATTCATAATAAAATTAATACGCTACAAGAAGGCCTTTCTAAAAAATACAACATCAATTAATCAAACTTTAGTTCAATAAAAATGAAAATTTAACATAAATAGAAATGTAACTACTCTTTAATATAATCCTCCCATATGGTAGACATAAGTAAAGGTTGGTAAATGATTAGGCCTTTATAAAAAATACAACATCGATTGATCAAACTTTAGTTCAATAAAAAAAAAAATCAACTACTCTTTAATATAATCCTCCCACATGGTAGACATAAATAAAGGTTGGTAAATAATTAGTGGAAGTAATTGTTAAAAATATCTACCAACTTATGAGTCTTTTTTTACAAAATATAAACTTATGAGTCAAGTTTTATATTTAAAATTTTTGAAACCATCGTTTGAAACCCCAAATTATGCCTTTTTGGATGATTTGGGCTTTCAAGCCATGAGATGAAATACATGTCTAAACACTGATTTCATCTCATGGTTTCAAACCATGATTTCAAATCGCATGTCCAAACGCCTACATAGAATTCCCTTGGCTATTTGTATCTTCTTTTATATTTTAAATCCCCATAATAGAAATCCTAGCTCCACCATTACTGCTAACACCCATGCAGGCCTAAAATAATATGCACCCCACGACCATTTAACTTTTCAGATGAAGCAATTTATCCAACACAAAAACCAGAGACAAATTGAAACAAAATTCATGTCTGCACCCTGCAAGTAGATTTTCTTCCACAAAAGGAACATAAAAGATCCTGAACATATTTTTAGCACTATTCTCCTCCATCAACTAAAGTTAATATATATTACATTTTTTCCAAGGACAATGACCTCTGCCCTCTTTTCTAAGCCTAATATCTGCAAAAACCAGAGAAGAAAAAACTTTGAACATTCTTACATGTAAGCATTTGTGTATCATATTTCCTAATTTGCCAAGTTATGTTAGCCCGGCTACGTGGAGGATCTATTTCTGATATTCTCTATTCTTGCTATATGTAGTTATGTACCACATCAGTGAAAACCTTTAACTTAAACGTGCTGCCTTTGAAGTAGACTTGTATACCTAAACGTGTATCCGGACCTATATAACTTCAGATACACTGCTCGTTACTGCAGATGCGAATGGACTGTCTGGCAGGTTGTCTCGTTGATTGCTGCATTAGTACAAAACAGAAAAGACCTAAAATGAGCCCGAGCGAAGTACACAGTTCAATTTGCCAAGATATATGAGGATTAAGTCAACAATGAAATTCGGAACATGAAAATGACTCACAAACCCCACGATTGGACAACCTAATCAGTAACCAAAACTGTCATGTTACACACAAAAATTAATCGTGGACCTACCTTCGAACTATTTGACATACGTTTTGGACCTGTCTTCAGGAAAATTATGCAGAGACATAATGCAACGTAAATACTCTAGGCTCTTTTGGAACGATATGACAGCAAATGGAAAGACAAGGTAAAAACATCCAGACAATCATTTTTTTAAAACTTTTTTTTTTTTTTTTTTTGGATAACCGTAGTGTCCAGGCCAGCTTGCGCGCACCTAGACTAATTCCACAGGTCACCTGCTACCTCCCACCAACACAAGTAAGGGTGGGCATAAATCACCGAAAACCCAATTTCCGAGCAAAACCGGGATTTACCCTGTTGAAGTTTGATTTACCATGGACCAAACATTGAAAGTTCAGTATTTGATACTACTTTCAACTACCGACTACTGAAATCGAATTTTGGAAATACCAAACCGAATAACGAACGCTCACCCCTAAGCACATGTACCGGATAACCCTGTCCACTAAGGCTGACATAGCTGGAAAGAAATCACCTAGTATTTTTGTCTTTTCTGAGATTTGAACCTGAGACCTCATGGTTCTTAAAACCCACTTCATTGACCACTAGGCCACACTCTTGGGTGCTCATTTTTTTCAACTTTTTAAAATCGGTTGCCACGCAAGCAACACCAAAGTAAGAAGAGAGGACTTGTTATCAGATTTTAATCCAGAAAATACTGAGAGATAATGCAAATTCACTAGCATCAGAACCAATATAACACCAGTGTATACCTCTCATCATCAGCATCATGGCTTCCTGAATACTTGAGGTTATCTTCGTCCGAGGACCCGCTGTTCCGAACATCTAATAGATGGCTGGAACGTTCTGCTGACATTTGCAGTACAGAAAATTACTAAATAACTGAAGGTATGTATGTAGCTAAAGTAAATAACAAAAACAAAGAGTGTATATACACACGTTGAGAAATGTTAAATTCGTCCATGGGAGGGCGAAAATAGGACAGAGTGGCCATGGGTCTTCGCGATAACTGCAGTTGTGCAAGTCGCCTAGACTCAAGTTCAAGGACTTGCTCTTCCATTAAATGTTTCCTTAGCAGTCTGGGGGACTTAAATCCTGTTGGCAGTCCATGATATGTATTAGATAAAAGAAAGCAAATGCAGAGAGCAGAAAAAAGCTGAATTTATAAAATGGCTTTACAAATATGGATGTTCATTCACAAGCTTCAGGCAGTGACATGCAGAATATTTTGTAAGCCGTGTTCGACATTTAGAGAAGTGAACAAATGAAATAGAAACATTAGTTTTTCAAAATTAGGGTCCTAAAATAGCTTATGTTATGCTGATTCTCTGCTATGTCGATTCTCAGTTTGGTGGATATTAAAGGCTCGATTCTCTGCAGTATCTAAAATATTTGCAGACCAACAGATCCAGATTACTTTCAAACCCGTGACCTCTGCTAGGAAAACAACACGTTTAACCACTGCACTAGGAACATTGTTGGTCAAGTGGAGTCATTTTAAGTTACCTACACTTATTTGTTATTTTTTGCATATGATTTATATGTATATTTAGTAAAAAAAAATTCTATGAGGCCATAGGTGCATCCACCCTGCTAGAAGGATTTAAAAAAACTTCATTCAGTCTACAATTGAGCAAAATTTCAGGTGCAAATTCTTACTTGCGTGACGCCGAGAATCAAAATCAGCATGCTCTAAGTGGTAAAATATCGATGACTCCAGCTTCTCCGGGTACTTCCTGCAGGAGAGGAAATAAGATTAGAAGAGAAGAAATATTGAGCTAAACAGGAATGATCATAGTGAACTAGTAGAAGTATATCATATCTACAATAAAAACTATATTCTTTGGTAATACCAAAATAGTAAAGACCAGTAATGATGAACAAAATGCAATAGTAGGAGTGGCAAACCAGCGGGTTGGATCTGATATGGGCGGGTCGAAAACGGGTTAAACAAAACGGATGTAATATCCGCCCTGCCTGTATTTTACACGGATAAAAAATGGGTTAACCAACGGATAATATGAATATCCATATTATCCAAGGCTTGACGAATAGTCAAGTGAGAACACAAGCTAAGAGCCAAAATAAGTTTAGACTCCGATAAAGCAAGAACTCATGATAACAACAAGTAGACAAATAGTTATTGATGGATATCCATATTTTTAGTAGATAATATGGATAATATCCATATTTGATCTATTTTTAAAAAGTTGGTTATCCAACATATCTAATGGGGTCGGATTAGATGGTTACTTATTTTTTAAAACCATTTTGCCAGCCGTATGCAGGAGCAATTCACTTCATAGCTACAAGAGAGTTCAAGGAAATGGAAGAAAAGAAGAAGCTGAATTCTTTGTGCAACACAAGGCTTCTCTTACTAAAGCATCCATAGAGTTACAAAGGCCATCATATTCTAGAAATCTAGACGTGTCATAAGGTATTGGAGTATGATTAGAACCGATAGAGCATGTAAGAAAAGAGAAAGCCGTTATCCAGGTTGACTTCAACCAAGAGCCTATAAAAGTACCTTTCGGGTAGCTTTGGCTTCTCCCTATAAGGTTTGACAAGGACCCGAGCACCACATACATAATGTGGATTTCCTGTTGACAATACCATTTTTACGGTATCCGCGCTGAAGAAGGTAACAAATCCAAACATCCGTTTCTGCTGACACGGCATTCTTACGTCTTGAACTGGCCCGAAAGTGCTGGAAACAAAAACCAAAGATAATCAGAGAAGTATCGAATGCTAAATAAAAGGCAAAGCACATAAACGTCAAATGTTGGGTTGCATACTTGAAGTAATCAGAGACATCTTCCTCCTTAAAAGTGCTCTCAGCAGGGAATGTCAAATATATTTGACGTGAACCATTAACAATAGGACCCGGATTACTTCTTTCACCATGAGGGTCCATGTACCTTGATGCATCTTCAGCCAGTACTACAGAATGTTGTCCATGAGGCCTGTAACATAGCATCCAAACATATTAGAAATTACATACGATTGTTTGACTAAGGGAAAATGACAAAATGGTCCCTAATGTTTGAGGGTAGGTTCAAATAGTCCATTAAATATGCATTGAACAGTTTTGGTCCCTTAACTTAGTCAAAGTTAACACTTTCAGTCTCCGTCAAATATTTAACAATATATGTTCGTTAGATTTGACAGAAGAAGTCGAAAAAGAGCTTTAACCAAAAACGCCAACAAAGTCTTATCAAATCCTAAAATATGCAACACAAAAAATTGCACTAGACGCTAAAATATATTAAAAAGAACAGCAGAAAGTACACCTAAAAAATTAGCACCACACTCCAGAAATAAATTAAAAATAGCATAAACTACAAAAATTGTACGTCTAAATGTGAGTTCCCCATTATTTCCTTTTCTTTTATTTAGTTTCCGTCACATCTAATAGACAGAGTTTGGTAAATATTTGACAGAGAGTAAAAGTGTTATCTTTTGACAAACTTAAAGAACCAAAACAGTTAAGGGCATACTTAAGGGACTACTTTGAACCTACCCTCAAACATAAGGGACAATTTTTGTCGTTTTCTCGTTTAGCTAAATAAGCAAAAATGCAAGAGTCCAAGTAAAACACCTTTCAATAAGATGAACAAACTTCAATCGAGCAAGAAGCTTTGTCAAATTATAGCCAGCTTTACCATGTCTTTGGCTCTCGGTTAGATACCCTTCCGCTTGGAGAGTTCTCCCATACTTCTCATAATACATCATGGGCAGGGATGCAATTGAAACAGGATGCCCTTTCTTATATTTCAAGAGCTCCGTTATCTCTAGCTCTAATTTCTCTAGGGAACCAGGCGAAAGTACTTCGTCTTCATCACCGTATTCACATATATTAGGGTCAATCATATGCGAGTAGCTCTCGGACAATGAATGACCGTGAAAGTACCGACAGCTGGTACCGTTTCTACAGAACCCCTTGTTGAAATAGTGGCAAGCCTTGACCGGAAATTTAAGTGGACTCAGAAAATTTCTGCTGCGCCTGATAAAGGATGCTTCTGGATAGCAGTAATCACTTGGGTAATTTAAATTTTCAGAGTCCAATGTTTCTTCGTGCCGGAGGAACTGTTCCAGAGGCTCATAGACGGAGTAGGGAGTTTCAGTTAAATAAGCCGATGAAAATGAACATGGTGAAAGAGGTGAAAGGTGTGAAAATTGTAGTACAGGATCTGCTATATTGACTGGACTAATAGAAGGATTGCGAAATGCTGGAGTTGAGTTTAGTTTAAGTGCATCTTTTGCTTTTTGGATCACGTTGTGAATTAAGGTATCAGGGCCTAATGCTAATCGAATCATTTCTTGATCGGGATAGTCTTGCAAGTAAATATAGCCAATAATCTTCCTTGTAACATGTTCAGGTTCAACTCTCATGATTCGTTCATGCACAAGTCTCGCTGCCTCAAAAGGGTCCATTGCAGCGACCTACTGTATCATGTGTAACAAAAAGCAAAAAGAGGCTGTTATAAGGGATACCATGTATAAGCCAAATAACGGTACACACCAAATGATCGTAGGAAGCAACACAAGCAAGCCAACAATGAGTGTCTAATACCATATATAGCTGTTATATTTACATAATATCTCAACCAACAGAGAACATTACATATGAGCTAACACTGCTATGGAGTACCCGTAAACAAAGGTAGATGAAGTGTCTTTTTTCATGACCAAGGTGGTTGAAGTGTACTGCCTATGGGTTCAACCGAACTAGTGGCAGGATTTTCACTAAGGGGACTCAAAATATAAAGAAGTAACCACACAAATAATTCATGGAGATTCAACATATAGTATATATACAATAATTTTTTTTTTACCTATCTAAATCCAGCGAAGTGGTGCCAATTTGGACTAAGTGGCTCCACCACTAAGATGAACCAGAGTATTTTGACAATAGATATATATGTGAAAAACTACTAAAATTTCAACAAAATATTGTCTATTTAACCACTCTAAAAACCTTAAGGTTCAACTACATTTTCAAAGTTGAATTTTTTTTCTCTTTTTCAGAACGGGGGAATAATTAAAACTAGAACATCCTCAGTTCATGTTAAAAGATGACTTCTTTAACAGAGTAGTTGAAACAGAAACAACAAAGGCTGCTTATTTCCCATTTGTATATAATCAACCATTTTCATTTATGGAGATGAAGAAAAATGGAAATGACAGAAAGAAAAAATAGGTACACTACCAAGGGAAGAAAACACACTATAATTTTTTTTTTTGGAATAAGAACACACTATAATCTTTAAGAAATTATTTTCTTAAAATTTGGCCAAAGAATTTGTCAAATATCAAACATCACTCAAGGCCCTGAATCTAGAGTAATTTTGAACAAGGGAGACAAGCAAAATCTGTTTATTTTTTTTCTTCAGATTTTTGAAGAGTCCAAAAGGAGAATAATACTACACACATAATAACACACTGACAAAAATTACAGTCTTGACAAGTGTAAAATTAAATGGAGAAACAAGAATGGCAAAAAGCTGAATAAATAAACAAGAAAAAAAGAGGAGATTCAACATACCCTTATAGGGAAAGAAAGAACTTTCTTTGTTTAGAAACTGAACAGTCAGAGTAAATCAGACATATATGCTTTCATCACCCTTTGAAGAATGTTTTACAGAAACAACACCTTTTTTTAACACTCTGGCAAGTTGCAACTGCTTGCTTTCATCACTTCAAATACACTAGGATAAAGTGCTGACTGATTCAAAAAAGAAAAATCTTGTTTTTATTTTTATTTTTATTTTTATTTTTATTTTTTATGGTTTTGAAATCCAGCTAGCAGTTACCAACCCAAATTATTTTCCTAGATTTACGAAGGTTGAGTACAGCTAAAAATCATGTAACGTTACAAAATTACCCCCACTACCATAATGAACTTCTTTTTTATTTTTATTTTTGGGGAAAGATAATTATCCATTAGACAACTTTCGGAGATTCCAATGTTTAGAAAGAGTAAAAAAAGCAGATGCATTGTCTTTTGTCCCACCCCATGGTTTGGTCTCTTCTTTGGATCAATTTGATTTTTATTTGGTTCAAATTACACAATATGGGATGGTTTGATTCTTGGATTAAATTATTTCCGGATTATAATTCTGTAATTATAATTTTTGACTTATTTTTTTGATTCGGGAGATGGGATAAAATAATTTCAAATTTAATAGGATAAGGTGGGATATTCAGGATTAAGTTTGTGATTAAATTTATTCCGTGTTTGGTTGATGGTATAAATCAATTCTGAGAAAAATTTATGTCGTCAACGAAATATAATATAAATTTAATTTTAAACTTAATACTGAGATATTCACCTTATCCCAAGTACCAAACAACCCAATAATCTTTTATTTCAACAGTTCTGTCTCTCTCTCTCTTTTTTTTTTTTTTTTTTTTGTGCGCTTGTGTTATGTAGAGGCCCCTAATATTATAATTTTAAAAATAAGACACATTAATAACGATAATTTGATGACATAAAATTACCTAAATGAAGGTTATAATGATTGTCCAATAAAGTATCATCAATTGTCTAAAGTGTTCAGATATTTGCATTCTAGAAGATAGAATGTGCAGAATAAGGATAAAGATTATTGTCCTGTAAACTTAGTTGGAATTCCGTTCTAACTAAAGATTCTTGTGGATCCAATGGCAGGAAAATTAGGAACGGAAGGCTTTAAGGAGGCCATAAATATAGGTTGTTGAAATCTTCTTGTCTTACAAAAATACAGAATAAAGTAGTGGGTATTAGGAGCTTAGTGCACCGAGTATCCTTAAATAACGGATTTGGAAAGATAATCTTTTGTGCCAACTACAAATAACAACAATAACATATACAAAGTAATGTCATAATGACGTTTAGAAAGGGTAGAGTGTACGAATAGACCCGGCTCGAGTAAAGCATTTGAAAAAGAGAATACATAAATGAAAGCAGTAACAACAACGAATAAATGCGATACGAAAAGCGGTACATAGCATTCAGAAAAAGAAACAGTAACAACAACGAAATAATGCGATAACCGAAACACAAGAAACACAGGTGCTAACAAAAAATGAAAAATAAGAAACTACGAAAATAGCACAAATACTACTAATAAGAAAGCAGGTAAATGTACAATCACCAGCCCTATCCAACAGGAAAGCGAGATAACGTACAACTACCAACTAACCTTCTACCCTAATCTGCGACCTCTAAAACCCTCCTATGTAAGGTCGTATGCTGCAGTAGCTTCGAGATATACGCCATGTCCCGTCCGAAGACCCTCCCCCCCGAATACTTCTTCGGCCTACCTCTACCTTTCCTTACACTCACCATTACCAACCTCTACCTCTCCTTACAACTACCATTACCAACGTCTCACATCTTCTTACTCGGGCATTTATGCTGCTTCTCTTCACAAGGCCAAACCATCTCGGTTTGACTTTCCTCATTGTTGTGACAACTGCCAATGGACAACTTTTTCCAGAAGTAGAAGTGTACAAATAGAACAGCCCCACAGGCATATGCCCAAATTGCTATTGTTGGCCTTGAGCCCAATTATGAATAAAGTCGTGTTCACACTTCCAGCCCATTTGGGGACACAACTGGCCAACTGGGGACTAGTAGGGTCTCTGAGTCCATTCATGTGGTTTTTGGCCCAATTGGCAAAACGATCCTCGACTTTCATTTCTATCATAATCCTAGTGTTGGAACTCTTGTGCAATTTCAATTATTTTTATGAGGTTTTTTGAACCGAGGGTCTATCGGAAACAGTCTTTCTACCTTCGCAAGGTATGGGTAAGATCTGCGTACACACTACTATCCCCAGACCCCCACTTGTGGAATTACATTAGGTTTGTTATTGTTGTTGTATTTATTACTTCCTACTAAAGACATATATTGGATAATTATGTTCATCAAGGCTAGGACGGATGAAAAGAAATTACCTAGGTTTTTTGCCTACTTTATGATTTGAATGATTCATGAGCATTATTGACTACTAGACCACAATCTTAGATGCTTGACTTTCATTTTCTTCCGCACTTGATTTGAAAGTGTCATTTTTACCATTTTTGTCAACTTCGAAACTTTCCCTCCTAATTTTTTTCTACCTTTTTATGCTTATACTTCTTCCATATCCGAATCTTTAAACTTACTCTTCCTTCCATATGTTGTGTTAATTGACTTATGTGTTTCAGCAATTACAATATCTGCAGTAACAGGAAAATTGATGCTATTACCAACAAATGAAAAAGGTAAAAATGTTTTGGCATGAATGCATAGTCCTTACTGAGCAACTTAATAGCACTTCTCTTGGTTATAGTTATTAAAAAATAAATAAATTTATAGTTCCATTTTGAGAAATAACAATATTCTCGAGTTAACAAAATTTAAATAGTGGCATCAAAATAGGACACTTGTGCACTTGTGCGGATGCCGCTTATTTTTAGTCAATTTTTTGCGCGGATTGTCCCTCAAAGGCGCTCTCTTATTTTTTGTCCTTCGCTTAAAAAAGTGACTGAAAATACTCTGAGATTTTGGGTTTGAACCGCGCTCAGTTTAAAAAAAAATGCAAGGTAAGGCTTCGCGAAAATTCTGCCTTAATGCCTTAAGGTAAAAGTTTGCCTTGCGAAATTTCGCAAGGTAGATATTTTTTTTTTTTACTCTGCTGGGATTCTACAGAAGTTAGGCTTTAAGGCCTAACTTTTGCCCGAATAGGCCTAATTTGCTAAGAAATTCTGCCTTGCGTTTTTTTTATTTTTTTATACTCTACTGAGGTTCGAACCCAGAATTCTAGAGGTACTTTCAGCCCCTTAAAGTGTCGAATTTGAGGGGCAATATTTAAAGACCACCCCTAAATAAGAACATTTGTGCTAATACCTATTTTTTGTTACAAGGAGGGTCATTTGCACGATTTCCCTTCAAAGGCACTGGTCTTTAATTTTTTCCCCTCAAATTAGTGGTCTTTAATTTTACCCTTCGCCTAATATCATGAGGTTTTGGGGTTCGAATCCCAACCGAGTCAAAAAAAAAATCGGAAGTCAGAGTTTCACAGTAAAGTTAGGCCTATTCGAGGCAAAGTTAGGCCTTAAGGCAGAGTTTTGTAAAATTCTAACTGAATAAAAAAAAAATGGCCTTAATGCAAACCTCTACATTAAGGTAGAGTTTTGCCTTCAAGTATAAGGCAAAACTCTACCTTAGGGCATAGTTTGCCTTAAACTCTGCCTGATCAGACAGAGTTTCAAACTTTGCTTTAAGGCAGAGTTTTGCCTCAAACTCTGTCTGAAGGTAGCAAAACTCTACCTGATCAGGTAGAGTTTGAAACAAAACTTTGCCTTGCGAATCCAAACTCTACCATGAGATTTTATTTTTATTTTTGACTAAGCGGGGGTTCGAACCCGAAACTAAGGGGTTTTTAGCGAAGGGCAAAAATTAAAGATCTGTGCCTTTGAAGGGCATTCCGCACAAAAAATGTTAAAAGGAAGTTGCTTAATCTAGTTTAGGAAATTGGTCATACTTTCAGGGGCAATTCGCAGGAATGCCCCTTATTCGGGGTGGTCTTTAATTTTTTCCCTTCGCCTAGAATACCCTGAGCTTCCGGATTTGAACCCCGGCTCAGGCATAAAAATAAAAAAAAAAAATCGCAAGGCAAGGATTTTGGACAAGTCTGCCTTATATGACATAGGTTGCCTTGAGGCATAACTAAAGTTCTGCCGGATCCAGCAGAGGTTTCCTTATAAGACAGACTTTTAGTTATGCCTTAAGGCAACCTATGCCGCATAAGGCAGACTTTTCCCAGAGCTTTGCTGTGCGATTTTTTTTTTTTGACTAAGTAGGGTTCGAACCCAGAACCTCGGGGTATTTTCGGCCTTTTTTTAAGCGAAGGACAAAAATTAAAGACCAGTAATTTGGGAGGCAAAAATTAAAGACCACCCCAAAAGAAGAACAATCTGCGCAAAAAAATGCACTTTCAGGCTCTGGCCCATTACTTAGTGGGCCAAGATCAGGATTGGGCTTTAACCATTTCTTTTCGTTCCAAAACTCATTTTATTACAAATAGATTGATTTAAGTTCGTTGTTTAACTTTTATCCTCATTTAAATACCCAAATACGAACCTCTGATTTTTATTTGACTTAGAACTATGATCGATAATTGAAAAATAAGTTAAAGCTTTTGATTTAGTGTAAGTATCAAGTGTTTGGATAAATATTATTCTATCAGTCCCTGTGTAAAGAGTTCGTGGACTAGGTTAGATGAAATAACCATCACTCCCACACACACACACATATTATATATATATATATACTAGTTATGTGAGGCCCGTGCTTACAAACTCATATATAAAAGCAGATATTTTAACTAAAAAATATAATTTGTGTTAGACAAGTGTACAACAACAACAACAACAACCATATACCCATTGTAGTCCCACAAGTGGGTAGTTATATAAAAGCAAAATTTTCATTCTATTCCTTTAATATTATAACTTCCATTTTGATGAAATTATAACTTATGTATCCTAATTTTAAAGTTATTTAGTTCTAAATAAATAATCTATACATAGTTAATGAACTTTTAAGACAAATACATAATTTAACTTGTGCGACAGATGGAGTGCTCTCTCTTAATCGAGGATTAGGGGTTCGAACATGGATATGGAAAAAAATCTTTGGAGGAAGCGCTCCCCCCAAATAGGCGCGATGCGGTCTCGAATTATCCGATTAATTGAGCTCAAATGCGGATATCGAGCACCAATCAGAAAATCAAAGAACGTGAAAAATGAGGTAGGAGGTTCGATAGCTTTTGAAAAGTAGACTTTAAAAACAAAAGCAAAAAAATTGACTTAAATAAATAAGATTAGGACCTAAAAGTAATTAATTAAAAAGTTTTAAAAAATTTGAAAATTATTGTGAGGACTACAAAAGTCCCTGCGTTCGATAGCTTTTGAAAAGTAGACTTTAAAAACAAAAAACAAAAAAATTGACTTAAATAAATAAAATTAGGACATAAAAGTAATTAATTAAAAAGTTTTTAAAAAATTGGGAAATAATTGTGAGGACTACAAAAGTCCTCACATTCCCTCTTATATATAATAGTAATATATATATTAGCTTCTTGGTGACTAATTAATGACTTGCTATGACAAATGACCTGTTAACAATCTTCACAATTATATAGTATGGTTTGTCTTCACTCTTCACACAGCTTGCTTTGCGCATGACCTTAACATGCATGCTTTAGAATTAACTATCCATCCTCATTCTGTAATTTTTTTCAAAAAATTTTGAGGTCAACACACACAAGCACATACATGGCAAGAAATTTCCACGCTTCTTACTTGTGAACTTGCAAGAATAAAAGATGTATATAAATAGTATTAAATAATATACATGCATTTTGTGCTATCCATCAATATGTATATCATCATGTACATATATAGTAATTAACATACATGCATTTTGTGCTATAAATCAATATGTATATCATCATGATCTGAGGTCTCATTAGTTATGATCATTCCGTTACTTCAACTAATTAAACTGATTAATCAACAAGTACTTCAGAGTTTTAACTTACACTGAATCAAGAAGTACGTTACTATATAATTTCTTTATAGTTACACTTTATTGACCGGAGTCTCGAACTCAATAAGCAAAAACAAGAAAAGAAAATCAACACGAATAAGGCAAAACAATCACGCATCTCTAGTGGTGGTGTATGTGGACCCTGTATTTTTTTATTTTTGTGACTTAATCCCAGAATTCCAACTTTAAAACTGTTTGTTATTATATGTAGTTTCGTGGAAATTATCAATGGATTTGAAAATTGGAATTAGTTAAACAGAAATTTGAAGGGACATTAATTCCATCCTTTTTGGCCCTACATCTTTGGAAAATCTTATTGAATATCTGAAGTCTAGATTTCCCAAGGTCAGGGACCACCACATTCTAATTTAGTCAAAATAAATCTAGAATAAGGAGAACATATATATAGTATTGAACAAATTGGAAAAAATTAGAGTATGTATGTCGTTATCACCGGCAACGTCTGCTTCTATCGCTATCAATGTTTTTCCACTTCTCTTTTTCCTGTTACTATACTAAATCATTACTCCCTCCGTCCCATAATAAGTATCATCTTAATAAAAAACACGCATATTAAGAAGTCAATAATACAATGTGAAATTTACCAAATTACCCCTATATAATAAAAATTAAGTATTTTTACCTTTTGATTAGAGTATGCAAGAAGTAAACCTTTTGACATTGGGAAAACAATACCAAATTATTATGTGGATTTTCCAATGATCATTTAGCTGTTACTTTATTGTCTAAGGCTAGAATTGGAAAAAGCTAGTCAATTTATGTCTTGGTTTCCTAAGGTGACACTTATTATGAGACAATTTTTTTTAGCTAAGATAACACTTATTATGAGACTGAGGGAGTAATTTACATTTTCGTTCTTCATTTCCCTCCGTATATATACATGTTAAAGAAATGATCTTGGTTAGACTCAACCGCCGCCAAAGGCTAGCTCAAAAACTAAGGATTGTTAAGCCATATAAAGAGATCACTCACCCTTTTTTCATCCGGACTACCACGGACTATCATAAGTGATCGGGACCCGCGCTTCACGGGTCAGTTTTGGACGGAGCTCTTTCCACGCAGACTCTTCAACATCACCATTCCCTCACACCCAGGGCTAAACATCTGGAGCATGGGTAATTTAATATGATGGTCTAATATCGGGAAAAAAGAACTTGGTGCGCTAGTATATTCACCTAACTCAGCCCCAAAAGCTAGCTCAAGAGGTGAGGACTGCCCAAGCCATATAAAGAGAGCACTCATCCTTTTTTCATCTGACGTGAGACTCTTTAACAATACCTAATAAGATTTACTCCCTCTGTCCCAATTTATGTGATAAGACTTTCCTTTTAAGTCTGTCCCAAAAAAGAATGATACATTTTCTTATTTGGCAATAATTTACGTTTAATGTTTAACGAGATGATTTATAGCCACACTAATATCTTTGGCTTGTTTTAGACCACAAGATTCAAAGCTCTTCCTTTATCTCTTAAACTTCGTGTCCACTCAAACTATATCACATAAATGGAACGAAGGGAGTAATATTATTTTGGAACTTTGAAGCCCTCATCACTATATGTGACTTTTTTTTTTTTTATTAATCCGTTTTAAAAATACGACACACAATTCTATATTAATATTCCCCATATCCCAATTTATGTGATACATTTTCCTTTTTAGTTTGTCAAAAAAAGTGATACATTTCTATAGTTAGAAATAATTTAACTTAAAACTTTCCCGTTTACCCTTAATGAAATGATTTAGAACCACAAGTATTCATGATTTATTCTAGACCATAAATTTCAAAAGCCTTACTTTCTTTCTTAAACTTCGTGTCTAGTCAAATTATATCACATAAATTAAGACGAAGAAAGTATTATTTAACTTTACACTTTCTATATACTTCATCATTTACAAGAATCTTATCATATCTTTAATATCACAAGTTGATAGTAAACAGGCATATATACACGTTGAAGCAAACATCCAAGATCATATTCTTACATAAACTAGACAAACATAATTAAATACGATTGTAACACTAATCTTTTGAAGGCTGTTGCCTGAGTCTTGATAAGCGTCCGTGTTTT
Source organism: Lycium ferocissimum (assembly GCF_029784015.1). Lineage (NCBI taxonomy): Eukaryota > Viridiplantae > Streptophyta > Magnoliopsida > Solanales > Solanaceae > Lycium > Lycium ferocissimum. The sequence goes on along the minus strand of NC_081352.1, from coordinate 33,661,875 downwards.
CCAAAGTGTCTACGATCTTCTACTGTGTATCCTGAACTTCTATGAACGTAATACTTGAGTGGCAAGTATTCGGCTAAAGAACAATAATAACTTAGGGTTGAATGACTTTCTTTATATACACACGTTTTTAGGGCAAACCCAAAATTAAAAACGTGTAGCCTTTCCTAACCCAAGGATATTATTTTTCCTTTTATTTTCCTTGTTCTAGAATATTCAAAAGCACAACAGGGACCACGTATTTAATAACGAGGCTTCCTATTGTGGTATTAATTCGGAATATGAATGAATTAATCCTATCACAATAAATTACAATTTATTCCACTAGAAAACTGTAATTGCACTCCTCTGTTTAGTTTCGAAATCATTCATTAAAAAACTTATTTAACTCCCCATGTTAAGATTACAGACACCAAGTCACCAATCAAATAAATTAAATTACTGACAATTTAATTCATCGACTAATTTAATCCTTTATACTTCCGCTTAACTTATTTCATGTGACGGATAAAAATTCACACTGCAGGTTTTTTGTGAAAACTTATAAGCATCCATAAGGGAGTATCATCAATCTCAAAAAGTCGAGACACGGATTCTATCAACTAATTGTTATTTCACAAATACACTTTGCCATTATCCAATTTACCAGGAATACATTAACTCGCAGTTGAGTCGTACCTTTTAATAAATCAAAATAATGAACGAAGCACATTGATCATAACAATCATATCAAGATTAAGAGTATAAGAACATTTAATGAGCTAAAGAGGTAGTTTTATATATTCAGCACAAAAACACTTATCTCTACTTGGTCCGTCCAATACACAAAAATGTACTAGCATAAGAAGTTGGAACATAACCATTCCCATAATCAAGATAGATTATATTTTAATCTTATGCTACAATCATCAAGATACTTTGCCCAGTTTCATCTTTGATTGTGAACATTAACTTTATAACTTATAAGAACCGACAATTTAATCTTCCGCGCATGAGCTAAAACTCCATACACTAAATCGTCTACTATATAAGTAAAGGGCACACATATGAACAAATGATCTATTTAAATTAAGACTTTATTGAATTAATAAATAAATAAACAATTGTTCCAAAAGAAATAAAAAATAATACTATAATCAAACCGCATGGTTAATAGTATATCCTAACACAAGTTTCATAATTTTTTAAACTTTGTATCGGTACAGAAATTGAAAAAGGAGTATCATTATTCTCATCTATTTTGGTCCTAAAGAAAGTGGAGAAGAATGAAGCAGCTACCCTCCCCCTTTATATGTCCATTTGGCCTGTCAATTAAACATGAACAAGAAGTCGCCTCTATACTTCTATTTTTTTTTTCAAGACATTTGTTTGTATTCCTTTTGCGTGCATTGCAGTGGTAGGATTTGATACGTTTCCAAAAAAATAATAATAAGTGAGTAGGATTTGATAAAGACAAACGTTTTCAGTTGAAATGGAGATCTTCTTTTTAATTCTTTTTCTTTGTCATGAGTTGAATTGGAGAAAGTCTAGGTCGTTTTATAAGAGCAATTCTTTGGTCGTTTTATAAGAGCAATTCTTATGGATCGGAGATGCTGATTCCTCAAAATCACTTTTTAATTCTAGAAGGTGAAACTACTACTACGTGTCTTTGGAGAAAGCTCACAGAAATTCTTCCTTTCCTCAAAAATCATTTTCTTGTAAACTTCTCGTCTTTAGTTAACTGACCTCTTGAGCCGTTTGGTACGTAAACAAAATTATTTTAGGATTATAATCCTGGGACTAATTTATTCTATCTCTTGGGACTAATTTATCTCATCTAAGAGATGGATAAAATAATTCTAGGATTAATGCGATAAGATGGGATATCCCATCTTTAAGTTTGGGATGCACTTTATACTTTGTTTGGTACAAGGTATAAATTTATCCCAAAGATAAATTTATATCTTCTACCAAACACGGTACAAAATTAATCCCACAGTTAGTGCTGGGATATCCTAGCTAATACCGTGTACCAAACGATTAGAGTAGTACAATAGTCTCTTAGATTTTACTCATATCTACAAAATTGAATTTTATTAAAGTATGTGACCAATTTTTTAAACGTGTAAGCTGTTAGAGAGAACGTACTTTAATTACTTAATTATATTATGTCTCAACGTGCTCTCTCATGTATGAGTCTGTTTCTTTTTAATGGGTCAAATACATGAACTTAGAACTTTGCCTGTTTTGATTACATATTGAAATATGTGATTATCTCATCTGAAATTTAAACTGTTCAGGAGACCACACTTTTAAAGTGCTAAATTAGATTATGTTTGAGCAACTTTTAACCTATCACATCATGTTACTTTTGTATTTACCAGATCACCAACTAATACTTATCATAAGATTTATCTATACCAAATAAGCAATACCGCAATGTAAATTGTTACGTTGTCACTACATAGAATTTAAACTCTCGAACCTAGTTACGTATTTAAATAACTAATTAATTAAGGTGTGTCAAACTCCCATTATTTATTTGTTTGTGATATTTCACTTTCAACAATTCATGAAACAAGAAATGATAAAAAAAACTTATGATTGCATCAACTACAAGAAAGACTTCATGATAGTAAGATTATGGGGCCTCAACACCCATCAACTGGGATCTGATTTTATTCTCGTTATACTTACTTCCATTTTATTTAGTTAGTAAAACTTTCTATTTATATATTACTCTTATACAACTTCTCTTTGTTTCTCTTCCACTTTCCTCCAATAAGCCAATTAGAAGAAGCCTTAAATCCACCCACCTATTCTCATTTACACATCAACCAAACTCTTTCAACAACACAAATTAGACAAGATTGTTGTACACATGACTACTGAGACCATATCTGACTTCTCAATTAGTGTAGAGCAATTAGCAGATCCTCAAAATTTTAGCATTCAACAACTATTTCATGCACTCGAAACAAATCCAAATTCAGGCATATTGGGTGATTCAAACGATCTCTATCGTCGTCGTAAATCATTTGGTTCAAATAATAACTTCTCTTCTTCTTCTATCACCAAAAAAAGTTTTCACAAATTGACACTTGAAGCATTCAAAGACACTACTATTATCCTTCTTCTTTGTTGTGCCACGCTTTCTCTAGTGATCGGTATCAAGAGTAACGGTCTACAAGAAGGAATATTCGATGTTGCTATAATCTTCCTGCCAATTTTTTTTGTCGTTAATTTTAGTGTTACTTTCAGATTTTTCAAGGCTAGATGGATATCGAAGAAGAGAATGGCACGTAAAAACAAGGTAATTCGTGTTCTTAGACACCAACAACTTCAACAAATTCCGACTTCTGAATTAGTTGTTGGCGATATTGTGTTCTTGGAATCAGGTGATGAGGTTCCTGCTGATGGAATTTTGATTCAGGGAAACTCATTCAAGTTCAATGATGGTATAAGTAATTTACCACACGAACGGATACACCATGTTTTGTTTAATCGTACAAAGTTAGTGGAAGGCAACTGCATGTGTCTGGTGACTGCAGTTGGAGAAAACACTGAGAGAATCATATTGATGAAACGAGTGACGCGTTTCCAAAATGATGGTCATGAGTCAAAACTTCATCGTTCAATTGATGAAATGAGCTCATTTTTGGATAAACTATGGTTGAGTTTATCTTTGATCTTTCTTGTAGTGCAAGTTTTTCGATTTTTGTTGTGGAACAACTCATGGTGTTGTGATAAAGATCGCGATCCTAAGGGTGTGAAAACCACAGTGGAGGAAATAATGAACGAGGCCACGAAATACATGAGGAGGAAGAGAGGTGGAAATGGCACCAATAAGGTTAATGGCTTGGTGGCTATGCTTTGTATTTTGGTGTTTTCATTAAAAGATGGATTATCTTTAGGGATATTCATTATTCTTCTATATGCATCGAAGGATTTCAAAAAGAGCCATCAAATCATAGTTCATAAGCTTCCATCTTGTGCTAATGGAGCCCTTGTTACCACCCTGTGCCTCAGCAAAACACCTGAATTTGTTTTGAACTTTACGACGTTGGCGGATCTATGGATTGGTTTCGAGAAAATCAAGAACATGTCTGCAGTCAGTGGCGGAGCTAAAGGTAAAGTAAGGGTTCAATCGAATCCCCCATCATTAGAAAAGTTAATTACTCTATGAAGTAGGGTAAAAATATACATACTCCCTCCGTTTCAATTTATGTAAACTTTTTCCAAGTACGAGGGTCAAACTTTATAACTTTGACAGTAAATTTTGACATAGATTTTTCAAGTTTGTAAAAATAAAATTTATATATTTAGAAACTAGGAGTACATAATAAGTACGATAAGTCATGATAATTTATAATTCAAATAAATTAGGAAAAACATAAGAAAAACGTGGTCCAAGAACCGCCTCGTAAACTCTCCAAATAGTAATAGGTTCACATAAATTGAAATAGAGGGAGTATTACTTATATGTGTATATAAATTGTGGAGTGTATGTATATAAACTCTTGAATCCCTGTTAAGGTTAAGTTCTAGCAAGGTATAATATTTTGAATTTTTGAATTTGCTTGTTAATTAAGATTTCTGGCTCCGCCAGTGATCGCAGATATTGCTGAGGAAGTCCTGAATACGTTGTGCGAAGGAATTTGCATGAACATAATTGGTGGTGTTGTAGATGAGGATGCACTTCTTATTTGGGCTGAGAAAGTACTTGTTGGCAATATTGAAGAATTGCATGGAAGTTGTACCATCGTAAGCCGTGAAAATCGTAATCCTTGCAAAGGACTATGTGGGGTGCTATTACAGAGAAACAAAGAAGATGGAGAATCTTTGCATGTGCATTGGAAAGGAGAACCAAAGCAAGTTTTATCTATGTGTTCGCATTATTTTGATATTAATGGTACCATGCAAACCCTAGATGAGGAAAAAAGAGAGTTGTTCAATGGAAAAATCGCGACCAATGGAGTTCATGGTTATGGTTTTGCTTATAAACGAGTTATAAGACAGGAAGAAGAAAGAGAAAATTACCCCGTTGATACTGAAGAAAATGATACTATTATCGCGAAAGATGGCTTGAGTTTTTTAGGGATCGTGGTAATAAAGAATCCATATTCAACTGAGTTGAGGCGAACGATTAAAGTGTGTAGAGAATTTGGAGTTGAGATCAAGTTAATGGTGGATGATGACTTGAATACTGCAAGACTAATGGCTCTTAATTCTGGAATTTTAAGAGTTGAAGAAGATTTACAAGGAGCCATAGTTGAAGCTGCTGAATTTAGATGCAGCCCAAAAGAAGCCCAAATTAGTATGTGTCACAATATTAAAGTAATGGCCAATAGTTGTCCAGCTGATAAACACCTTTTGGTACATTGCTTGAGAAAAAGGGACGGACACGTGGCATCAACTAGTACGTCTATTAGAGATTTGCCATCTCTGAAAGAAGCTGATGTTGGGATTTTCATTGGTGAAAATTGTGCGGACTTGGCTAAAGAAGATGCTGATATTATTGTCGTTGACTCAAACTTCGATAAGATCCCAACCATAATAATCTTGGGCAGGTATGTATATATACGCTACACCAAATAGCTGAGATTATATATTCATCACATTTGCATCATGTTAGTATAAACGTTTATATAGTATATAATAGCTTTAGGTCGTAAGCTTTTTTGGAATCTTTTCTCTAGCTAGTAGAGATTTTTTATAACCATAGAAAGTATAGACAACTCCTGCTCTCTCTGCCGCAATTTACGTGATGACATTTTCTGTTTAGTCTGCTTAAAAAGAATAACATGATGACATTTTCTGTTTAGTCTACTTGAAAAGAATAACATCTTTTTATATTAAATTTTTCGTATTACTCTTAATGAGATGATTTATAGTCATAAATATAACTATAACTTGTTTTAGATTACAAGTTTCACAAGTCATTTTTACTTTCTTAAACACCATGCTCAATCAAACATCCTCACATAAATTGGACGGAGGAACTAGGAAATACTACACTTTTCATTTCTATTTTCTACTATTACTTGGCCTGAGATAAATTTAATTGGAGAAAATATAACATCCGAGCCCAACTTGGTTTTGACTGAGAGGTAGTTTTTGTTATTGTAGGTACGTATGCACAAATCTTGAGAAGTTCATACAGTTGCAATTGGTACTTAATATTTCTGCCTTCACTTCAAACTTTGTTCTCTTATTTTACAACCCCACAAATGATCAAGATCAACAATTGACACATATTCAGTTGTTGTGGGTAAATCTAATAATGGAAATTCTTGGTGCCTTGTTTTTGGCACTCATAACATCAGCCATAAAGCCTCATGAGTCAGAAGTTGATCAAATCATGTTGAATTATTCGAAGCCGACGACAAATTATGGCACGGGTGCACCTATTGTAATCAAGAACATGTTAGGGAACATAGCTGTTCAATCTATGTTACAAGCTACACTTTTATTGATGCTTTCCATGAAAGGAAAATCCATTTTTCGCGTCGATGAGGCATCGTTGAGTACCATGATCTTCAATATTTATGTGCTATGCCAAGTTTTTTTATTGATCATCAGTGCTATTGAGATCACAAGGACAAGAATTTCCAAAGGGAATATCATCAGAAGGAAAAAATGGTTGTTCATGGCTAGTTGTCTAATTTTAGGGATTATTTTTGTTTTGCAAGTTATATTAATTCAGATTATGTCAAAGATTGATCATAGGGAAAAATTAGGAATTAAACAGTGGTCCATTTGTATAGGAACTGCAGCTCTATCTTTGCCTATACACTATAGTGCAAAAATGATTTCTAGTGCCATGCAATCTTAATTCTGTTTAAGAATGTATTTATGTGTTTACCTGTAAAAGTTATGTACAGAAATTTGTAAGTACTTACTAGCCAATATTCTTGATTTCTTTTTTAACCCCCCTAACATTTAAAGGTTGGGAAACGATACCCCCTCTAAATACTGAATGGGAACGATAATCCCCTTATACAATATTTTCTAGTATTTTTTTTTTTTTGAATAAAGATATTTTTCTTTTTCTTTCTAGAATTAAACACATGAAAACATATAACTCTTATTAATGTCACATTCATCTTGGCGTAACTGGTAAAGTTATTCTTGCGTACGCGAATAAAGGAGAGGTCACGGGTTCGAGCCGTGGAAACCCTCTTGTAGAAATGCAAGGTAAGTGCCAATTTCGATAGGCTAGATAAATAGTGGTCCGGCCCTTCCCCGACCGCATATACGAGAGCTTAGTGCGCGGTCGCTCTTTAATGTCACATTCACCTATTCCGTTGAAAATAATGTACTTCTTTTAGGATATAACAACTACTTAGAATAATCTGTTAATAAATTTCAAGCTATGTGACATTCGTTTTACCTGCATGCGTATTAACGTTTTGAGGTTTAATTGCACATTAACGGTCTACCTAATTTCTCCCTTTAACATTACCTTTGGGTAATCTATGAATTCTCTCATTAACCTCTTCCATTGTTCTAGTGAACACCAAAAAAAAAAAAAAAAAAAAAAAAAAAAAAAATCAAGGCAGAAAAGAACTTTTCAGGTACTTTTCTTGATTAGCTTAAGCTTGTGTTTTCCTCCTTTTTGAGGAGTTTAAGCTAAGAACCAATTTTACTTTACTCCCTTAAAATTTATATGTTGGAAAAAATAATACCTCCTCCACATGTTGAATGAGAATGGTAACCCTTTTATACAATATTTGTCAGTGTGACTTTTCATTTTTTGAATAACGATATTTTTTCTAGAAATATACAAAAATATATAACTCCTATTTATTAGACTTAAGCTGCCCATACATTTGCATAAACATAAGTACTCAAATAAGATGCCTATTGATTTCGTGTAACCAAGCATTTCGTCCATAACCTTCAAAGAATTTCTTATATAAATATAATTAGAAATTTTTTTCATGTAGAATAAAACTCAGATTGATTTTTCAGAAAAGATAAAAAAGCAGCTTGGCTTATCTAAGCGATCTTGAAAATAAAAAGATATGCTTAAATAATCGAATTATGTGGAAATTGTTGTGAAACATATTTTAGCGGATGAAATTAATTACTATTATACAAAATAATCATAGATGACCCAAAGGTAATTAGAGGGTGAAATTAGGTAGACTGTTGATGTGCAATTAAAATCCAAAAGTTTAATGCGCATGAAGGTAAAACGAATGCCACATAGTTTGAAATTTATTAACAGATTATTCCAGGTAGCTGTTATATCATAAAAGAAGTACATTATTTTCAACAAAATAAGTGAATGAGACAATAATAAGAATTACTTATATTTTAATTCTAGAAAGAAAAAAGAAAAGAGATCTTTGCTCAAAAAAAGAAATTTTTTATCGGAAAATATTGCATAAGGGGTTATCGTTCTTATTTAATATTTGAAGGGGGTATCATTTTTCAACCCTTAAATGTTAGGGAGTTAATGGATTGACTCTTAAATTGATGATATTTGGCTAAACGTATCTTTGAACTACCTAAGGTTCGCAATCATACCAATTTTATCTCATCAAGCAATGCAAAGGTGAATCTTAACTGCCTAAAGGTCGCAATAATATCATGGTATATCCAGCAATTAATTAGGAAATATATATATACGTGTCCTATGCTCAATGCCAGGTAAGTTCTATATTGACTTCGGAAATGTTTATACCTAGTATCGACCTTTTGTTTTATAAAGAGACAAAAAAATTAGAGGTGGAAAAATTATAATCAACAACCATGGTTATTATTATATAACAACAGATATCACTCTTTCAATCTAAGTGTCTTATTTTTTTTTTTTTGTCAGTTTAACAAAAAGTTCCTTTATAGATTTGGTAAATCTTTAATTCCCACATTCTACCTAGTGTTTTTAAAACTATAAGATTCAAAGCGTGTATTTTGGTACTTAACATACCTCTTTAGAATTATTAGATACTTAAAATGAAATGGAGCGGGTAGTACTTTCTGACTTTCTGTTTCCTTTTGTTTCTCTTATCAGTCTTTCGTGTAGTCTAATTGGAGCAAGTAAAAGGGGCCAGTAATACTATATTATATACTTGATGATAAGGATTAACGAAAGATTGGACGCTTAACAGATGTTTTATTTAATTTTTTTGCCAACCAAAAGAAGCAATAAATATATGTAGATATATGGTCCAACGCTTTGCGTGGTAACTGCTAATTAAGTACCAGTAGTACTATTACCTGATAGCAAGGATTGATGAAGTGACGGATTAAGAACAATGATCGTATTAAACAAATTTAAATTGGAAAACTATTAGTCTTTACTTGTTTTTTAGTATTTGGTTTCCTTTGCTTTTTCTTCACTTTTATTTAATTATAGGAAGTAGTTGATTTTGAAAAGAAAAAAAAAATTACTAGAGGACATGGAGGATGATTCATGAACGGACGTGTATATATATACACACAACCTTACTTGATATAAAATTCTTATACTAAATCTAATTGTTAATCTTTCATTCCTTTGTCTTTTGTAGGCAACCACTCAAGGGCGGTCGTGGCATTTGCGAAAGGACACAATTAAGGCTTTAGTAGTTTGTCTCTCACTATAAATATTTTAAAACAAACTCTCAATTCTTAGTTATATTACTCCTCCGCATGAAAAAGGTGTCCGTTTTGCCTTTATTTTTTGGTCCAAAGAGAATATTCACTTACCAATACAAGAAAAAATTAACCTGATTTTTTCAAATTTGTCCTTATTAAATGTTAAATAACCAAATCCCAATACCTATTTAACTAGGAGTAATTTAGTCAAATTACTTTTTTGCCTAAAAGTTAGTATTTTCTTAAGGGATGTGCAAATGGTTAAGAGCCCGTTTGGCTTAGTTGATAAGTTGCTGCTTTTTTGAGTGTTTAGCTGGACAACTTATAATCCATTTTGTGCTTAAAATAAGTCCAAAAAAATAATTGGACCGTTTAGCTTAGCTTAAAAAAAGCAGCTTAATCAGCTTATAAGCTAAAAAAAAAAAAAAAAAATTGGGGTACAACTTATAAGTCGCTTTTTTTAAGCCCATCCAAACAGGCTCTAAGTGGACATTCTCTTTGATCCCAGAGGAGTTGCATTTAATTGTCCATAATGATTATTTTTGTTAAAATGATATAGCCAATAATAATTTTACATCATGTGGTACGTAAGAATGAACGAGGCAGAGGCCGTACAAGCAAAACACATTGAACCCCACAATACCCCATTTTCCTTCTTCTGCTTACTTCTTTTCAGGGTTTTTTTTTTTTTTAAATTATTATTATTTTAATGTATTCATGAATATAATACTCTCTCCGGATCAATAAAAGAGTTCACTTAACACTTTTTTTTTTTAATCAAAAAAAGTGTCCACTTAGCAAATCAAGAAATTATTCACCTTATTCTTTCAAAATTGCCCTTGTTTACACATTCCTAAAAGTCTTTTATTACTCCAATTTTCTATGATATCATTAAATAGGTTGAACATTTGGTTATTCCAAGTTTGACTACTATTCAAATTTTTTACATTTCACGTTTTTTTCACAGATTTCAAGTTTGGCTCACTTATGGTTTGGTCTAGGCATTTAAAATTTATTCAAGGCATGTGATGATCAAGGGTCTTATAAATTTCATTTTTTATGCTTTGTACTTATGTAAAAGAAAATTAAACGAGTTAAATTTGGTAAGTGGTGTTAGTTGGGGCACTTTTAACTTCTCCATAAACGAGTTAAAGAAGAAAACAATGGAGTGTTCTTTTAATAATTGCAATATGTGCATATTAGTTAATGTTAAGTATTGAGTGATCAAGTTCCAATGTTTCAAGTTAATACTCATGGAAATCTTAATTAGGGGTAATTTAGTTAATTTACATATTTTTTTCTCTGAGTGAGTAGTTTCTTAAGGGGTGTGCAAATGGCTAAGTGGACTCTTTTTTTGATCCGGAGGGAGTAATATCTTAAAAGTTTATAGTATAAACCTTCGTGTGGGGTTCAGCCGCCACCACCACCATTCTTTTTCACTGAATTTTCTAAGCCGCATCCAACAGAATGAAGTGTTAAGCAAATTGTTATGTTGAGTTTGGTATAGAATTGTCAATTTGTCGCATGAGAAGTAGACATGCGCAATAATAGCAAGGAATTGGCGGGTTCGACCGGCGCGCAACTCCCGCTAGAATATTTTTTTCTTTGTCCTAAGTAGGGGTGGGGAAAACCGAAAAATCGAACCGAACCGAATGGATTCGGTTTTTCGATTTTTGGTGTTTCGGTTCGGTTCGAATTTTTTTAAATAACAAATTTGGTGTTCGGTTCGGATCACCGATTTTTCGGTTTAACCGAATATTTAATATAATATTTTTTTACAACACTATTATATCAATATTAGTCATCAAACATAAGCCCTCACTAAAATATTTGTGTTGCTCGTTTTTATCGTGTACGCCGCTTTTCTTAGCGTGTTGTTCTTATGGTTTCCTCCGTTAAGCTACGATTTTGTTTGACCGGTTTTTTACTACTTGCTATTATGTTTCTTTCTTCTTGCATCGCGCAATAACCATCTTGTCGTCTTGCTATCAGGCATTCTTCTTGCTTTACTTGATTCTTGCCGGCTTCTTCTTCTTCTTAATTCTGGCCGCTTTGCTGGTTCTTGAGTTCTTCTTTGCGATTCTTTGGTTGGCCGCTTCTTCATATCGGGCGCTGCTGGCTTCTTTGCTATGTATTTATGTTAAACTTAGTCGATGGATAGGTAAGGTCACAATATTCTTCGATTAGCTGGAAAAGTTTGAATATTATTAACGGGTGACTATTGCTTAACCAATGCCAAAAAAACCGAATTAGAAAACCGAAACCGAACCGAACTAATTAGGTGCGGTGTTCAGTATCCACTTTGAAAAAAATCGAAACCGAAATACCGAATCGAAGTTTGAAAAAACAGACCCGAACAACCGAACGCCCACCCCTAGTCCTAAGTGTTACCAACATTAGATACTAAAACCAAAAATAATCTTAGCATTTAAATTCATATAGACACATATTGGACCTTTACAATTTGAACAGGGAAAAATAAGTGTGTTGTATTAGATTTTTTATATGTAAAAATAAAGATTTCTTGTGGAAAAGAAAACATAAAACCAAAAAATCTTTTGTAAAAGGCTACAAAATCAATTGATCTGTTAAATATTCTTAGTATTAAATCCACGTTTATTTAACAATATGGGTTCAAAAGTATCATTCGGTGCACTTGTAATGGATTTTTACACCAATTTATGCTTTAACTAATGATCTGGAGAAAATTAAGTAGGCACCTAGAGAATCTAGAGAATTTGAATAGACGAAAATGAACCTTCAAATCTCTTACGTGTGAAAATAAAAATCTCTTGTAAAAAGAACATAAAATGGATTACAATGGATTAAAAAAAAAAACATACTAGACTAGGTATGGGATTCAAAAACTATAAGCAAAATACATTCTTTACATCCTGCCCAAGACACCTCTTTGACCCGACCCTTGATGCATAAGAATATGTTTTGCCCCTAACGTAATACGGTCGAACTATGTGACATTGACATTGCATAATAGCAACTGACACTTGACAAAAGTAGTTGGGCAAAACAACCCTTTTCCGGTATGGAACTTGAACACCATTCAAAAACGCATTTACATTCAAATTTAAGTAAAG